>NC_051080.1:25423461-25787628 GCF_004664715.2 Peromyscus leucopus | reverse complement strand
CATTCACTGCTGTCAACCACTGAGGAAAAGGAAAGCTCCTAATATATGAGCTTCTTACCCATTCATGATTTCTCTCCAGTACAACAAAAGAACCCTGGATGGATGGAAGGATGGATGGATGGATGGATGGATGGATGGATGGATGGATGGATGGATGGATGGATGGATGGATGGATGGATGGATGGATGGATGGATGGATGGATGGTAACATTCAGAGTTCCTCTTATTTATAGGAGTAAGCAAGAGGCACCAACAAACACAAGTCTAGGCCATGGACATCAGATGTCCTGCATCTGAATTCCAGGTCCTAAAGATGATCTTGAATAACTTGCTTCACTGCCTCATGTCTGTTTCCTCATCTGTAGGATGGAAGTCTAGAAATCATAAAAAGGCTATTTCATGAACTGCTGGTGATCTTAAGTTGTTTAATGGATTAAAGTATGGATATGTAGGACCAGCAAGATGGCTCAGTGGATAAAGGCACTTGCTGTGCAAGCCTGGGGACCCAAGTTTGATCCTCAGAACCCTCATGAAAGAAGAGAAGCAAAGAAAGGTGACCATTGTCCTCTGAGGTCCATACAAGTCTTAAACACATACATCATACACACATACGATGATGGTGATGACGATGATGACGACGACGACGACGACGACGACGATGATGGCGATGATATATTATCAGCTCTGAGAGGGCACTGTGGATCCCTAGTGCCCAGCATCTTCCACAGTATATGATCCATCCTGTGAGTGGGTCTTTCTGACCTCAGCCAGAATCAAGGAGTATCTAGAATCAGAGACCTGTAACTCCTGGCAGGTGCTATTGTCCTGGGTGAACATGCCTGTTTCCCCTCCTTTGAGTTCCTTACCTTTAACAGGTGCTTAAGGTTCCCTGTTTTCCAAAAAAAGGCTACTTCACAAAAGTGGACTAAACCAAAATACCAGGAAGAGCAGCTATGCAAAATATTTAAATAGATCCTTTCTGCTTTTTTCTGCTTCCTCCATACCCACTTGAATAGAGTCACTCCATTTTGAGGTCCCATGGAAAAGCTCCCTCCCAGAGGAGTGTAATATATGTCCCGCAGAACTGCCAATATTGCATCCAATTTCCAAAGAAAATTGCTCCTATCCATCAAAGAAGCCCTGAGCCAATAGCAATAATGAAGAAGACCAAACACCAGTTGCTCCCAAGGGTCTTCTGGAAGGCAACAGGAAAAAGGCCCATCCCAAAAAGAACAAATTAATAAGAGAGAAAGAAGAAGGGGAAAGAACTACCCAAATCAGTGACTATCTTCCATGCCACCCATAATAAAACCAAGACCAGACAGAGTCTTGAAACAAAGGTAAGTGGATTTCCAGCAATCTTTTCCAGCATGGGAAATGGGAAGCATGAGAGAGAGAGCACTTGGAACATTTCAGGACCACAGCTGCATGGGTTGCTGCCCCCACCAGTGGGTTCTGAAGAACTTCTGCAGAGAGACCTGCCCATCTGGCCACTCCTCCTTCCCATAAATCTCAAACCTGCTAGGAAGGGGCTAAGTGAACATCTCTCCCTCCAGAGCAATGAGTGGTGAAGACACGGGACCATTGGGCACATTCTAGAAGGGCATTTCCTCAGGGTAGGAGGATACAATCATGCTCCAAATTGCCAGGCCAGCTGGGAGAGAGCTGCCTGAGCTTCTGTCACTTACAGGGTCCCCTGAACTTCATGGATGCTGACTGTATCTGGAGGAACCAACAGCTCTACAATGCACCTTTCCTCTGAACCCCATGCCCATTGGCATTCACCAAGTTGAGACTCTGCAGACTGAGAAATGTATGCAAAGGTTCAGGGCTAAGAGTGAGGTCCGAACTCCAGTCCTTCAGAGCCGACTTGCTCTGTGACTCTGGCTCTGCTCTTGGAGCCTGGGTTTCTTTGTGCCATCGAACGAACACTGCATTTGTTTTGAGGTCTGCTGAAGACAATTCAGAGAAGCATCAGGTAACTGGCACAGGACTCACTCTGTGAGTGAGCCTGGGAAAGGATGGTCTGGCAGGCTCAGGTCAGGCAGGCCCTGAGCCAAATACGTTGACCTGTCTATGCAGAGGGTGCCTTATATCCCAATAGGGCTGGAACAGAATACACATCACTAATGTTTCTGGGACAGGCTGAAAACACTGAACCTGCCATGATGGAGAAGATGATATAAGGCCAGAACACCCTCCCATGGGGCTTATAATAAGCAATAAACCCTTCTCCTTAAGCCCAGCAGAAAAAGGGAAAGAATCCAAGAAAGACCCTGCTTCCCAAAGCAATCAGTATGTTCCAGCACTGGATCTGCTCAGGTAACCCAGCCACAGTGGAGGACATGGTTGCTTTCTTTTTCTTTTCTTTCTTTCTTTCTTTTTTTTTTTTTTAAGAAAAGAGAGCAGCAGTCTGTGGCTTAGCTGGAACCAGGAGCCTCTCCACTTATGTGCTTATTTGGATGGAAAATTTAGATCAAAGCTGCAAGGCCCTTGCAGGCCACCTCTTGAGAGAGCTTAGCACTTAAGTGATCAAATGACTTCCAGAGGTGAAATCCCCAATTGGCAGATGATGAGAGCCAAGTGCTTCCCGCAGTCAGCCAGCAAAAGGACTGGAAGATGGGAAGTAGGATTCAGCATTGCGAGGAGCACAGCCCCTGTTTCATTCAGGAAGCACTTGAAAGTCATCCAGGGCACTGAAGAAGACAATGTGGGGAAACAAGAGGCTGAGATACAGCTGAAAGGACATGTGCTTAGATCCTGGAGTCTGGGTCTTGAATTCTAGCCCTGTCACCTTGCGGTAGAATGAGCCTGGGAGAGTCAGAACAATCCTTGGCAAAGAGAGTGAAGATTATTATTCAGGGAGTAATGGTCACATATTGTGTATGACTGGGTCCCACTTGAGCAGATCATGGACGCATGGCATCTCTTCTCAACTCTGTTCTGTAGATCAGTCATTCTCTACAGGCAGGAGGGTGAAGCAAGTACATCTGCTGGTGCTGATTTTATGTATTTATATTCTACCAAGAGTTTTATGTATGAAAAGGAGGAAATTCTGCCACAAAGGATGCTGATTTCCAAATCTTCCTTTGACCATTTGCCAGTTGTCAGCTCCTCCTGTTTGCAAGTTAGCTACACCTGATTCATCCTGGATGGGGAGCTTTCTCATTCAGAAATATTGGCAATGATACAACACATGCTGGAATTAGCCATACACAGGTTTGTAAAAACCATTTTAAAAAATAGAAAGCTTAGCCGGGCAGTGGTGGTGCACGACTTTAATCCCAGCACTTGGGAGGCAGAGGCAGGTGGATCTCTGTGAGTTTGAGGCTAGCCTGGTCTACAGAGTGAGTTCCAGGAAAGGCGCAAAGCTACACAGGGAAACCCTGTCTCAAAGAAAAAAAAAAAACACAAAAACAAAAAATAGAAAGCTTGCAGAAGTATATCATTATTTTTTTAAATAACAGACACTTCCAGGATTTACTCAATTGCTTTCTCCCTAGTAATGATGACAGTATCAGCTAGGGGTGGAACTTCCTGACCTGTTGCTTGCTGGGTTAGGTGGCTTGATCTTGTGCAGGTCTTGAACTTTAGATATGGGCTTGAGTTGCATTCTCAGGAGGTAAATTTATTTCCAAGTTTTTACGTCTTCCAAGTCCTCAAAACATCATTGATTCAATCCTGTAGTGACTTGTATAAATCTTCTTGAGGGGGAATTAGATGTGGCTGCACATTCAAAGGGCTCACCACATTCAGAGCTAGATAAGTCCTCCACAACATTGATGATACATCTTATACCAGCATTTTAAGGGCTCAGAGGACAGAGGTGAGAGATGCCTCTGAGCTAGAAAAAGTAGGGGAAACCCAGGAAGAGGAGCTGAAGTTGCAACCTGAATCATCTGACTATGGAAGACTTTGTGCTGTGACCTGTTTTTATCATGTTCAGACTGAGTGCAGGCAACTCTCACAACTTTGAGTGCTAACCAACAGCAAAGAACAAGTGATTTGTTCTCATGATAACACAATAGATATAGAACCATATGCTGTGTTTTCAGTTGCCAAGATTCTTAATTGTGTTCTTTCTGTTCTTTATAATGGCAGGAGCTATTGTGAGTTTTTTAGATCATTGGGTAGGTATTGTTTTTTATCAGGTACTAGCAACAGCTGGCATTTGCTAATGTTTACTTCTTGCCAACCATAGTGTCCAACATTTTATATGTCTCCCATCACTCAGTCCCTACAATGATGCTCTGAGGTGGATGCCATTATGAGCCTGATTTTGCATATGAGGCAACTTTCCCAAAACTACATAGCTGACCAGTGGTAGAATCTAGAGTTGAACCCAGGTGCTCTAACATCAGAGCCAACATGCCAAAGATGCTTCAGAATTCACATTTCATGAGTTCTTTGTCCTTAAGTAGGTATTACTAAATAAAATGAAGATCAATATTCTTTAAAAGACAGATAAGCAAGAAGGATATAGTAAGGAACAGGATTCTGATCAAAGATTTATAGTACTAATAGTAGGGGTAGTAGAGGACATGCTTAAGAAACACCAGGATTCTGATTTTTTTTTTTAATTTACACTAATAATAGTAGGGGTAGTGATCATTCTTTTAATAGTATGGTTAAATGTATATGTAACAAATCATTCTCCAGGGTCTAGATGGATGAGTCCTCCTGATCCTTCCCTCCATATATCCTCCCAAACCCCTATATCTATCCTGGGACCCCAAATTCAGTGCCCTGGCCTTTTATGGACACTCATGCCTATCCCCAACCTACAGGAATTTCCCAAGCCACATCCAATGGCTCCACACAGACAGATCCTGCATACTCTTCTCTAGGGTCTAGCTTGATGGTTCTGCCTAACCCTCCCCTCCTCACACCTGCTGTAAGCCCCAGATTTACCCCTAAACTCTAAGTTTTGACCAGGAAGCACATCTGCGTGACAATCCCATCTCCTGTATATATCTGTCTTCATCACACCTAATCCATATCCAAACTCTAGATCCAACACAGTCTGCACATCCTCTCTTTTCTACTCCAACCTGCTCCATCCATATCAGACACAGACCCAAGAAAAGAAGTACACATGCCAAAAGCTCACCATCAAAGTACAAATGATATGAAATATCAAGGCAGCATGCTCTCCCCCAAGCCAACCAGTCATATAGAACTGTCTGCCAATGAGAATTATCTGGGTGAACCCCAGGACACAGAATCTAAAAGAACAATCACAAACTTCATAACAGAATTCAAGGAGCTTAAAGAAGTCACAAAGAAACAGCTCAGTGATCTTAAAGAGAATGAACTTGAAGATAACAAACACCTAGGCGATGTTCAAGAGAATACAAACATAAGGCTGATAGAAATGAGGAAGACTGTTTGGGATTTGAAAAATGGAATTTAATAAAGAAATACAAACATTTGTAGAGAACTAAGGCAGAAATGAAGATGGAATTGAAAAACCCAATACACAACTAGAAAATTCAAACTAAAGCCTTACAGTAGAATGCATCAAGGAGAGAATAGACTATCAGGACTTGAAGATAAACTAAAGGACTAGAGGACATAAGAAAAGGTACAAAATATTAAAACACAGGAAAGGAATGCACAAGGAATGTGGAACACTATAAAAAGACCAAATCTTTGAATTATAGGAACAGATAAGGAAGAAGAAACCCAGGGCAATGGCATAGATCAGCTCTTCAAAAAGATCATAGAAGAAAACTCTCAAAAACTAAGGAACAGTACATCCATACAGATACAAAAAGCACACCGAACATCAAAGAGACAAGACCAGAAAAAGAAAATCCTCAAGGCATATCATAGTTAAAACACTAAGTCTACAGGACAAAGAAAGACTATTGAGAGCTGCCAGAGAACAAACACAAGTCACAAGTCATATAAAGAAAAACCCATCAGATAACAGCTGATTTTTCAATGGAAACCCTGAAAGTCAGAAGAACCAGAGCAAGGCATTCCAAGTCTAAAAGACTGACATCCAACCTAGACTAATACACTTGGCAAAACTACCCTCAGGAGTTGAATAGAAGAAAGAAAAACTTCCCATGATATAAACAGCCTAAAAACTTATATACAACAGACCAGACCTAAAGAAAATACAGAAAGCAATATTTCAGGCTGAAGAGAGAAATGAATATAGCCAAGATCTTGTAAAAAAAAATATGAAGAAATAATTATGAAAACACAGAGTACCACCAAGAACACAAATAACAACACCAAAAATAAACACACACATTTTGACAAATTTAAGTGCCAATAGCCTCAATTTTCCAAACAAAGACACAGGCTCATTAAGTGGGTCAAGAAAAATCCATCTATATGTCATCTACAAGAAATACATCTTAGCATAGCAACCTTAGAGTTGAAGGATGGACAAAATACTCCAATCAAATGAGACAAGGGAACAAGCAGATGTTGCTAGCTATCCTATTATCTGACAAAATAGTTCTGAAACTAAAACTAATTAGAAGAGGGTTTTTTTGGTTTTGGTTTTTTGGGGTTTTTTGGGTTTTGGGGGGGTGTTTTTGTTGTTGTTGTTGTTTTTCAAGACAGGGTTTCTCTGTGTAGCTTTGGTGTCAGTCCTGGAACTCACTCTGTAGACCAGGCTGGCCTCAAACTCACAGAGATCTGCCTGGCTCTGCCTCCCAAGTGCTGGGATTAAAAGCATGCACCACCACCACCCAGCTAAAAGAGATTTTTTTTTTTTTTAAGGATGCTTCATTCTAATCAAGAGAACAATTATCCAAAATCATGAGTGGGATTATGTTGAATTTGAAGATTGATATGACCATCTTTATAATATTGGTTCTGTCAATCTGTGAGCATGGAAAATCTTTCCATCTTCTAATATCTTTAATTTCTTTTATTGTCTTAAAGTTCTCATTGCATAGATCACTTATCTCCTTGATTATGTTTATTTCTTGGTATTTCAGCTCTCTTGAAGCTATTGTGAATGGAACTTTTCCTGATTTCTTAGAAAGTTTAGTATTTGTATACAAAAAGACCCATTTGTTTCTTTATTTACTGTGTATCCCTACTTTGCTGAAAGCATTTACTAGATTCATGAATTTTCTGGTGACCTTTCATATTGACATTTAAGCACAGAAACATGGTGCTCTGTGACTCCTTTCTTCCTTCCTTTTCTTTCCTTTCATTTTTTCCCTATCTTGCTGCTCTAACTAAGATTCCAGACGATACATTGAAGTAGGAAGAGGGACACCTCTGTCTATACTTGTTCTAGATCCACAGTTCTCAGTCTGTGGGTTGGGGCCTCTCTAGAGACTAGGTGATACTTTCACAGGAGTCACATATCAGATATCCTGTGTATCAGATATTTATGCTATGATTCAAAAAGTAGCAAAATTGCAACTATGTATCAACAAAAATAATTTTATGGTTAGGGGTTACCACAACATGAGGAACTGTACTAAAGGGTTGCAGCATTAAGAAGGTTTAGAACCACTCTTCGCTAGAGAAAATGCTCAGTTTTCTTTGGTTGTTTCTCTGGTTGTCTAGATTACTGATTTTTTTCCTCTTGTCTACATCTATTAGTAAAAAGTTTGCTGATTTCCTATATTAAATATGATTTATTCCTTTCTAGCTCTCTTGCATCCATTTATTCTTCTAATGAAACCAGATTTTCCTGTGCTTTTGTGATTGATTCTATTTTCTTCCTTTGTGTACAGTGCTTTGAGCATCTTCTTCAGTGCTAGTTTAGCATAAACTGTCTTAGTTTGTGCTTGTCTTGGAATGATTCTATTTTCCTCCTTTGTGTACAGTGCTTTGAGCATCTTCTTCAATGCTAGTTAGCATAAACTGTCTTAGTTTGTGCTTGTCTTGGAATGTCCTTATTTTTCCATCCATTTTAAAATAACAGCTTTGCTGGATTTAGCAGTCTTGGTCGGCAGTTACTTACCTTCGGGGTTTGAAAAATATTATGCCATGTGTCCCTAGCTATTATGGTTGCTAGGGATAATTCTGGTGTTATACTTTTTAATAGTGTGTCTTTGCACTGTATCTTTGACACCATTCTTCTTTATTCATGTCTCTTTGGGGTTCTAAATCTCTCTTGCATTTGGATATGCATGCCTTTCTCTACAACTTGAAATTTTCTACTATGAATTTATTCAGCAGATTCTCTGGCTGAGTCACAGCTTGTATGCCAGGGCTTTGGGGTGTGAGGTTATGCAACTTTCCTCTTACTGTTGTTTTAGCATGTTATTTCCCCAGTTTTATTCTCCATCCCTGGAGTTCTTATTTCCAACTGGTACCATCTCATGGTATTGCTTTCCTGTGTTTTTCATTTGTTCACTGAGCTTTTTCAATGCTTCTAGTTTCCGTTTTTCAAAATTAGATTTTTCCTGCTGAGTTTTTCTTCCACTTACTTACTTTTTTAGCCATACTGCATGATTTCTCATCTCCTTTACTTTTCCTTTATGCAACTTTCTTCTCTGGGTCCTGAATTGAATTCATCTACTCATTTGTATCCTTTTTGATGTTATTAAACATTTTTACTAGTAACCTTCTGAAACCTTCATCCAGCACTTTACCTGTTTCAGTATCTTTTTTATAAATTTATTTGTTTATTATATATACAGTGTTTGGCCTGCATGCCAGAAGAGGGCACCAGATCTCATTATGGAAGGTTGCAAGCCACCATGTCGTTTCTAAGAACTAAACCCAAGTCCTCTGAAAAAAAAAAAAAAAAAAAAAACAACAAGTGCTCTTAACCACTGAGCCATCTTTCCAGCCCGTTTCTTTGAATTTGGGAGCTGAAAAGTGTGGTCTTTTGGAGAACTCATGGTACCTTTCTTTCTCATAGTTCTTGTGTTTCTGTGATGTCATTTTGTGGATCCATTTTGAATGATCTTCCAGCTTTCTTTGGGAATATTATCAATCAGTCAATTATCAGTTATCAGTTGAGGGTTCAATCCCCAATACCACCAAGTGATGATAAAAACAAACATGTTCATAGCTACAATATCAAACCACATAAAATATAGAAATGCACTTAAAACCCTTTAAAGCCCATAATACATCACCACTGACCGTAGACCAGAAAATTGGAAATAAATAATGTGGAAAGTACTTTGAGGTTAAAAATTATATAGCATAAAGTGGAAATAGCAAATGAATGATATAATGAAAAGAGGCAAGGGGGAAACAAAGGAAAAAGCAAGTTTTAAGTGTTTCATTAAAAACCTTCAGCAGGATTTGTACTTTGTGGGGGCTGTTACCTAAAGGGAGAGCTTTAGTCTCTTCTCACCAGGGCCACATAGCTTAACCATATTCAAGCTAGCTTCTTTCCTGTGAGTCGTCCATCTTTTCCTCTGTACCTCTCAGGAATCCTACCATTACCATATGGGTTTCTGATGATCTGCTTCTCTTTGGGCAGAGTCTACTTTTTTCTTACACTAACCCTTCTTCATCAGGTTGCACAGATGCAGCTTCTCACCCACCATCTTACCCAGAAGTGCCTCTCCCTCAGCTGCAGGGACATGTTTTGAACACCATTCTAGCTCTACCCTCAATCAAAATATTTCCCACTCCCTTCCCCTCATATATCTCCATTCTTATTAAGAATAATGAAGATACCGTTATCTATCATGTAACTATGCCATGTGCTAAAACAAAAAAAAAATCAGTATAGAAAAATACAAGAGGTATTGGTGTTCAATTCAGTACAAAGATAAACTTGCAAACTTCTGAAGCTGTCAACAGAAGAATTGTTGTGAGAGGTCATGAGACCCTTACACAAGAGGCGTTCAAAGAGAGTCACAAACAGCTTCTGGGGAAGCACTGTAGTGCTTCCGACAATAAAAGCTAGATGTGGGGCTTATGGTTCGGTTCAGTGGTAAAGCACATTTGTTGAATGTTCAAGGGCCTGAGTTCAATCTCTAGTTCTATCAAAAATTAAAGTCAGATATGAAGTTAGGCTGAGTACTAGATGGCACCTCTGGATTCTTTCTGACATAATATTCTATGTCCTCAGGTACCTAAGTCCTTCTTTGAATTTACAATCCTATGCATCTACTTAGGAGGGCAGGGGGTAGGGGGGGGGGGGGGGGGGGGGGAGGGGCGGAGGGGGTGTCTAAGAAACCAAAAAAAAAAAAAAAAAAAAAAAAAAAAGAAAAAAAAAAAAGAAATCCCAAATTGCAGGATCCTGAGCTTTGACAATTCCATGATCACTGAATATTGCCTTCTTCTGTTGGTGCCTTGGGCCTAGTTGACCCACATTCAGGACACACTCTTCAGGCTTGCTCCACAGAAATATCACGTATGCAGTCTCTTAATTCAACATTTGGCAGACAATGGAGGTAGTTCATTGGCTCCATTGTCCTGCCTGTGTGTAGGTAGGCAAAGGAGAAAGGAATTCCCATCCAGAGCAAATGATGTCGAGTTTTACATGGCAAGGTGGGCAACATTTCAGACTCGACAGCAGGCTGATTCTAACTAGATGTCAGAAAGGCTAGATATTACTGTAACCCTCCAACCACTCTACAGTCCCCAATCTGGTCAGGTTCTGTACCCTGAACACAAGGCACTTGCTTCTGACACCCTGGTATACCTGTGGTTCTGTCATCTACAGAGCCATGGGCCCAGAGAAAACTCAGTCACTTTCTGAAGTTGCTGGGACACACCATCTCATAGGGATCTCAGCAACCTGAGATTGGACACTATAACAACACCATTGCTGTCATTATTAAAGTCAAACTATATACCAGGGAATATGATAGGTACTTTATATATAATGTGTCAATTTATAAGACAAACATAAACAGAAGGAACAATCAATTTCCCCAATATGAAGACAAAGAAACTGAGACTTTGCACTAATACTAAGATAATATATGACCAACCTAGGCCTTCCTGGTTCCAAATCCCATGTTGTTTCAATTAAAAAAGAAAAAAAAGAAAAGAAACATGTATTTTTGTTCTTGTGTGTTTCCTTATCCTTTGGAAAGAGTACAAGTTCCCTGAGATCTGGGACTCTGTCAGATAACCCCATGTACCCAAAGAGCTTAAATTAGGACATGAGTGACAAGACCTCATCCTAGAAGTTTTTCTTTGTACTTGATCACTGCAAATTCCATTTATGGCATGTGCAACCAAAAGAGTTCTAGAAGATATAATGTACAACATTATCTAATCATAAATCTCTAAGAAAGAGGGGGTTTCAAAAGGTCTTATTACCATAACACTTCATTCTGGGCATCCTCTTGGAAGATAGTGGCACAATATAGTGATCATATGAAGCTCTGAGTAGATGTGTTTTGTTGACATGGGCACAGCCATGTCAAGGTCTCCAGTGCCTCAGACCCATGTGAATGGCAAAGCCTTCCTCCGGTCCAAATATGGATGTCTGACTGACAAATGACTGACTTCCAGCTAAAATCAGTGTATACACAAACTTCTACCACAGCTTCCTCCTCCCAGAGGGATGACTGCAAACCTGAAACTGCTCCCCTACAGAGACCTCCTACAGAGATTAGCTAAATCACCTGCTCCCTCCTCTTCCAGCTGTGTACAATAAACCTGCCTCCTCAATCTTTACTCCTCACTCATAACTCCACTTACAGGCTGCTGGTGTATCTCCATCAGAGTGCACATCCCACCCAAACCCAGTTTTTCTGTATATGTGTTTGTCTCTGTCCTTTCTTCATTCCATTATTTCCCCAGTCTAGTCAAGTCCAAAGTTGTGCAGGTTGTGGCAATCCAGTTTTGAGTGACTGGGAGGAAGATAAAGCTTCCTCCAGTTCTTGAGATGTGTACTGACAATGTGTTTCATGCAAGAATTCCCAGGACAGTGGCCATAAGAGAAGGTAATTCTCATGCTATTCCAACTATGAGCCTGTTCACCTAGCCAGAGGATATCATTCTTCACATTGTTTCCTGCCATCCTGGGCCAACCATGCCTGTGTTTGTTCCACACTAATCCTGACCCTTGATTTAATTAAGAATCTTGAAATGTTGCCTATGAGATACACATAAACCACAGAGAACTGTAACTGATATATGTAGAGTCCAGGGAGAGGCACAAATAGGGATTATAGTTGAAAGATCTTGGAGGCACCTGGAAGAAAGTTCACAAAGTCTGAAGCTGCTGCAGGCTGCAGAAATATGTAATGGGAATTCAGCTAACTATGACAAAAGCTATTACCTGGAAGGTCAAGGACTTTTCAGAGGTAGCCAAGACTCAAGAAGTATTGGTGTTATTTGGCTTTTTTAATATAACAGCTGTTTTCTGCTATGAATTTCATGTGTACTATTATAGCTTCCTCAATTGATTCTTTTTCCTAAGAATTTCTAAACAGTGTAGATTGATCATTTCTTGGGCATAATACAATTAAGGTATTTCGATACAGTCACACAGGCAAGGCTTCCTGGTCCAGGCTTTCTGCTTCTTCTTTTCGGCATTAGAATCAGATGTCTGCCTTCTGCAATTATCTCCTTTAGCAAGCATCCAAAGACAGGACCAGCTCCAGACAAAAGCATCCAAGGACAAACACAGACAGAATAAGCTTTCCAGACCACCCGTTGGTTTCCTGAATTAAGGTAAATATCCATAGAGAGACACCACCTAGATCAGCTGGACATCAGGTACATAGCTCTGCTTCTTGTGCAAATCAAGTCAAGACTCCCCCTTTCTCTCACAGCCTAAGTGGCACCTCTAGACTTTCCCTCAAGTGAGCAACTTGCTTAGAACAAAGGGGCTTTTACATACCAGGTGATTCTAGTTATGATGCAGGTTTCCTAGCTCTGAGCAGACTAACCCCACCAGACCAGAAAGCAGTAGGGCCAGAGGATTGCTGATTGTAGGTGTATAGAGAGACAGGTCATGGGGAGAGGAAAGGAAGGAAGGAATATGGAGAGAGGAATGAAGACGAAGATGACAATGAGATGGAAAGAACTTAAATAAAACTATGAGCAGACAGGAGGAGAAGGGACAGAGAGGAGCTAAGTATGAGAAGAGAATTGAAACTGTGTAGATAGAATTTTGTCTTAGAAGAATAAAGTGAGTGGATTAAAGAGTTTCATGTAAGTAGATTCATTTGATATCCCTCAGATTACTATTCCCCACCATCATAGCATCTTCCCCAGGACTCATGGAGAAATCTCCTCAGGGCAGGCACCTGAGGGGCTTTCTATATGATGTCTCCAAAGGCCTTAAGAGAAAAAGACTAAAGACCCTAGAAGAAAAAAGATGCAAATTCAACTATGCAACATCAACTATCCACTCTCCAACCTGCTGACTTAACCATATTTCAAAACTTCATTGCTTAATCTATATATACAACACACACACACACACACACACACACACACACACACAGAGTTTCTCTTGTATCACTCCCACTAATGCAGAAATTCATAACTGTTCTGCCCAGATTAGGACCCCTAAAGAGACCACTGGAGACAGAAGATGTCCAGAATGCAATAGCAAGGTTTATTTTGTGAGACCAAAATGAGCCATCTTAGAAATAAGACCAAAATGCTTTCACCCTAAAATTAAGGCCTAAGATTTCTCCTTTTGGGAAAAGGCCATTAGTTACTGAAACCAGTCAGTTCAGATTCCAGAAACCAGGAAGTGTAAAAGTACAGAGTCACAAGATAGTCACGAGGTAATGCCTGCCAGACTATGGAATGTCCTCTCCCTGGTTTCCAGGGTAACTGATCACAGAAATGCCCCCACCTGAGGGCAGCCAATGAGAAATGGTGGTGGGCAACCACTCCTTAGAAGTAATTTCTAGAAGTCCCTAGAAGCGAGCCAATCAGAATTGTATCCTTACTAGCACCCTAAATGATGTAACCTTGTGATTTTTCCCTTTAAAAGCTGAGCTTGCAGATAGGTGGGCACTTCCTCCAGCCTCCACTGCGTTGGATGTATTGGACGAAGTCCCTGCCTAGGCTTGTATTGCATTTGGATATCCACGATTAAACCTTGCTTTTGCATTCCGCATGCTCGTCTTTGGTGGTCTCTCTGGGGTCACGATCTGGCACAACAATTTGACTCAGCACATGTGCACACACGTAGTTCAAGCTAGCAGGGAACCCTCGCCCACCATACCTGATGCAGCATGGCAGGGTGGAGAGTTCCTCTTTCTTGGGGAAGTTAATTTTTATAGGCAAAAAACACAAAATTCCTCAGAGGGGAGGGGTTAGTATGGGTCCATCCTTGATTGGTCCGGTTTTTCCCGGGCATGGACTTTGTCTTATTCTAGCTTATCTGTTTGCCCTGTCAGGAGTTTTACAACCCATCTCTGGGGTCTGGTCATGTTATCTCTGGAGAGGGGCATCTCATCTCATGGTTAATCGGTCACCACCAGACATCCTGACTTTCTTCTTTTGAAAACACCTGACTTCACCCTCTCCAGGAAGGGGGAAACTGACTCAGTTCTGTTTATTTTTAAGATATCTCTTCCCTCAGCTCTTTTGGGTTTCTGGGGGAACTGTGTCTGGGCCTTTAGTGGGGGTCTTTCAATAACCTAGTGAGAAAGACAAGTTTATGACTTTTCCCCTTCTCAAACTCACATGCACAGGAAAGCATAGACAGTGAGGAAAAAGGGAGTCCTCTCTCCTGGGTTTGTAAGATGTCTTCGGTATATCTGTGCTGTGTATATTTTTTTTTTGAGAAAAGTATTAAGGAATTTTGGAAACTACCAAATTTCAAGGACCCCTAAATTTCCTAGTCTTGAGCAGTCCAGTCAGCTCTGACATTCTGTTATCTAATAGAGACTTAACATGCTTCTGTGGTTTGTTTTGCATTCATCAACCAAGGACATGGAAAGTTTTTGGTAGTCATTCCAAACAAAACCAAGGAGGACATATGAAAAGAATCCTGAGTCTGGAATCTGACATTGGTGGGTACAAAGTCAGTTCAGTGATCTCTCTGAATCTTAATTTGTCTCCCCTAAAACGTAAAAATCGGAATACTACCCCCACAAAGATGTTATAGACCCTCACTGAGATACAACTATCAGCCTGGCCAGCACAGCCCTAACTAACAAAGGAGCCCACTCAGTGTCCACTAGTTTATAGGTTCCTAATAGTGCAGTCAAGTCTGGAGAGACACCATCCTTACCTTATAGGACTTCAGACAAGGCAATCTGGAGAGGCTGTGGTCTACTCAGTCATAGACACCCTGGACTTCTGATTAGGTTTGGTTTGAATTCATAAGGAAGAAAACTTAATCCATCTGCTTCTTTGGGTTTTTTTTGTTTGTTTGTTTGTTTTGTTTTTCCAGACAGGGTTTCCCTGTGTAGCTTTGTGCCTTTCCTGGCTGTCGCTCTGTAGACCAGGCTGGCCTCGAACTCACAGAAATCTGCCTGGCTCTGCCTCCCAAGTGCTGGGATAAAAGGCATGTGCCACCACCGCCCGGCTCCCATCTGCCTCTTTGTATCCCCAACAAATACTTGACTTTTGCAGAGGCAGCTTTGCTGTTCCTGTCTGTTAAGTCACTGATAATCCTTCTTCCCTGGAAGAACTGCCATCATGCCAGGACACAAGGTTCTCAGCAATGCCTTCCTTTCTCCTTCCTCCAACCAAAAGGCAGAAGAGAGTAACAGCTTAGAGTCTGTTTCATAGAGACAGCTGGGCCTGATAGCAACTTGATCTTAAGGTCATTCTTCTCCATACAAAATGAGGTTGAGGAGCTGGAGAGGTGGCTCAATGGTTAAGACCACGTATAACTGGCTCTCATCCCCGGCTCCACACCGGACACTTTAAGTCCTAGAGGTGAAGTGGGGGTAGACTAGGAAGCAGCAGGAGAGTCATACACGCAAATGCCTTCCACTTCATCTTTCTTACCAAAAGAAGCCAGAAAGTTTAGCCAGCTGCCAAGAAACTTGGCAAGACCTTCCTGGTCAGAGGTCAGAGGTCAAGAGAAAGCATGGGAATTCTATCTCTAATTATGTCCTGTTTAACTTGGCCCTGCTTGGAGCTGGCAAAGCCAACCACCAGCAGGGTTCTTGCCCTTGGGTGGCCATTAGCAAGGCTAACTTCTAATTCCGGCTGATTATTTTGGAGACGTTGCCCAGTCTTTCTATTCCCATCTTCACATTTATTTGTCTGGGATAATAATAGTTTCCTCTCTTTGGGGAAAATTTCAAAGGCATTTTTTTTAACAGGGTAACATCATTTGTTCCTCACAGTTCTCTTTGTTTGACTAGGCAGGAAATGGTTCGTAGCCCCTGGCCACTAAGCACTCATCAAACTGGCAATTAGTAAAAACTGAACTGTCAAATACATTTCAAGACTGAGTCTTCTTGAAAAAGCCTGTACCTGGGTGTGTTTCAGTCGATGATCAGGCATTGTCTTGCTAAGGGAGGGTTTGAATAGAAAGAGCCCCCAGGACTGAGAGGCAAAGAGGCCAGGAGACGGGAGGCCTTAACAGGGTCATTAAACCAATATAAGTGTCTGATTCTTCAACCAAAATATAAGCAAGATAGATTAATAGACATTAGGGTTATGATCAATGGCTCCTTAAATCCACCCATAAAAATAAGAAAAGGAGCACTATAATTGGGGCATAAGCCCAGATAACCTGTTGAGAGAAGTTGGTGCAGCTACGTACCCAAGTACTTTACCATGGGTTATAGCCAAATAAAGTTAGTGGGTCTGTTTGTCTAGGTTATTAATTTTGTTCCTTTTCTTCAACATATTTCCCCATACATTCAGAACACATGGTTTGTCCATCTTCTAAAGACATCTTCCAATTACTGTTAGAAAGGCAATAAATACAACTAATGACCAAAGCAATGAATTACATTACCACTAGAGGTCCTAGATTAAATAGCTAATTTATTAGCAAATTCAGGTAAAACTCGTGACCATTTTGTTCAGTCTGGCCCACTGCTTTGAAATTGCACTCTCTTTAAAAAATGATGGGTCATTTATCCTGGTCTTAGAATTTCAAAACACAAGATACTATGGGGTACCAAATTTAACACTCCTCCTTCCATTAATCCCTGGGTATTTCCTGAACATGACCATAACTGTCACACTCATATTTCAGACAAGTTCTTCCAGGCTGAGGGTCATATCTTAGATAATGGGAGATCATACCAACTAGATAAGTATAGACTCAGGAGCAAGGCAGAATTTATGGGGTGTATTTTTTTAAATAAAAAAATCAACTTTCAACAGATAAAAACAACCCTGTTTCAAATGAGGTGAGAGACTACAATGTCATTGAATAAGAAAGCATTTCCACTACAGTGATCAAGGAGGGAATGCTCCCAGCAAAAGAGTCCACCATGGAGCAAATATCTCACATCTCAGAAAGTATATGGTTGGACATTCGAGATATGTTCATGGAAACAGTATTGTTTGTGGAATGGGAAACCCGAGCTGAAATCTCAGCTCTTATGCTTCTTCTGTGGGTCCTTAGCAAATCTACAAATCTCTTGAAGGTTCATTACTGCCACCAGAAAAAAAGAATGGGACTGACAAATTCAGTATACAGCTGGCACACTAGAAACAAATGGAATATAAAATTAAACACAGATGAGAACATCTATAGCTATTCTTATACAGTAACTACAAAAATAGTATGTATAAAAACATTTTTATAATAGTATCCAGAGGATGTCATACTTGTCAATCATGGCAGACTTTTAGTATTGATTAGTGTTGATAAAGCCACTGGGTCTGATAGGTCTAAAGGTTTTCAACCTGAGAGTCTACATCTCTAAGAGACCCATAGATGCTCAGCCTTCAAAGTAAGACAGATCTGTTAGTAGCCTTCTGTAACTATAACAAACACTTCAGACAATAAACTTAGGTTTACTTTGGCTCCTCGTTTCCAAGGTTCTAGTCCATGGTCAGGTGGACTCCTTGCTTTTGTGTCTCTCATGAGGATACCTGACATCAACAGCAGGAGTGTATTCCAGCGCTGTTTACCTCATGGCCAAGAAGCCATGAGAAAAATGGGGGAGGTCCCACCATACCCTTCAAAACCATGCTCCCACTGACCTAACAACATCCCACTAGGCATCCCACAGGAACCTCAAAAGTTCCACCATTTCCCAACAGTACCAATCTGGAGAGCTCTCCCCTTAACACAAGGGCATAAGAGACATTTGAGTTTCAAACCTCCCAGATCAGATGCTACCTTCCCAGAATTCATTGTGATCATCTTATGATAACAATATACTAATCCATTCCTTCCTCCCTCCCTCTCCCTCCCTTTCTTCCTTTCTTTCTTTTTGAAGCTCCCCTAGTAATCTCTCCCTGCATTTCAAATGAGGCCTGCCTATCCCATGAGAGGCATTCAGCCAGCTGAGCATCCACTCTGCTGGGAGACCCAGGGCTGTGACAGACTTTTACCAAAACTATGAGAAAAAGTCATTCCTTTTCATTGGGGTGGTTCATTGGTAAACATCAGTCTGTGCTGCTACTGCACATTTTTGCCATCACTTTGAAATAACTTTGCTGAAGGATGGGGAAGATCTCTGAGCAGAGCAGAAAGATAAGAACGGGCTCCTCTAGTGTCGCTGAAGATTTCCTGTGTCCCAGCCTGTCAGTGGTCTGAACAAATCTTTCCCACTCGCATCCCCCAAGTAAACACAAAGAGACTTATATTAATTAAAACTGCTCGGCCATTAGCTCAGGCTTACCACTGACTAGCTCCTACACTTAAACTCCACCCATTTCTGTTAACCTATATGTCACCACATTTTCTGTGACTTTACCTGTGTGCCATTACATGCTGCTCCCTGGATGGTGGGATGGTGTCTCCTGACTCAGCCTTCCTCTTCCCAGAATTCTTCTTGTCTGCTTATCCCGCCTATATTTCCTGCCTGGCTACTGGCCAATCAGTGTTTTATTAAACCAGTGTACAAAAGCATTATCCCACAACACTCTAACATCCCCTGAGCTCCTGGATGTATGAGAACCATATTTTCTACTCCACTCTACTTGTGAGCAGAAGAATCTTAACCAAACCAGATAATGTGACTCCCTTGAAATATTATGAAGATTTTATATAAAACAGACTTGTGTTCCTGGAAGATCAGTCTTCCTAATGGGTTCCTTAATTCAAAAGATTAAAACTGCTACTCTAGCCTAATATTCTAACCTACTGGTCTAACCTCGTTTTAGATGAGAAATCCAAGATGCAAGGAAGGAGTGACTAGCTCCCTCCATGTCATTCACCAACTGGAGCAAAGACTTGACCACAATCTGTATCTGCAGGTTCTCTTCCTCACTAGCAGATTCCAATTGTACGACTACAAGTAGAATTTCTGGGGAATTGCCATCACATGCCTCCTGATCATCTCATGCCATAGATCTTCACAGGAAGCTGATCACTGCATGCATATGGAGCTAACCATATCATACACTGATTATCATGTGCCACTGACCAACGCATGTTCCTAACCATTACATTCAGCTAACCATCACATGCTGCTGATCCTCCCATGTAGCTATCATGCCAATCGCCATAGCATGCTGCTAACACATGCTACTACCCTTTGCATGCAATTGATCATCATATGCAGGTGACCCCCACATGGAGCCAATTCTCAAATGACACTGACTCACATGCAACAGACCATTTCATATAGTTAACCATCATGTGCCCCTGACCAATGCATGTCACTAACCGTTATAGCCAACTGACCATAACTGCTGTATACTTTGCATGCAGCTGACCATTGCAGGCTCAAACTCTCCCTAGACTAGATAACACAGAATGCCTGCAGATGCAGCTTGAAAACCAACAGTTTCAAAACATTCCCTAGAAGAACCAAATGTGAAGTTAGGGAAAGAAATTCCTGCTTACAATGTGAAAAATAAAGATGAACATACACAGTCAACCCCAATGTCTGATCTGTATTAATAGATATTAAATGATACCTTATATAACATTCTTACTAGCTTACTAGCTTACTCCACCCAGGCATGGTGCAAGAAACAAGCTTGGGGAAAAAAACAAAACAAAAACCATGGTACCTGCCATGAGAATCGATGCATTTCTTGTATAAAATAATGAACCATCCATCAAAGGAAGTGTTGCATTTCACGGATAACAGAACGGAATCCTCAGTAGCTCTGCATCCAAACTCTTAGCACCTCATTCTCTGTCTCTCAGATTAAATAAACAGTTCCTTTAGAAGATTTAGTCAAATGTTTGCACATGTTTGAAAGTCTCCTTTTGGGAATGTAAGGCATTCAAGTATATTTACAAAAATTCATTGTAAGGGATGCAGTATATAGATAAGTCCACACCCATAGCTTTCTGAAGAAATACAGTCACTATGTTGTTTCACCTTGTCCTCTGTGAATTGACCGACTCTATTGCCATTCCATTCTCCACCCAGTACAGGAACTGTGGCATGCATCAGGTAATGTTTACTAATCACCCCCATGCCCCAAGCTCTATACTTAACATTTAGGAATTTCAAGGACAAAGAACAAAGGTGGGGTGGACAAAATTATGTCAAATAATGACTAGTAAAATGACAGGAGACAGGTTAATTTCTATTTCTAATGAAAGTGCTGTGATAAATGTCACAATTATAGCTACATTTTCACTTGTTAAGTGCCTGCCACATGCCAGGCACCTCCCCCGGTATCGCACCTGTCTGGTGGCATTTGACTCCTTCAGCACCATTGTTGGGTGGCTGAATGTCATTTGTCCACATGTCAATGGAGAGACTCAGAGTGCCCAACAATCTACATGCCTCAGCTCACTAGCAGCAAAGCCAGCAAGGGCTCTTGGGTCTGCTTCATTTCAAGCAGACGGGGAGAGACTCTCTATTTGGAAATCTGGGTTCACTCACAGAGCTCCAAGGCACTGGCAATATAGAGGTTAATATAAGAAAACCAGACTCATACTATAGAGGGGCTTGTGTGTGGAGAGGCCCTCAAACTTTCATCACATTAAATAGAAGAAATACAGAAAGCAACTAAGGAAAGTGCTAAGGACAGTATAAGAAACCAATATCAAGGGCTGTGATGTGTTGTTTATATACACAGTTCTCTGAGCATGTGTGAAGCCTTGAGTTCCAACCCTAGCACAAGAGAGGGGAAGAAAGGAAGGAGGGAGGAAGGAAAGGAAGGGAGGGAGGAAGGAAGAAAAAACATTATCTTGTCTCTCTCCTCCATATTTAAGAAGCAAGATTCTGGGCCTGGGAGCTGGAGTAACAGCTTGGTAGTCAACTTCTTGCTCTTACACAGGACCTGGGCTCCGTTCTTAGTACACACATGGCACCTTGTAGTTTAACCTTCTTCTTGGGCTTTCCTTCTACGACCAGTCCCCCAAAAAATGACACGAGACTTCTTAATAATTATGAAAGCTTGGCCTTATGTCTGTTCCCAATTAGCTCTTACAACTTAAATTAATCTGTTTCTATTAATTAATCTATGTTCGGCTACATGGCTCTTTACCTCTCCTCCATTCTGTACATTGGACTCCCTCTGCGTCTGGCTGGAAAAATCCTACCTCTCCTCTTCCCAGAGTTCCTCTCTCTCCCCAGAAGTCCTGCCTATAATCTTCCTGCGTAGCTATTGACCATTCAGCTCTTTATTAAACCAATCAGGTGCCTTAGGCAGGTGAGGCAAAACACAGACACATCTTCACACAGTGTAAGCAAATATCCCACAACAGCAGCCCACAACAATCTGTAACTCCAGTTCTAGGAGAGTCAATGTTCTTTTGTAACCTCCATGGGCAGCAGGCACACACATGGAATACATACATACATACATACATACATACATGCAAACAAAACACTCACACACATTAAATAAATAAATAAATAAATAAATAAATAAATAAATAAATAAATAAATAAAAATGGGACTGGCATGAAGTTAGACATGGCTTACTTAATTTTGACGCCCTAAGTGAAAATAATAAATGTCTGCTCTCCCTTCCTATTGGACACAGAGAGGCTCTCTGCTGCCATAATTATTTACATTTGACCTTACACTCATTCAGATGAGATTAATTAGTTGGCCTTCATTTAACTAAAACCACCAATCGTGTCTCAACTTTCTAATATGCACACGACCAGTGGCTATGACTGTGGACAGCACAGGTGCGCAGGCCCCCTTACTACAGGAAGTTCTATGGAATCAGAGTGACAGGGGACACAAGAGAGCATGGAAGAAAAGAGTGGGCTATCTCAGACAGTCAATGGAGGTCGGTTTGCCCAACCGGCTCCTGTAGGAAAATAGAAGTGGAAAGAGGAAGTTGAAACCCCATCAATATCTTCAGTGTACAGTCAAGTAACCCAGTGAGACTCTACTCCACGCTCGAGCCATGAATGCAGTTCCATCCCAAGAAGGAACATGGTCGGGGAAGGGGGAAAGACTCCTTTCTGTGTTAGAGTGTGGATAAAGCACCTGTAAGGCAAACGTCAACATTTTTAACAATGTTTTTTTATCAATATTGACAGTCTGCAGAGTCTGCTTGCCATCTAGAATCTGAGCAACATTCCAGAAAATTGCTCAGTGACCGAGTTACAGCCAGTGCCCACCCTTGGATCAGTCACCCCAAGGGCGCTGTAAGAATACAGCACATAGGCAGGGCCTATGTTCCCCACTGCCTGTCTCACTGCCGTTTAGTCAGTCTTGGGTTGTTTGTCCCTGGGTTCTCAGATTTGGGTGACAAGATCTTGTCTCTCTCACTGTGCCTCATTTTGTATCTGCCTCACAGCTGTCTATCATTTCTCAAAATATGCTGAACTGAGTAACAGGATAGAGCATTTACTAGGTCCTTCTTTGGGTAGGGGGAGACACAGCTAATGCTCTTTCTGCACTAACTTTATCATTGAATAACCTTACCTGATAGCTTTGATTCAGTGTTTTTCAGATGAAGATGTTTTGTCTCAGATACAAAACTGTGTGTGTGTGTGTGTGTGTGTGTGTGTGTGTGTGTGTGTCCCTGCTGAGTCCATTTACTGTGGCTTGTGTGTCCATGATTTCAGGGCTGACCACTTTGTATTTGATAACCAAGTAGGGGCTTATCCCTGGGAAAGGCTAATTCTCCCTCTTTTAGCAGTCATTAGAGGCCATTAACTTAAAAGAGGATGGGGGGGATTGGAGGGATTGGAGGAGGACAGGGAAGGGGTAAAATACATTTAAGTATTTAAAAGAAAAAGAAATTGAGTCTTGTGTAACTAAAGTTGTTTCTTCAAGGTCACACAGTTAGTTAGTGGAATGTCTAGAATCCAAACTCCCTCTTATTTGACTTTTTATGTCCCAAAATATTTTAAGATGAATGAGTGAATGTTAGAATAATTTGATAAATGAAGTACAAAAAAATGCTCACAAAGATAATTGTTTAGAAGTGTCGCCTAGAAATTATGTAACCATGAGGTCACATTTGTGAAGATTTTTGAGTTGTATCATCAATATCTGCTTTATGTGAAGACAACATTTTTTCCATTTTTCTTTATTAAGAAATTTTCTACTCACTCTACATACCACCCACAGATCCCACCTCCTCTCTCCTCCCACTCCCCAGCCCTCTCTCCCAAGCCACCCCACATCCCCCAAATCAAAGTCTCCCATGAGGAGTCAGCAAAGCCTGGCACACTGAGCCTAGGAAGGTCCAAGCCCCTTCCTACTGCACCAAGGCTACACAAGGAAATCACACCACAGGCACTAGATTCCCAAAAGCCTGCCCACGCATCAGGGATAGATCCCGATCCCCCTGCCTAAGTGGCCCCCAAACAGTTCGAGCCAAACAACCAGAAGACAACATATTTAAAGGAGTAAAAATGCAGCCTGGAAATATATACACATATATATGCATGCGTGCGTGCATGTGTGTGTGTGTGTGTGTGTGTGTGTGTGTGTGTGTGTATTAAACAGAGCTTAATTGATAACAATGTTCTAAATGGAAAAAAATGAAGTAAGGAATGGAATAGCTGGCCAGTCTTTTCTAGCTGCCACAGCCAGCCTGGTCTTAGGCTTCAATCTATCTCACCATGTGTTTGACATCCAGGGTTCCTTTGGCTTACATTTCAAAATAGCTTCCTCACACTCTTACTTTACTGAAGCTTTGCCCCCTTCCCACACTCAACACCATGTACACTTGTGGAATATTATTTTAAATGGGCAAAGATGTGTTAGATTTGTTTATGCTGTTGAATATCACTTTAACAATGTAAAGGTGTGTGGCTTTTGTTTATGCTGCATTTGTTTAAATATGTAAAGATGTGTTGCATTTGTTTGACCTTGCCTGCCTAAGGCAGCTGATTGGTCTAATAAAAAGCTGAATGGCCAATAGCTAGGCAGAGAAAGGATAGGTGGGGCTGGTGGGCAGAGAGAATAATAGGAGAAGAAGTCTAGGCTCAAGGAAAGGAACGAGAAAGAAGAGAGGAGAGAACAAGGGAGGCACCTGGGGCCAGAATCCAGACGGACATGAGAAGCATAAGATATACAGAACATAAGATATACAGAAGGAAAGAAAGTTAAAAGCCCCCAGGCAAAAGGTAGATAAACAGTTAAAAGAGCTAGTCAGAAACAAGCCTAAGCTCGGCTGAGCATTCAAAACTAGTAAGAAGTCTTGTGTCATGATTTGAGAGCTGGTGGGTGGCCCAAAAGAAAAAGCCTGGTACACACACTAGCGTGCTCTGCCCCAGTGAGCCTCTCTATTCTTTCTTCTACTCTGCTCTTGCTTTCCTAGCAGCACCACGGCTTTCTCACTCCACCAAGGACTCATCTCGGCCTCTATATTCTTCAAGGCTCAACACAGTCTACACAAAAGTGAATGTGTTGGGTTTCAAATGTACCTCTGCTATCTCAGCCTGAGGGGATGTTTGACTTGGCATGCTTGGCACTTAATATTCAACAACGAAACCCACAGAAGGTAGATGTATTTGGGTCCCAATATTCTTTCATGGCTGCCTTACAGGATGTTTGGCATTTGGAGTTTGACATGCTTGACACTCGGCTGGGTTATTAGCCTGAAATGAGTTTCCACTTCTACCTTGGCCTTTGTATCGATTGGCTTTTTTTTTTTTTTTTTTTTTTTTCTGTATAACAAATAAGATGAAAAACCTCACTGGACTCTGACAAAATTCTTACACAGCCACAAGAGAGCTGGTGTTCAACTGATCTGGGCCCAGATCCTCCAGGTTTAGCTCCAAGGGCAACTTGAGTTCACATGTGTCACATGCTTGGTCTAAGAGATAAGGTGGTTAATCTTAGGGCAATGGACAGAAAGACAAATCTGACCCTCTAGCATATTTTAAACCTCTGCGCACATCACATTTGTTAAAAATCCTGTTGGGCAGGAACTGACACCAAAATCACATGATTGACATCAAAATCAGAGAGTAGAGACAGTATTTTCCTCTCATGAAGATGGGGAAGAAGGGTAAAATGGACCAAAAAAAAAAAAAAAAAAAAAGTCAAAAGTTCACGGATAATACCATGTGCTTTAAATGTCCCTTAGTTTGCCACAGCACACTAGAGAATATAGCCCAGACAGAGAATGAGAGAACCACAAAGGACCTTAGACCTCAGAGAAGTAGAGCACAGCTTGTGCGCATGCGTCACACACACACACACACACACACACACACACACACACACACACTCACCCGCCTTTGGTAATGAGGAGATAGGTAGAGCACTTGAAGGACATGTTGGAAATCAGCAACTGCTTCCCGATGGTACTGTGCTCTTGGTGAGGGCCACAGAGAAAGGTGGTGGCGCAGGCTGATGGAACTGTTACAGGGAAATTTGAGAATATATATCACAATGTGAAAACATCAATACCCTTTGATCCGGGATAGGCACTGCTAAGGAGTTGTTCTAGGGGCAGAATTAAAGCAGTATACACAGTTTAGGCTAATTTGTTTGCTAAAGCAGGAGCATTTTTTAAAAAGTAAAAGCAGAAAAATTTTTTAAAAAGCAAAGGGAGTATCAGTTTCTAAAAATTTGGTTAGATGAATTTTGGCACATCTATGAAGCATGCGATAAAGACATTCAAAACAAAGTTAGATTTATCTAAACAAGCTCATTCATTCAAAAGATATATTTAATATGTGCCCACAATATAAATTCTGTTCTGCATATTGACAACATAAGCAGAAAGCAAGACACATGGAGTCTTCTCAAATAGAAACAGCAGTGGGAGATAATGGACAAGTCAACAAATAACTTTACAAGTAACATAGGATATGCAAAAATATAATGTGGTGATGAGCCAAGGGCAACCCTGGAAAGGGACCACCTTTAATGAGAGAGCATGGAAGGCCCATGGGAGGAAATAGTATTTCCATGAGACCTGCATAGCCAGAAAGGCCAATAGTTCCTTGAAGAACATGAGAAAGTAGAAGAGGAACACTACTAAGAACCAGCAAAGGCAAAGACAAAAGCCTTGAGATGGGAACAAATCTGGTTTATTCAAAGGAAAGACCAAAGACCAGCGTAGTAGGAGCAAAACAGGTCAAGAAAACACTTAAGGCAAGATGAGTTAGAGAATCGAGGGACCTGGTTTTCTGCTTTGCCTCCTACATTTCTGTCCTCAGTTTCTCTGTGAAATGGAGCCAAATAAAAACTGAGTTTTTCAAACTAGTGCACTAGGCAGAGCAAGCACTATGGATCCCACTTGACAGGAGGGAACCAAGAGCCCAAGAGTGGAGCCACTTAGCTTTTCCTGGCTCACCTTTTATAGCCAGCAGAGTCAGTTCGTAAACTATGAGGCAAGGATTCGACGACGTGGTGTCGACTGGTATTCTTGCACACTGGTGCCTGTGAAGGAAAATGCTGTGGGATGTTCTGTATGTTAAATGTGTTGCTCTGATTGGTTAATAAATAAAATACTGATTGGCCAGTAGCCAGGCAGGAAGTATAGGCGGGACAAGGAGAGAGGAGAATTCTAAGAAGTGGAAGGCTGAGGCAGAGAGACACTGCCAGCCGCCGCCATGAGAAGGTGTTAAGATACTGGTAAGCCATGAACCATGTGGCAACTTATAGATTAATAGAAATGGGTTAATTTAAGATATAAGAACAGTTAGCAAGAAGTCTGCCATGGCCATACAGTTTGTAAGCAATATAAAATCCCTGTGTATTTATTTGGCTGGGTCTGAGCGGCTGCAGGACTGGAGGGTGAGAGAGATTTGTCCTGACCATGGGCCATGCAGGAAAACTCTAGCTACAGGGAAAGGTGGAGTCCCTGACACGAGGCAAAGCTCAGCAGACTTCAGCTGCTATTGCTGTACCACATACTAAGTTGCTACAGCATCTTGCCACGGCCCGCAGCCATCTACCCCAAAGGCACAGAATTCAGCCAAAAGATCCATGGGATTCAAAAGACCAGGCTGTGAGGCTTCTAGGTGATTTCCATACCATTAGCCGTCCCTCTATAACTCACACACAAGCCTGTCAGTCTCGCTCCATTTCTTAGAACAGAATCTGCTGGGAACTGGGAGATTAAACAGACTTCATTAATTCTGCAAAATAAACTGTGGTATGTTTACCTGCACACTCTGAAGCATTATCATAAATCATCAGAGTGAAGCTCACCTGTGTAAGTAGAGGAACAGCCTGCATTCACCCTGTGTAAGCAGAAGGTCATAGCATCAATGGCCTTTCAGTGGTTCCAATTTTTTTCCCCAAATCCATCCAATGAGCAGGAAGACCAGCTGCTCTGTGCTCCATTATGATAATTAGCAGTCATGAATCTTGACCTAAAGGTTCAGAAGGTGGGTGTAATGTACATGTATGCATACACCTATCTGCTCAGAACAAGTCTACTCTCCAGTCAGAGGAGCTTGAGAAACCCTGGTTACACAAACTTTTAAAAAATTGTGTGTGGCGGGGGAGTATGTGTACATGTGTGCATGGTGGTGGTGGGGGGTGCATCAGCCTATGCATGTGAAAGTCAGAGGCTGGTACCACCTGCCTCAGATTGATGTGGGTGCTGGGAATAGGAACTCAGGTCCTCCTCATGTTTACGTTGCAGGAACCCTAACCATTGAGCCAGCCCTTCAGCCTCTGATATTTTGTATACCACAATTTCTCAGGGGCCTGTCGCAATAGATCTTAAGAGATCCAGAGAACAGACCCAAGGCCCTGAAAGAGCATGTCCTTTGCACAATGTCACACACGTCTTTCATGCCCGAGACGAGAGCAGACTCTCAGCTCCTATGGTGTTTTTCAGGCAATGCCTGAACACCTGGGGTATACATTCAAGATGCTGGCTCTCTCCTGGGAAGAGTGGATTGCCTGACAGTGAAGGGCTTAGCCTGTGTCTTCCTGTAGTAAAATAGTGACAATGGATCTGCTAAAGCAGTGGTGCCATGTGCATCTTCTGCCTTGTGCCTGGGAAGGCTGCACCTCAATGAGCCTGAGGTTGCAAAGATGAGTGAAGCATGGGACATACCCAGATCCACCTGCAGAGAGAAGGTATCACCAGCAGACCTGCACACATGGGAGTAAAATAAACATCTACGTCTCTGATGAAGACCTTTGCAGTTACATGTTATGCATAGTACACACTGAATGAAGGCTCATCCACAGATACAGGTAAATGATACACCAGGAGTCTGGGCTTTGCAGAACTGAATTTGGGGATATAGTTTCTACAGAGTCTCATGAAAACTGCTCTAAGACTACATTTCCTGAACTGTGAAATGAAAAGAAATAATAGCTACCATAGGCAAGATGATATTTGAAATTCAGTTTTATATCAACTGTCTAATACATAGTGGGGTTTAGATACACACTCCCAGCTAGAAAGTTAGAAAAAAGCATCCATTGCAATAACATTGTAGTGTCAGGAATGTAGTTTCTTCATGTGGATTTTTAGCTGGGCATATGACATTCAAAATGAAGATGGAGTCCCCAAATTTCTTTGCAGTTAGTGTGATTTGCGAGACTATTTGAGCCAAGGAGATGAAAGTTAGCCAAAGTGCCGAACACAGCTTCGGAGACACAGTTCTGAAAATTAGAGAAGACACCCCTTTCCTCTTCCTTGTCCTTACTGTTTTGAGTATGGTCATGATGGCAGGAAGTCAAATAACCATGAATAGGAAGCCTGTCATGTATAAAAGGAAGAAGACAGACAGAATCTAGGTTCTGAAACCCTGGTGTACCCTCCAGTGGCCTTTCTTCAAATTGAGGAGAAAAAATGAAATACTGACTTGCATGAGCCATTAGTTCTCATGGCACTCACAACTTCAGCATCTCTTAGGAGCCTGTTAGAAGTAGAGATGCCTCCCAACACACACACACACACACACACACACACACACACACACACACACACACACACACACCACCTCCTGGGTGGGAATTTCAGGGGAGGAGTTTGTAAAGCTGTTTTCAAAAGCTGCTCATGATGCTCGTGCCACTGATTCAGTTTTCCAGCACGTACATCTAACCTGATGATAAGTGATAGAGTAGTCCCAAATTGCAGGTTTTGTCAAGGGCTGGTGAAGGCTTAAAAGGCAGATGTAATGAAACCAGAGAGGAAAGTAAAGCCAATAACTGACAGTGTCAGGATTTAAAATGATTTTGACAGTGTGGAACACTGGGTGAGAGCCAAGCAGATGAAATTTAATGGGAGCGTATAAAAAAGCAAATCAAAACGTCCTTTCTTTATTGAAGGAAATATAAAATGTCCTACTCTTTGACTTCTTAAATTAAAAAGAAGAAATATAAAATTACATATATTAAAGCATGGCTAAATAAAGCTATGGACCAACCTTAATTATGGCTAGCTAAAGAAGCGGGAGGAGAGAAGCCTGGGAAATGAGAAGAGGAAAAGAAACTTGGTGTAATAAAGAGGCACAGAGTCAAAGACAGACAAGAGGAAACCTAGGAGTCCAGTTCAAACCAGTCTGTAGGTTTGGATTTTGGACGTCACGAGTCAGCTGTAACAGAGGCTTACTGACTGCCAGGAACCTCACAGTGGCCACTCTGCTATTATCACAGCTCAGACACAGAAACAGAAGCAGTGACAAGCTGAGTAAGATTCCCAGAGTCACACGACTAGCTAAAGGTAGGAGCAGGATCTGAATCCAGATGGTTCAATGACCTTCCAGTTCCCTAGCACATGCTATCCTCTGATGCTACCTGTCTTAGTTAAGGTTACTATTGCTGTGATGAAACACCATGGTCAAAAGCAACTTGGGAGGAAAGGGTTTGTTTCACTCACAGTTCCATAAAACAGTTCATCATCAAATGCACTGAGGGTAGGAACTCAAGCAGGGCAAGAACCTGGAATCTGTAGCTGATGCAGAGACTGTGGAGGGGTGTTGCTTACTGGCTTACTCAGCCTGCTTTCTTTCCTGGAACTCACTCTGTAGACCAGGCTGGCCTCGAACTCACGGAGATCCACCTGGCTCTGCCTCCCGAGTGCTGGGATTAAAGGCGTGTTCCACCACCGCCTGGCTCAGCCTGCTTTCTTATAGGACCCAGGACCACCAGCCCAGGGATAGCACCACCCATAATGTGCTGGGTCCTCCCCCAACAGTCATTAATTAAGAAAATTCCCTACAACCAGATCTTATGGAGGTAATTTCTCAATTGAGGTTCCCTCCTCTCAGATAACTCTAGCTTGTGTCAAGTTGACATAAAACTAGCCAGCACATTCTTGTTAGAAAATGCTTTCCAAAGAAATTGATTTTCACAAGAGTAAGGAAATCCATTCCCTCACTTATGACCCGAAAAGAGAAAGATGCAGGGAGCCATGTGATCACCCAGAGGTGTGACCAGAGACACCAGCTTCTTCCTAGTTTTATTGTCCTTAGCCCCTGGCTCCATCCTGTGGTGAGCCCCCCTCCCCCTGCCAAGTTCCAAGTTCCAGTCAGTGGTCTTGAAGCTTTGTGCTTCTTGTTCAGGCAAAACAAGGAAATCTCAACAAGTGTGCCACATCCTGCAGTAGGGAAAATATAAAACACTCACTAGAAACACACTTGGGATCTAAACCAATCAAACCCCCTTTACAACCACTCAACAGCCTCCTGTACCATTAAGGATATTGCAGGAAAAGCACTCTGGACACTGCCCTTCCCACTCTCCTTTAACAAGCTACTCTATGCCAAGGGGTTAGAGGCAGAGGGAGACATGGACATGCAGTGGTGGTAGTAGCAGGTATATCAGGAGGAGGCAGCAGCTGGTGGCAAGGGGGATGGTACACACCTTATCACTTATTTCTTTTAATCATTACAAGGAGATAGTGTCCCTGCTTTAGAAATGAGGGAATAGAGAAGTGGGATTATTGGACACTCAGCCCAGCTTCATTCAAGGAACAAGACTAGAGCTCAAGCTCACCTCTATATCACTCTACCATCCAGTTCTCCTCAACACTGCTCTGGGCTTTCTTGGTCACTCCTCTGGCCTATATTAGTTATGAGTTACTCCTATATAATTGAACATTTAACAGTGTACCAAGAAATGCTCCATGTGCACATCTCAATTTACCCTGACAATAACCATGATAGGCAGTTTATACCAACAACAAAAAAAGGTTTTCAGTTACAGGTGATTGAGTCCTAGCTCAAACTATTAAAGGCAAGCCAAGAGAGGAAGGAGCTTATTTCACAGATGGCTATAAATGGGGACAAAGAGTGCAGGGACTTCAGGCACAGCCGAATTCAATGATCTCAGTAGAGGCATCAGGGCTGAGACCTGATTATCTTACCTTGTTAATCTTCAGTGTCAACTTGACTGGATTTAAAGTCCCATAGGACAGAGCCCTCTGGGCTTCTATGTGAGTTTCTGGAGAGGTTTATCTGAGGAAGTGTGATGGCTGTTTTTGGTTGTCAACTTGACTGCATCTGGAAAGAACTACAATCCACAATACAATGGAGGACCCACCTGTGAGAGATATTTTGCTTGGTTTGAAGTGGGTGAATCCACCTTTAGTCTGGACCTTTGGGGCAGGAAAACATGTGCCTTTGATCTGGTCTAAACCTTCTCTTAGAAGTCTATATAAGAACATAGAATAAGGAAGCTTTTGCTCTTTGCCTACTTGACCTCCCTTTCTAGCACATTCACTCCTTCACTGGCATTGGAGCTTACTTATTTGGAATTCCAGCATATACAAAAGAACAGCTCAGACATCCAGCCTTGTGACCTGAGCCACAAGGATTCGTGGACTTTCCATTCACAGCCATTGTTGGATTAGCTGGACTATAGCCTGTAAATCATTCCAATAAATCCCCTTTGTGTGTGTGTGTGTGTGTGTGTGTGTGTGAGAGAGAGAGAGAGAGAGAGAGAGAGAGAGAGAGAGAGAGAGAGAGAGGGAGGGAGGGAGGGAGGGAGGGAGGGAGAGAGAGAGAGAGAGAGAGAGAGAGAGAGAGAGAGAGAGAGAGAGAGAGAGATATTCATTCTATAAGTTCTTTCTGGAGAACCCTGACTAATACAGGAGGTAAATTCCACTAGGGTCCTACATTTAAAAAAATAAAATAAATAAATAAATAAATAAAAGCCAGAAGACCATCAGAGTTGATAGGTTCTCTATGTCTGTCTGTCTGTCTGTCTGTCTGTCTCTCTCTCTCTCTCTCTCCTTCTGTGTCTATCTCTGTCTTTCTGTCTCCCTCTGTTTCTGTCTCTCTCCCTCCCTCTGTGTCTGTCTGTCTCTGTGTGTCTCTCTGTCTCTGTCTCTGTCTCTCTCTCTCTCTCTCTACACACACACAACACACACACACACACATCTTTCTGACTCCTGACTGTAGATTGCAGATACACTGTAACCAGCCTCCTCACACTTTTGCCTCTAAGACTTGCCCTGGTGATGGACTGTGTCCTCAGACTGTAAGTCAAAATAAATGCTTTTCCCTGCCGTTGTCATATATTTTTGTCATAACAAAACTACTACATCTTGCTTCCATTTACACACATCTGAGGGCTCCCAGAAGTCCAGCAGGATTACATCCCTTTTGCTTTTCCTGGGTTTTATTCTTTTTCTATGTGGTAGACAAAATGGCTGTCAAAAAATCTTTACATAGCCCTCCTTTGCATAGCCAAGCAATGCCTTGATAGTCAAGGATGTCTGCAAACATTTCATACAGTGTGAAAATTCTGATATCTTAGGCTTTCTTGCCTATTTCAATTCTTGGAATAGCATAGTATATATGTTTACAAAAGAATTTGACATGAAATCAATGACTCAATTTGTATAAAAATGTAGAGGCTGTAAACCAGGACATGTAAGCACACCACCATCTACAACCACACAGTTTATCATCAAGCTTCCATGGCAAAGATAAAACTTTAGTTCAAAGACTTTCTGAACCAGAAGCATCTGGCTTTGACACCTTGAAAATCAAAACAGGCCTCCATATATCATCAACTCCCAAAAGCCATGATATGAAAGAAAGGCAAAGGATCTTTACAGAACAAACCAAGAGTTTGGACGCATCTTTTTAAAAAGTTATCAATTTGTCCCATGTGTTAAAAAAAAATTGTATTTAAACAGATCCCCAAAGTTTTCAAATTAGGAGGGGGATTGAAGTTCAAAGAGTCAGGATAAGCTATTCATATTTAGCTTATGCCTCTCATTGTCCCAGAAACAGAAAGAATTGTCTCAGCTATATGAATGTTTTTACTCTAAAAGAACCTTCAGGGTCAGATTGTTTGAGCTTCATCCTGGTTTGTAGACTTCACCTGAAATGTTCTTAATTGATATATCTCATCCTCATTTTCTAGCCTTCTTTTCACTTCCCCAAATCTCCACAGATTGAAGAGAACATTTGTTGAGTATCTATTGACTACTGACATATCCGAGGTTCTGGGGAAATAGATGAGGTCAAAATACAGTTATGGCTTGCAAGGTGTTCCCAGTTTGGGTGAAGACAAGAAGCTCAGACATGAACAGCACCAAACATCTGTAACACAGGAACATTAGGAACGTAGGGGAGCAAACAGAGCACGACTCCCAGATTCTCTTTCCAATGTCAACATGGCCTCTTGTCCTCTCTGGTTGTGGTGAGTGAACTTTTCCCTGAGCTGGAGTCGCTCACAAGACACAACCTCCAGAACAGATGGCTGTTCCTTCACATGACCAAATAATGTGACCAAATGTCAGGTTGCAGGTGGATTGGGTCCTTAGTCTTCACGTTAGTTGTTTATCTCATCATTGCAACCACAGACCTGACAGAAACAACTGAAGTGAGGAAGAGTTTCATTCAGCACACACTATCAGACGGTAGAGTAGTTTGCTTCCTTAGCTCATGGCTACCACTTCTCACATGCTGGCAGATCAGGAAATAGAAAGTTCTATCCTAGAACCAAAGGTTGGTGAATGTCAAAGATCTACTCCTAGTAATTTATTTCTGTGAGCCAAACCCCATGTCCCCAAATCTTCATAACCTCCCCCAAACAGCACTGCTGGGAACCAAATGTACTATAACACATGAGCTTGTGGGGGACATTTCAGATTCCAATCGTAACAGCGTCCCACATTCTAAGCTCAGAGGACCTGGATGTCAGCCTGGGAGCAAGCCCATAAGCAGCTAACCTCTGCGGTCTCTGTTTCAGTTCCTGCCTTACCTTCTTCCCTCAATGATGGGCTGTATGTCCATCAAGTCAAATAGACCCTTTCCTCCCCAAAGTAGCTTTGGGTCATAGTGCTCCTTACTGCCAATCACAACAATAGAAAGCAAACCGGAACACAGGGACATACCCACCACTGGTCCTTGCCATGAGATGAAATATTAATTACAGCCTTTGTCCCTTAAAAGGCCTTCCCATATGTATCTTTTCCTGTTTAGGAATCAGAATCAGTTACATCCTGTAGTCCTCAAATTCCTGGGCCCTCTGTTCTCTCTTTGATCTCTTCACAACAGACTTCTTTCCCAAGTTCAATTCTCTTCTCGTCTTTTTATGTGCAGTCCATAGCAACTCAGGTATTTGAGTAACATTCTGTCTTATGACCTCTTAGAGGCAAAAGTTCATTTAACACATTTCCTGTTTCTATAGTGATGGCTGCTGACAATGTTATCAAGTAGATGGCTACTCCATAATGGAAATTGCCACTTTTTTTTTTTTAATTCTGCCTTCCAGAATTAACACCACATACTTTAGATAACCACAGCGGCACTTCAGTTAAGTCCCTACTACTGATTTGGTCAGTTTAGCCTAATGAATGCTGCAGTAAGAAGCCAAAACTCATTACTAGTAAGACTTATTCCTTGTTGTTCACAAGTTGGCTATCATTTTCCAACATTTTCCTTCCCTTCAGATCTGGATCATATTATGTGGTGGCAGAGAAAGAGAGGAAACCGGGCATTTACTTTTCAGTAATCTGGGTACTGAATGTCCTCTAAAGGCCCCTGGGCCCCAGGGACATGCTACTGGGAGGTGCAATAGATCTTTAGGGTGCAAAGCTTCATGGGAGTGTCGCAGGTCACAGGAGGTGTGTCCTTACAGGACATTGTCCGACCATGGTCTCTTCCTTCTTGTGCTCTTTGGTTCATATGGTGAGTGGGTTTGTTCTACGGCACACTCCTCTGTATGCTGTGTTTGTCAGAGGACCAGAACACCGGGTCATCCAATCCTGAAACCTCAAGAACTATAAAATAAAGTACACAAAAATAAACCCTTTCTCCATATAACTTCCTTATCTCAGATATTTCTTGTAGTAACAAAAAGCTGGCAAATATGCTCTGCTTGGAAATGACAGGCATATTTCCAGCTATGCTCCATGGACCAAAGTTATTCCCAATATCAACACTAATAAAAATGGGTGAAAAGGTTTCTCCTTCTCTCAGAGAGGAGCAGTGGGGAATCCACCCAAAATGATGTTGAGCAGATATTTTGGAGACAATTATCTAATCTCCCCAGCAATGTGCTAGTAAACATTTAATAACTACCTCTCTGGGAAAGAACAGTCCTGATATACAACCTTCACCAGTGTCCACTGTGGTCCATTTCCAGTTGCCAGTGTGATTATGTGCAAAATTGGGAAGAAATGTGTGGTCAGCTCTGATAAGCCAGTGTGAACAGATTACAGCATGTTGGTGATGCTACCAAATTCTAAATTAGTCATTCACAAACCATACACTGGTCTGTACCTGTCCCCCCACTATGGAGCACACCTGCAGTCTTGCTGCAGATGACTGCAAGGGAGGAGATTGTACTCAGCAAAAATCTGCCTCTTGCTTGAGATGAGTATGTGTAGCAGGGATGAACACTGAACAGTCCAAATTCAGTCTTCCTGTTCTTTGCTACTTTTGTCTAAACTGGCACATTCAACCAGAGAGTAAGGATGTGAGGTTGAAGTAAAAATAATCTTTTGCCTCTATAAATAAGATTTAGCCCCAGGTTCCTCTTTTAGCAAGATGCTTATTAAGAACTTGGCTCCCCTCCAACAAAAATAACATAGGAATCGTTCAAAGACCTTTAATTCCAAATTATTCCTGGTAGGAGTTGCTTGATGAGAATATGTCTCTATTTTTTTCATGTTTGCAATTCTCCAATGAAAATCTTACTTAAAATGTTCCTGAATTTGGAACCGTCTCTCACATGCCCCAGGACTCACGTTCTATTGTCAAAGGACACAAGGATGAATTTTAAAAGATTCATTCCTCTGACGATGCTGAGGAAGCTGCTGACATGCTCTGAATTTTTGTTTCCCCATCTTTAGGGTGGGGTCCTAAGCCTACATCACAAAGCCATCATGAAGTTTAAATACTTGACGTGCATAAAACATTTGTCAAAGTACCTTACATATGGTAGTTACTCATAAAGAATCACCACCATTCTCAGCTAAGGGCACTGGTTAGAGTTATGATTATTACTGGGGCACAGGACGAAAGGGGCTCAAGGAACTATTTAAATTAGTGTAAGTAAGGCCTTATTCAATTGCCTTAGTGCACATGGCAAGCTATGACTTCAAGAGCACAGGAAAAGATAACTTCGGCAGCTCCCCTGGAAGCATGGACATTATTGTCAGTTAACAAAACTGTTCTCTGTTCATTAGTGCATTACATAGCTTGGCTCCAATGACAAGGCCAGTACAAAGACTGAAAGCTCTGCTTAGAGCAGCTAAGATGTCTGTAGGGAGGACCCTACATCCCATGCCCAGGGAGAAAGGAAAGCTCACTCAGCCATGCCACAGACATTTCTCCTGCTTTTGTCACATCAGGAAATGCCACCTCTGTGCTCATGGCTGATGCAGAAGACCATGAAAACACAGGTGCCCAACGTAACATTGCCCACTTCACAGTGTCCTAGACAGACATTACAGAGAGACAAGCTGAGCACTCATAAAAGGGAGCCCACCAGCTCCCTGGAGGAAGTCACTTGTTCTTCCTGAGTTGTTAGGAACAGACAAGATCATAATTTCAGGCCATTTAAGCATCTTAACTTAAAAAATAATGATGGGGAATATATTAATACTGATGATGATAACTGAAAAAACTGAGAGTTGCTCAGGCTTGGTAGCCCGCTTCTCTGTTGTCTATTTGTAGATGTGGGTGACTCTTAAAAGCATATATGGTATAGTGGTTCTTCAGAGTTCTCTCTCTCTCTCTCTCTCTCTCTCTCTCTCTCTCTCTCTCTCTCTCTCTCTCTCTCTTTCTCTCTCTCTCTTATCCTTTGCAAAGAATGTATCAGCTTCAGATACTGCTATAATTTTTCAGAAGTAATACTTACATACCGAAAGACTTGGAAGACTTTAAAGCGATGAGTAAGGAGGCAGAAGCTTACTTAATTAGCTATTTCAAAGTGAAGACTTACCATTTCTTGTATGAGCATCTTCACACACTTGGGGTGCAAATGTGGTTATTTATTTCCTTTTCCCATTAATTCACGGAGGGAAGCTTGCTATTATAACAACAGCAGGAACAACAAATCCAGATATTTTCAGTGATTTCTTGCTTACATAACAGTCCAAATCTAGACTCTGGTTGGAGAAAAGCTTCCCCACAGCTCCAAGGATCCTTGGGGATCCAAGCCTGATGGCCCTCTCTTCCTTGAATAATGGGTTGCTAGATTCCTCCAATAAGGATTGTTTGTCCCAGTGTTCCCAGGAGACCCTTAGGCAAGCCAAATTACCTTCCAGACACCTCTTTTGATACAGGTAGGAAAAAATAGCATTGCATTAAAACTTTATATTCACTAGTGCACCCTTCCAGATTGGATTGTTTGAAACAGATGAACCAAATGTCACCCTCAGGGTTTACTAGATGTCACTGAAATAAAGAGGATCTGCAAAAACATTTTTATATTATTACAACATGGCATAAAAGGAAAGTTTTTGAAGGAATCAGTTAAATAATTTGTCTATGATGTGTAATTGGTGTTCAATACATTTGTTATCTTGCATTGTGTCTAAATTTAGCAGATGCCCAACTTCTGTTTTACAGAATAAACAAATTAATGATAATGAAATCAATTTAATAAGCACCTTGAAATAGACACATGTCTTTACATAGCAGTTTGTGCAATGAAATCCATTTGGTGTTTGCAAGGGGATAATTAGTGGGTATTCTGTAAATATTCTTATCATCGATGAATAATCATTTAAATTGCTAAAGTGGAGAGACATGGATGATCATACTTAATAACATACTACATATGCTATTAAGGTGGAACACAAGTATAACCCTAAGGATATTGTTCATGCAAATTGCTGCCTTGGTGTTCTACCATGCATACCACTGCCTTATTTACATCCATCTAAAGGGACAGGGGGCCTGAAGAGCTGATTCACAAAGGCCATAAACTGGACAGAATGAACTGACTGGCTAACTAGGCAGATGTGGGTCCTCATTTCACCAGGTCTCCAGCACTGTGTTCCCCAGGTCACCATTCAAGTTCCTGCTGTGGCAAAGAGGTTAAGTGTTCCCACAGGGGAGAGTGCCCTCCAGTCAAGGGGGTGCTTAGACCTTGCTGCAGCCCAGGCAGACTCCACCACCCTCCCAGCAATCTTGGAGCAAGGGAGTCCCTAAAGACAGGAACCAAATGTTCTTTCTTTCTAATGAGGTAAACACACGTGCAGCAGCTTTAATACCTAACTTTTTCTGAGCTGCCTTTTAGATATCAAGACATAAGTCAGCTCTCTCTCTGGTAAGTAGCAATATCGTGAATCAGAAAATGTTTTCATAGCCTGTGATAAAAAGTGGGAAAGGGTTAAAAAAAGGAGTGAAGGGGTGGGGAGACAAAGGGGAAAAATAAAAGGAAGAAAGGAAAAGAGTCAAGGGGTAGGGGACTTAATTAGCTGGGTCCTTCAGACCCTTACACGCTCAGCATCTATTTTTCTAAAACTTTGTAATTTTACTTATTAAGACAGGGTCTCATTACATAGCCCTGGCTGGCCCCAAACTCACAGAGATCTGCCTACTTCTATCTTCTAAGTGCTGGGATTAAAGGCATGCACGTCCATGCCTGGCCTTAAAACTGTAATTTAAACCCAATTACAGATAAATGACTCTAGAGAGAGAAGGCATTTGGTTTGACTTGCACATATTCATCGTGTGTAAAGCAATCACTTCTTTTCATGTTGGCAGGAGAGCAGGAATTTCTCTAGCGAAACGGAGAAAGCTTTTGGTTGTGACAAAACAGTCAAGAGAAAGAGGAAATGGGAACGTGGTCATCATTGCCACCACCAGTGCCGTGCAGGAGGGCAGCGACACTGCACGGGGCCTGTTTCCAGAATCAAATCCTTCCCTCCCACAATCAAGCACGACTATGGCCCAGTCACTTCTCGCTCTCATTGATTTCCCTGTCTGCAGAATGAGGATAGCATTGCCTACTGCAAAAGACTGTTGGAGACTGAGCTAGCCCATAGAACTGTTTACTCCCTGTGGTGGTTTGAATGAAAATAGCCCTCATAGGCCCACAGGGAATGGCACTATTAGCAGGTGTAGCCTTGTTGGAGGAAGTGTGTCACTGGGAATGCGCTTTGCAATTTCAGAAGCTCAAGCCAGGCCCAGTGTCTGCTCTTTCTTCCTACTGCCTGTGGATCTGGATGCAGAACTCTCACCGTGTCTGTCTGTATGCCACCATCCTTCCTGTTGTGACTGTAATGGACTAAACTTCTGAACTGTAAGTGAGCCACCCCAATTAAATGTTTTCCTCTTTAAGAGCTGCTGTGGTCACAGCATCTAGTCACAGCAATAAAACCCTAAGGTACTCTCTGATACATGGCAGGCTTATAGCACTTAATTCTAACACTTCCATTCTTGTATTACCTGTGGATTACTCCTATAATACCAGACATAGCTTGGTGAAGAACTGAAATAAGTACAATAATTTTCATTTTTGTTTTTTCCCCCTTAATAAAGCTTAACCTAGTTTGCATCTCTGTTACTGTGATCAAACATTGAACCAAGCAACATGGAGGAGAAAAGGGTTTATTTCATCTTATACTTCCATATGAAGTCCATCACTTCAGATGTTAAGGCAGAAACTCAAGAAATAGCAAAAGCAGGAACCATGGAGGTACACTGCCTATAAAACTGCTCCCTATATCTTGTGCCAGCTTGCTTTCTTATACAACCACCTGCCCAAGGGTGGAACTATCCACAGTGGGCTGGGCTCTCTTATATTAATCATTAATCAAGAAAATGCCCCACATGACCATAAGACAATTTGATGCAGGCAGTCTTTCAGTTGACATTCCATCTTCCTGGTTGTCTAGCAATACAGGGCTCGATACATTCATTTATTCGATATACAATTATGAAATATCTATTATGTACCAGGTAGTCAGTTGGTGCCAGAGGTACACACATCACATGAACGAGGTGAGCTGAGGGCTCATGAGCTCTGGATTCTCATATTCTGATTCAGAAGAAAAGACCTAAAAATATTTAAGGTGTTTACAAAGGAAGTAACCCCAGAGGGACACCACATGAACATTTCCCACAAACTCCAAAGTCACAGATAAGGTTACCACGGTAGAGGGACCAGAGCAGAGAATCCTAGGTAGGTGGATCTTTTTACAAAGAACATGATACAGAGGAGATGAACACTTTTAGCATCAACAGAACTAAACAAGCCTTGCAGAAGGAGTGGAAGACATGGCTGAGGAAAACTGCCTCAAAAACCACACAAGAAGTTTGGCCAGTGAGTAGGAACCCTGAGGACTTTTAAGCTAGCTGATAAGATGTACTGTCTTCAGCTTTCAGAATGGTCTTTGAAGTCTAGTGTATAAGCACACATTGGGACTGGATGGTCCCAAGGCAAGACAAAACAACCAGTTAGAAGGTTTGAGAAGAATCTAAAGAAAAAGGAAGAAGGCTCATATCAAGACAGTGGACACTGACTGGGATGAACAGTTCATGGTTGACCTCTACCACAAAAAGGAATACTTTTAGCAGACATAAAGGACAGAATGGATGTAGGGGAAACTGACGATGACTCTGAGGCTATGCTGTTGTGTGCCTGGCAGTTCCGAGAGCACAGTGAGCAGTAAGAGGACTCAGTTTAGGGAGGATTTATTCACGAGATTAAACAGCAACACAAAGGAACACAAGAATAGACATAAGAATGCCACTGGGCTTCAGATAACTGTGCCAAATCAGATGCAGGGCCAGGTGCTTCTGGTCCAACAATAGACTCTGATTGACATGGGCATTTCCCCTTGCATGTAAGATCTCTCTTTCCAGGGAGAAACACCACTGACAGACCTTGAGTGTGTTGCCTACTGGCTATCCCATCCTTAACAACACCTGAAAATCCCAGGCTACAGAAGCAGCTGATCCTCACTAGTCCCTTTATTTCTTGTTCTGCCCAGTAATTTATGCTACTGCCAGAACTTTATTCTACTTCAGGGGCGTAACCTTGAAATATCTGTTACTTTTGAGAGTAGTCCAAGATGTATTGGGCATCTTAACTTGTCACTGGTTTTAGTAAAGTCTGCTTCTAAGAATCTTACAGGCAGACAACCTAGCCAGTCGTTTGCTAGGTAGCTGCTTGAGTGGTCCCGTGGGTGGTATGAGGAACAGGCAGGATATAGCCAAGTTGGACTGGACATGTTTCCTTCCATTACAGTTTTATAGACGAAGGAAGAAGGCAAATACGTAAGTTTAAATAAATGGATATTTAGAGATATACTGAACCATGCATGGATGTTCACAGTGGCCTTTTGCAGGTAGCAGAATATGAAGTCTGTGAGCAACTGTGTCCAAAGAGAGCTGCTCTGGAAAAAAAGACTGATGCATTCCAACTGAGTAATTCGGGCAACCTTTTGGGAATTTGGAAAGGGCACATAAATACTACTACTCTTAGAAGAGAGTGGAAAACTCCAGAGTGTATCTAAGGAGCTCGGGTGATGCACTTTATCAAGGCCAGGTTTAAGTTTGGGGTTAAAAGGCAGAAACGGCAACTGTAGAAATGGTACTGCGAGAGTCAAAAGACCCTAGGACGCAGACCGTGATTAAGGGGTAACTTAAAGGGTTTGAACCCGAGGTTTGAGGACTGAGGAGGTAACCAACCTGTCTGAATTCTAAGGAGTCTGCCTTTCCCAGATCAGGTCATTGGATGCTTGCAGGATGGGCAGGCCTTCTTGCCCACCTGACCACTAGAACATGTTGGTTAATGAATTATCTTTTCTTCTTATACCTAGACATTTGAGCAGCACCTTTAAAGCAAGCTTATAGTAAATTTACACACTTTGAGGAAATGGAGGAAATGGCAAATTTTGTTGACTTTGTGGATGCTACAGAAGTAACCCCCAGTCCCTACAAAGTAATCTTTAGCTGTCCAACCCTTACACTCTGAACTGTAAACCTCTGCGGGAATGAGGAGAGGTGAGATTAAGAAGTAACCCCACAGTCACAAGCGAAGATCTTAAAAACAGGAGGCTAGTTCTCGGCAATGTTTCCTTCTCCACTGCCTGAAAAGGTGGCCTCAGAAGCTACCCTCCAACTTGAAGGCTATCTCTGACAGTAACTGACCTTCAGAGTCACTTAACGTCTTATTAAGAGTCCCACATCGCTCTGGGGAAGGTGGCACATGCTTTTAATCCCACCAGGCACAGTTCTCAGTTCTAGGCTAGCCTGCTCTACATTGCGAGTTCCAAGACAGAGAAGGCTACATAGTGAGACCCTGTCTCAAAAAAAAAAAAAAAAAAAAAAAAAAAAACCTTGTTCCCACTGGCAAAATTCTTAGGTCATGCACTTCATAATAGCAGCCAGATGTTTAGTGTTGACGAGGCACCAGGTGAGTCATTTCGCAAATGCTTTTAGTCCTAATGAACATCGTGTGACATATTTTCCCATTTTAGCAGGGACATTCGGTGTGTTTAACTTGCAAGCCCACAGTCACACGGGGAGATGGAACGGATGACTCGAAGACAGCCACGTGGTCCCGCTTCCACACCCACTGACCTGTCCTAAGGTGGATGGAATTCCAGCCTCTTCCTCATAACTATCTAAACCTCCTCCTCAACCTCGCCCAACTCTGGCTCACACGCCCCCTTGCCCCAGGCATGCGCAGTGACTGAGGGAGAGTTTTCGCGCTACCTCGGGAGATTTTTCACACAGCCTAGCAACCAAGTGCGCCCGCCCCTCGATCCTCCTCTCCGGATTGGCCCAATTGGCGGCGGGGAGGAGGAGGAGGAGTTTCCAGGCCACCCAGTTACCACCCAGCGCTGCACGCCGGGGGATGCGTGCGCACGCGCGCTCAGCGAGCACGTGAGCTCCCCAACTCCTAACGCGCCGAAGGGGCGGGTACAGGAAGCGGGAAGAGATGGGGTGGAGGCTGCCGTTGCCATGGTAGTGACGTCAGGCGTCGGGGAACGAACTCGGCCCCTTCCCACACGCGGGCGCGCGCGCACACCCCGAGCCATGCACACGCGCGCGCACGGCCGCTCTCCTCCGACACACTGGAGGGAAAGGTCAAACTAAAGGCGAGCGACCGGGGAGAACGCAGCGAGCGGCGGCCGCCGCGCCGCGCGCCATGACTGACGGACGCGGCCGAGCCGGCTTCCCCCGCGGCCGCCGCCCGCGCCCCTCGCCCGCGCGTGCTCGCGGAACCCCCCCACCCCACCCCCCCGCCTCCCAGGCAGCTCCGGGCGCGCGACGGGCGCAGGGCGCGCGCGGGCGGGAGGTGGACTCCGCGGGCGAGCGAGCGGGCGGGCGGGCCGGCGACGGGCGGCGGCCTCGCCTCGCCTCGCGCGTCTCCGGCCTCGCGCGGCCGGTCGGTGCGAGCGGCCAGGTGAGTGCGGCGGGGCACCGGGCGCGTGCGGGGCGAGGCGCGGCCTCGGCGGCGCGGCTGACAGGCGCTCGGCCGGCGGGGGGCGGCGCCGCCCCTCGGGTTCGGCTGCGGCTCGGCCCCGCGGCCCTGGGGCAGGTGGGCCCCCGGGCGGTCACAGCCGGGAGTCGCCGAAGCCACGGGAAGGGCTCGGGACACTTCGGAAACTCTGGCCCTGGCCGAACCGCCCGCCCCTCCGGCCCGGCGAAGTGCATTTCTTCTTTCCCCGCCAAAGTCGCGCGCAGCCGGGACACGGGGCTTGGCGGGGCGGGGGGGGGGGGGACGCAGCTCAGGGCTGGACCGGGACAGAGACCCAGGAACCCCGCCTGGGGGGCGGAGGTGGGGGGGACCCGGCATGCCTGCTGATCGTTGTCAGACCAGTGCTCAGTGTTTGTTTCTTCTGGTTATTTTCGGGCGAATGGTTACCAAAAAGTTACTTGGAAGACAGGGAACTGCTTGAATTGTCATGCGTTCTTTTCCTGTGTGTGCAGGAAATAGGTTAATCTCGCACTCTCGCACGCCGACCACTGATTCGTGCCGGTGGCACTTTAAAAATAAATGCAAAAGCCCCGAAAGACGGGTAGCGTTTGTGTGAAGTTTCAGGTGTCAGCCTCCACGTCCACGGGAAGAAAACTCGAAGGACACCGACGTACTTGATGTGCTCTAGAAGCAGTCGTTGGTTAGACGCTTTGGTGCTGGTCAAAGCGGAGTTAAAAGTTTTGGCTGGCAAGGTTAAGTAATCACGTTGACCCAGTGCCACCCAGCACTGTACAGCTTCCCTCAGAGAAACTCCGCAGAATGTTCCAGCCCAGGTCTTTGCGGACTGTCGGTCGCTAACCTGGAGCTGGTTTTTTTTTTTCTTTTTTTCTTTTTAGTTTAGCAGGGTCATAATATGCGCATGGATCCTGCTTCCTTGTCAGACATTAAAGTGAATTGTCTACGTGAACTGCTCTCCTCGAAATCACTTTGAGATTACCAGGTACCGCTCGGACCTGCTGTGTCTTTATTTGGAAGTTTGGAAATTTCCAGTGTAGTGTGTTCGGATTGATAGAGATCCCTCTTCCCCCACAGCATAAACCAGTCTAAACAGGTGCCAAGTGTGTTAAAATTTAAATCTAATCCAGGAAGACTCCCTGGTTTGTGAGAGGTGTAATGGATGATAGTGCAGGAACGCTCCAAGGACACCAGAGCAATCTGTATATTTGATGTCAATTGGAAGGCTTAGAAAATCTGAGCTTGTCTCACCCTGGGCGTTTCTGATGCATGACTACTTTCCCTGTTGATTCTGGATATTTGATTATTTATCCCTTTGAAAAAGTTCTCGCAGCCGAGATCACTCACTCTGAAATTGAGTCCCTGTGGCATGGAGCCCAGCACTGGAGGTTCTCAGTGAGATGGAAGGGAAGCTTAGTTGGAGATCTTGTTCCTTCTTCCTCAAGCAGTCACTTTTGTACCTGTTCTTGATCTTGCTTCCACTGGCCATTACTGACATGTATCTTATAGTCGGATTGTCACTCATTACAACACCTTAAAACAGTTCCTGTGATAGATAATTTTGTTTTTCCTGCCTTTTCTTAAAGGAAACTGTAGATAGAAGTGGGCAAATGAGCACTTACTCAGCTTACCCCCCTCTCATAGGTTTGTTGACCTTGCTGACATCACAGAGGTCATGTGTTTACGAAATTAAACAGTTCTTAGGCATTTTAGTCCACGTGATAAGGACTCACGGGGAAGTAACTTGAGATATTCATGTCTCCATTTTTTTTTTTTTTCTGCTTTTTTTGAGACAAGGTTTCTCTGTGTAACAGTCCTGGCTGTCCTGGAACTCGATTTGTAGACCAGGCTGGCCTCAAACTCACAGAGATCCTTCTACCTGTGCCTCCCAAGTCCTGGGATTAAAGGGGTGTACTACCACCACCTGGCTTCATGTCTCCGTTTTTAAAAATCATCTTACAGAGTGTTTATTATGAACAGTGCCAAAAGTAAAGTAATTTGTTGACCCTTGTTATAAAGTGCGTTTCTGTTTTGTACTTTAAAATCAATTATGTTTCAGATTTGCTAGTGTTGCTTCCATATTCTACTACACAGGAGCTGCACAGGGTTGGAGCTAACATTTTTAGAGCTTGCTTGAGGGGAAATAGAGAGAAAAATAGTAATGTTGGAATGAGGTGGGCTTTTGTTTGTGTTTTTTGTTTTGTTTTGGCTAAGGAGAGCAGCTGTCCTCCACTTTAAGAAATTTGATATTTTAAAGTTTAAAGTTACAAAACAAGTTAATTAGTGGTTAGTTCAATGAGAATTTTACAGAACAGGATACATTTGAATCTTTTTCAATAGTACTTAATAAATGTGGTTTGACTTATGAAATTCGTTTCATGTACAATTTAGTAAGACACTTTTGGCATCTGTAGGGGCTTATGGATCTTTCCTTGAATTGTGGCTGTCCCAAATTACCTGGGGACAAAGTTCAATTCATTGTCCCATATTTTCGTACATGAATTAATGAGTGGAAAATTTGTCATCTGATTTATACTGTACCATTTAAGGAGTACATTGAAACCTAATTAAAGGTTTCACCATTGAGTAAACTTTTACCCGGGGTTTGACAAGAATCCCAGCGAAGGTAGTTCCTGTCAGCGCCTTGTTGTCAGACTGACTAGGAGCTGGGTCCTGTAGCATAGGCCAACCAGTAGTTACACCCAGACATCAGCAAAGTCAAAATAAATAGATTTGGTTGAAGGTCCACACACAGTAAAAATTGTAACCTTGACATTTCCCCTAGGTGCAAATCTTCAGAATTAGAGGCTTGATTTTCCCAAGCCATTTTGAAATTTTTAGGGAATGCATTTCTTTCTTTCCTCCTCTTCCTTTTTTCCTTTGTATTGGTGCCTTGCATTGATTTAGCATGGCAAGAGGAGGGTTGCAATAGCACGGGGAGTTCAATTCTGATGCCATTTTGCTTTGGTTATGTAAACATCTTTAAAAAGAACTAATCTAGCTAGATTTGACTTTCAGGTTAGCTCAGACGTTATGTTGGGAAAAGCAGCAAGAAGAGGAAGTAGCCATGAACTTCCCTGAAGATAACCCATGCAGTTCAGTTTACCTTAGACTGTGCGTGCTGGTGTGGACCCCTCTTCACTCTGCCGTTAGAGCACTCTTATTAGAAGGGGACTGAAGGGTGAATGAACTAAGCATAGGCGTATGCTAAACGTAGAAGTGCTTTGAGAGCACTCGGTCTCGTTGCTGTATGTGCATCAGAAAGTAAATTATTTTAGTGCTGCATTTGAATCCACAGCTCACCTTTGGGATACTGGGCACAGTTTCAGTCCTCTTAGCCTACTTGAATATTATGAAGTTGAAGGAACAGCGTGAATGATATACCATTGTTATTGTTGTTGTTTTATAAATACAGATCATTAATTTCAGAACATAAATAAAATATTACATTGGATTTAGGGCTAGGGAGAACATGATTTTTTTAATACAAGCAAATAAAATAATAATATTGCTTCATCTAAAAAAAAGTGCCATGTTGTGTGAGAATAGCAGTAATGATTAGAAATTTTAATTGGAAATTAAGACTGACTTATGTTCTCAAATGAATCATTTAATTCAGTGTCACTTTTAAAATGTCACATAATTTTTCAGTTTCCCAGTGTGGTTTTTCTGGAAAATATAATCAAAGGTTCAAAACAATTCATGTAAACTCAAATAGTTGAATAACAGTTGCTAAGACTTCCTAAGCATAAAATATTTTATATGAACTTATGGGCCAATTCACGATACAGAATTTTTAATTTCTTTATGCTCTACAGAAATCTGACAATTCAGCGGTATTGTCATGAGTAATTGTGTAAATCATGTTTTCTTTCTAACAGTTTTCTTTCACTATTAAATGTTTATATTTCCAAACTCTGCTCATCAGGTCACCCTGTCTATACTGTCAGTGGAAAGTTAATTTTAAAAAAGCAGACGTCTTCTTTATTTTTCTCCCAGCCATTCCCTCTGGAAGATGGCTTCAGTTTAAGTATTAATATAGTTTATTTAGAAGATACTCTAAATTGAGGGGTTATTGCAAGTTCCACAAACTTCAGATAAATTTTGTCTTTTGGAATCGTTTTCAGAAGGACCCCAAAAACTTGAGCTTAAAGGGATAGAAGTTTTTCTGTGAAACGTAGTCGAATATTTAGTGTGTGAAGCCAGTATCACCTTGTTTTTATTCTACATGTGAGGGATTTTTGTATTCTGATTCTGTGGTACTGTTTTCAAAATATGCTTTTAGTTTGATTCATAAACAGAAACTTCTCTAAGAGAGCAAATTATTTTGTCCTTAATGATTATGTTAGTCCTTAGACTTTTATATTTGAAGGAAGTGGAAAAGAGTAATTTATTAAGCTGTTTGCCTACAATGGGTAATTCATTGGAACATGTAAGGTAATTTCTTTTTACTATTATGTAGAAAGTTATCTTTGTCCCAGATAAATTTATAATGAAATCATTTGTGTGTGTGTGTGTGTGTGTGTGTGTGCGCGCGCGCGTGCCACACACACACATTTAGGGAGCCTAGAGTGTGCCCGGAAATGAGCTAGTTAGTTGATGCTAAAATATTTTTGTTATGATAATATTTATATTGTTTCTGATTAAGGGTATGTATATATGTCTCTCTGTCTCTGTGTGTCTGTGTAAGTTATGTAAACTAAGATATTTGAGTAATACTTGCTAGACTTCCTAAGCATAAAATGTGTAATAAAACCTGTGTGCCAGTCTGCTACACAGAATTTTGTAGTTTCTTTATAGTCTACTGGAAATGTAACAGTTCAGAAATTATATTGTAGTATAATATAGTAATAATTGGAAACGTTGACCAGATGATGTACTGAAGGATATAATTGATTCCCTGTGCTTCTCTGTCTTCTTTCAATAGCTATTGATAGTAGCTACTAGTCACATACTCCAAAAGAACTTTTAACCCATGCTCCAGTAGTCCAGATTATCTGAAGGAAAAAAATATTAATTGTAGGCTTGTTCTGTAATTCTTATTATATGTTAAACATTGTTTTTTAATGTTTGGTTTTAGCTTATTATTTATAAAGTATGTGATTCTTTAAAAAAAAATCTTAGACTGTTTACTTATGTTCCCCACAAATGTTAGTACTAGGAATGTGGGAAGTCAAAGGGAGAGAGAACGTTGGTAGGAACTATATTAGGTTGTCCCAATGAGTTTTAAGTGCTTTGATATAAAACGTTCAATGAACCAGTGTATCTCTTTTCTCTGGGACTATAACCTAGAGCCTTCCTTACTATAGAGTAAATAATGGTGAGTTGTTAGACATAGGTTATCTTCAGCATTTTTAAATGTTACTGATGGAACGTAGAGGTTATAAGAAAATAGGAAGCATTTATTTTTCATGTCATTGACTGGTGGTTGTTTTTTACTGATCACATTTAGAATTGGAAATTTTATAAGGAAGAATAAATGCTTAAGCTGTAGGTCTTTAGACATAAAATTGTTGTTTAAAAATCTCAAGTTGACTAATCTTGAAAAGAACTTAATAACTGTTATCAGATTCTCTGTGCTCCAGCAGTGTACCAGTTCTGTGGCTTTAAAAACACTGGTATTTCCCCAACTATGAACTCTCATTTTGAGGGTAGAAACTGTCATCATTTAAATTGTAACGTTCACTCAAGTGAAAAAGAAAAGTACTTATAAAAAGTTTGAGACTAATCTTTATTTTCCTTTTGTATATTATAAATTTTGTCGTTAATCTTAAAGATACAATATTGCATATTTTGTATATACCTAGTTCTGTAATTAATGAAAAAGTACCAGAATGAGTCTTGACACCTAAGAAGTTAGACTTCATGAAAGGTGTGAAATAAAGAGACCTAGATATTTGCTCTGCTTTTTGTTTTGTTTCTGTCTTCTAAAACTGTTTTTTACACTGTGCTTTAGAATGTATTCTTTAGTCCAGCCAGTGCATTTCTATTCTTGATATTTTTATTTATTTATTTATTATTTATTTATTTATTTATTTATTTATTTTGGTTTTTTGAGACAGGGTTTCTCTGTTGTAGCTTTGGCGCCTTTCCTGGAAGTCAGTCTGTAGACCAGGCTGGCCTCGAACTCACAGAGATCTGCCTGGCTCTGCCTCCAAGTGCTGGGATTAAAGGTGTGTGCCACCACTGCCTGGCTTATTTTTGATTAATTTTAAGTGTGGAAGTTTGTATGAGATTCCATTAGAGACCTGGATTCTGCTTTTTAAAAGTGATAACCACTGTTGTTCCTAAGTTTGATCTAACCACTCTCCTGCTACATCTCATTATAATGTGATCTTATTTATTATTGTTGTTTTCACTGTTAATAAGACTTTTCTTTACCCAGCTCCTGTTTAAATCACTCTTCATCTCTTAGTCGCTCTTGCTTCCTTTCCATGTAAACTCTGGATTCTAGTCCTACATAAATTGTTTTCTGCTCTCTGAAGGGAAAAAAAGCACCTATTCCTTTGCACACCAGATTGCCACCATTCACCGTTAGCCAGAGAGTTCTCTAATCCTTTGGAATTTCGTATATATTTCTAGAAAAATCTTACATTATTTTATAACTATGACCTCTCGAGAGCACAGACCATTTGTATACCTTGTCTCCATACTGCTTGGTGTTCGTTCAGTATTCAGATATCTATTGAATGATTATGTTCAGAATTTGATGGCAGTGGAATTGCTTTAAAGTATACTCATGTGAATAAAACATCCCAACATTGAGGCTGTGCAAAGGAGTTATCAAGTGTCAGGCATTATGCTAAACATAAAAAAGGCACTTACTTGTACTTACAAAGTATAATAAAGCCAAGAGATATATTATTTGGAAAAGTAGATTAAGTATTAGAGGTTTCTGAGATGTCCTAGATTCGGTCATCTTATCTTAAAATTTGATTGTGAAAGCACTTTAATAATTCTATACTGCTTTAGCTGCCTGTGAAGTAGTTCTTCATATGTGATTAAAGCTAACAGGCTCAAAAGGGAATTCAAGTGTCAAGGTATATAATATCCACACTCATAAAGGTTAAAAAGGGGCCCTGAAGCAATCCATCTAAATTCAAGTCTTCCCCTACCTATCATTAGCTATGTGATATGGGCAAGTTATTTGATCATTCTATGCTTCCTTTTTCTCAATTGTAAAATGAAGATAAGGCTGTTAACTTTATTTGTGGAGAGTATGTATGAATTATTGCAAGTTAAGTGTATCATAAAAAAATACTCCATACAAATTAACTACATATATACATTTTGTAGCAGTTCCCCATTCAGGGTTTTACTTTTAGTTTCCCAGTTAGCTGCAGTCTGAAAATATTAAATTGAAAATTCCAGAAATAGACAATCCATAAGTTTTAAGTTATATGCTATTCTGTAGCATAATAAAGTCTTACACTGTCCTAAGCAGGGTGTGAATTATCCTTTTATTCAGCCAATGTATCTGTGCTCTATCTGCTACCTACTACAGTGTGGCTGTCTAGTCACCTGTCCACTATTGCAGTACTTAGCTGGGCACTATCACTTACTCCATATTGTTATATAGTCATTGTGATTGCATATCACAAGATAAAAAGAATAGTACAGCACAAAAAGATACTTTGTGAGACTGCCTTCATGTACATTGTATTATCAAGTATTGCTGAAATGATATTATTAGTTTTTACCATTAATCTGTGCTGTCCTTGATCTATAAATTAAACATCATTGGCATGTATGCAGAGAAGACAACATAGTATATATAAGATGCAGTATTTTTTGTAAGTATCCACTCAGAGTCTTGGAACGTACTCCTTGAAAATAAAACTCCTGTTTTAGCATATCCAAAACAAAGCTCTTCACTGACTCATTTCTCCCCTCTTGAGTGGACTATAGATTATTCCTGTTAGATGGATTGGCCTAGAGGATTTGAAACTATGTTGCCCTGATTTCTGCAGCCTGACCCCTGTAGTTCTTTGTAGAACCCACAGAAAGGATGGAAAAAAGTTGTGAGTTTAGGTATCCAGTGCAAGTAGTTTTGCTAATTAGAATTTTTTTTCATACAATATATTTTGATTCTGTTTTCTCCCCTCCCCCTACTCCTCTCAGATCCTCCCACCTAACTTTGTGTTTTTTCTTTCTCATTCTCAAAAAAAAAAAAAAAAAAAAAACCAGAAATCAAAACAGACAAACTGAAAGAAAAGAAAATCTATAAGAGAATAACAAAACAGCCGGGTGGTGGTGGCACATGCCTTTAATCCCAGCACTCAGGAGGCAGAGGCAAGTGGATCTCAGTGAGTTCCGGGCCATCCTGGTGTACAGAGCTAGTTCCAGGACAGCTAGGGCTGTTACACAGAGGAACCTTACCTTCAAAAACCAAAAAATAAAAAATAAAAATAAATTGAAAATAAAACCCTGGACTCTGTGTTGTGTTGGTCCACTACTCCTGGGCATGAGCCCTTCCCTGGAGTGTGGTTGATATACCCAGTGGCACTCCATTGGAGAAAACTGACTTTCCCTTTCTTAGCTGGTATCAGTTACAAATAATTTTGGGAATTAGTGTCCACTTCCCTTCCTTAGTGCTGGTATTTGCAGTGACAAGTACTTAAACAAGCTTGAGTGAGTCCTGACTTTCCTAAACAAGTCCTAAACTTGCATAAGGTAGTAGAGAGCAAATAAGTAGCTTTTCAAATTTTTGTTTGTTTTGACTCCGAGTTTTATTTGTTCCAGAAAAAAAAAATACAGGCACATTTCAGTTTTACAAGTGAGGCTACTGAGTTTTGAAAAAAAAAAATTTTTTTTTAAAGGATTTGTACTTGAAGTGAAAAGAAGCAGGTAAGGCTTTAATAATTTGTCAGGACTGCATTCTGTGATATTCTGATAAATCTTCACATTTTGGATACAAATTAAAAACAATATTTAGCATTTTGTGCTAGCTGAGTGTGTTGAAAATAAGCAACTGGGATGCCGAGATACCCCAGGACTTTATGCATTGTTCATGACCTTGAACCATGGATTTGAATATATAGAAACTATATAGGAATTTGCAAGCTGAGAATGAGACTGGAAGATGATGGAATTTGAATAGTATGAGAAGACAAAAACATCAGCAAGTGATAGCTTTTTAATGACAGTGACATGCTGTGTAATAGTTTATCATAAGAAATTTTAAATGCTTATGCAAATTGATCACTATATTAATATAGTCTTGTGGTTTGAATAAATTTTTAATGTCAGCATTTTTTCTCAGTGGCCATTTTCAACCTTTTCTGTCAGTGATATATGTTAGATCATACTAAGAGAAAAACACTTCTAGAATAAATATAATTTTGACTAAACTACCCATTTCCTCCGTAAAATCCAAGACACTGAGTTTGTGTTTAATGTTATCTAGCCTTAAAATTTCGTTTACCTTCAACAGCATGTCTCTGCATGCTTGTAAGGCCAGACAACTTTGTGGTTCACTTCTTAACTCAGTTCTTGTTCGTGCTGCTGTTGTTCTTGTTTGAGTTTTAAGGAGGAAAGACCCATGCTGTTTAGAAGTCTTGCAGCGCCGCAAATGTTTGGTTGCATAGGGAAGTGACTTAGGTTTGTAGGATCCAACCTGGTTTCGTCTCCTTAGTAGCAGTTCTGTGCTTCCTTACTTTTAGGTTTCTGAATGGTAGTGGTTGCATCTTAGTGAGAACTGATTCCCCTCTAACTTTCACTTACTGGTCCTTAGCAAACAGGGATTATGTATTTGAAAATGAATGTTACATCCTACTTGAGTCTTTTTTTTTTTTTTTTTTTTCAAAATAAGGTGCGGGGGGAGTCCCCAATTTTCAAGCTTCATGGACATGGCATAGTTTACAGACCTTATCCCATCCACACTTCTGAATTCATGACAAAGTCTTTTTGTCACTGTACCTCTTAAAATACAGAGGCCAAAACTGAACTGACTGCTTTAGATGTGGTATGACTTATTACAGAATACAATGAAGCTATTATCTGGCTCTTGTATGAATGCAGCTTGAAATTTGCATTACATTTTTTGGCAGCAGTATTACCCTTTGATCATATTGAGCTTATGGTCAACTAAAATGTTGCCTCTTCATCATGTGAGCTGTTTTAATTAATTTTTCTCTATTTTACTTGCCAGTTAATCCTTTGAAAGTACAGGATATTTCATATATTATTATTATAAAAGTCTACCCAGATTTATCTTTATCAAGCTTCCTCCAATTTGACTGTCTGAAGACATCAACTAATTTTGTGTAAACCAGCAACTCACTGTCAGAACCTCTTAGAACCTGAAAAATCATTAGACATGTTTCTGTGTCCTCATTCAAATCACCTTTGAAGAACAAGTTTGTTTTTTAGTCTTTTGAATTTATTTTTTTGTGTGTATTTTGCCTATCTGTGTGTATGTATATGTACCACATGTATGCAGTGCTTGCAGAGACAAGAGAGGGTGTAGGTTACCCTAGGATTAGAGTTACACAGGCAGTTGTGAAATACCATGTGGGCATTAGAATCAAATCCTGATCTGGGAGAGCAGCAAGTGCTCTTAACTGCTGAGCCATCTACCCAGTCCATCAGAACAACTATTTAACAGGATGTACTAATCCAAAATGCTTATTAAACACCTGCTTCATAAACCTGAGGTCAGAATTCACTGTATAAGGTAGGAATCTATCCAGTTGAACTGTTTATGCAGTATGTCTAGAAATTTTAAAGTCCTAATCCATGCAGTTTACTCGTGATTTTCAAATTTCCCATTGTGGTCGCTGTCTGTGTACCTTGTTTTGCATTTGATCTTTTAAAGACAAGCTAGGTTGGATTTATATAAAGAATTTATTTCCTTAACCTGAGAAGTGAGGGAGAAAACACTTGGCTAGGTTTCAGGAGAGGTTGTTTTTTGGTTTGGTGTGGTTTGGTTTGAGACAGGTCTCACTATGTAATCTTGGCTGGCCTGGAACTTGCTATATAGACCAGACTGACCTTGAACCTAATAGAGATACACCGGCCTCTGATTCCTATAATTGCTAGGATTCTGCGATTATAGATGTGTGCCATTACTATTATGCCTGGCTTTTTGTTAGAGTATTTCAAGCCTTTAGAACAATGACATGAAGTTTTATGTGACTATACATTGTCTTGTCCTCAAACATTCATCACATTATCAAAAGGAATCATCAGCCCCTGCGAGACCTGTAGCCCTGACACAGAGTGAGACTAAATGTAGACACGAATGTGGAAAACTCCTGTGTTTAAGGACGGGAGTCAGGAATGGAAAGAAACTAGGAAACCTATGACCAGAGGAAATAGAATACCAAAAGGAGCTAGTTCCTAGTTACTCAAGTTGTTGTGTTTCATTTCAATCTGAAATTCTCAGCACTTCTTTCTTACTCCTTGCAAATGATCAAATCTGTACATGCCATTGGTGCCTTACAATATTTTTTTACTTGATCTGCTTGGTAGTATGAATAAGATGTTCCCCCATATGGGCAAACAGATACTTGGTCTGCAGTTGGTAATGGTGTTGGGGAGGTTTATATATAGCCTTCCTGAAGGGCATATGTCACTGGGGGCAGACTTAACAGTTTAAAAGCCTCCTGCTGTCCCCAGTTCATTCTTGCTCTTCTGCCATGCCTGGTTCTCGCTTCCATGATTCTTCTTTGTTATGGTGATGGACTCATAACCCTCTGGAACTAGAAGCCCAAAATAAACCCTGTCTTCTAAAAGATGCCATGGTTGTAGTGTTTTATCACAGCAAGAGAAAAGTAACCAATACAATCTATAAATATGATCTAAAGGAACTCCGTTTTTATGGTCTTCTTTCTGTCTTGGGCTTCAGTTTTTTGTTTGTTTGTTTTTCCCTTTTTCTATTTCATCCTTTCTTATTTATCTCCCCCATTTAAAGACTGTTCTTATGTTTAAAATACTGACTCGAGAGAAACAGTCCTGTAAGTCATCTGGTAAACATGTCCAGAGAACTAACCTGTCCTTTATTTGTATTTTTGCTACGATTATATTTTAAGTAATTTGATTTTCTTAATACTTATGGCAAGTCTGTCTTGTCTGTCTTTCTTTCTTGTACTATTGTTTGTTGATTTTGTTTTGAGAGGTAAGGTCTCACTCCATAGCCCAGGCTGTTTTAGAACTCATTCTATACCCTAGGCTGACGTCAGATTCATAGCAGTCCTATTTACTTAGCCATGAACCACCACATATATTTTTTAGGTATGTTTTTCTTTAAACAACTTTATTAGCATTTAAACATACAATAACGGCATGAATTGAAAAGCAAAAGATTTGATAAGCTTTGACATGTTTATTCCCCTGAAACCACCATCAGAGTCAAGGTACTGAGTATATCCCACCCCCACGTTTTCTGGTAGTCATTTAAATCCTTGCCTAGTTCCTAGGCAACCACTCTTTGTTTTCTTTCACTTTGCATTTATTTATATGTCTTAGCATAAACTACACTCTCTTCTTTTGTGCTAACTTCTTTATGCATCATGATTATTTTGAGATTTATTCATGCTGTATTTTTTCATATATCAATGGTTGCTCCTTTATTGATAAGTAATATTCTGTTGTGGGTATGGCAATAATTTGTATATCCATTCAACTGCTGATAGACTTGTGTGTTTTTCTAATTGTTGACTTTCAAAAGTAAAGAGTACGTGAGCACCCATGAATATGTCTTTATATGTATATGAACTCATGATTTTGAGTAGAATGGCTAACTCAAATTTGATAAATATAAGTTTAACTCATGAATATTTGATATCTTTTCATGTTTATTTTTCATTCTGTATCTTTTATGAGGCATCTGTTTGAATCATTTATCCATTTTTTAAAAATTGGATTGTTCCCTTAGGTTTTAAAGATTCTTCATATGTTCTAAATAATCATTTATTAGATTTGACTTAGAGATATTTTTGTTAGTCTGTCATTTGTGTCTTCATACTCATTCTCCCCACCCCTGTGTGTGTATAACTATTTGTGTATACCCATACACAAACAAATGCAAGGTGACTACAGAGGACAGAAGTGGGCATTGGGTTCCCTAGAGCTGGAGTTATAGGAGGTTGTTAGTTGTCCGACAGAGGTCTGGGAACTGAACTCGGTAGTCTGAAAGAGCAGTACTTGCTCTTCCTCACTGAGCCATTTCTCTAGTCCATTATTTCTTAGCAGATAGTGTCTCTTGAAGAGTAGCAGTTTTTAATGTTGGTAAATCTAGTTACCAGTTTATGATTCTGTGGACTATGCTTTTAGTGTTATATCCATTTTTCCCCTAATACAAGGTCACAAAGGTTTTAGGCTTATATGTAGGTCAGTGGTACATTTTGGGCTAAATTTTATATATAGAAAAAAATGGAATAAAAGTATTGTTGTAGTGGCAATTGTCATTTGTTGGAAATCAGACTTGTTTACATTGAATTGCCTTTACAATCAGTCCTCCCTCCCTCCTCCCTCCCTCCCTCCCTCTCTCCCTCCCTCCCTCCCTCCCTCCCTCCCTCTCTGTGTGTGTGTGTGTGTGTGTGTGTGTGTGTGTGTGTGTGTGTTTCTGTTTTCAGAGTCTATTCTGTCCAGTTGAAGTGTTTGTTGGTTTTGATTCCTGTACTTCATGATCGTGGTGACTAAATATAAAATTTGTGTTAAATATAATGAGTGTTGATGTCATGCAGTGTTAGTTCTTCACTTTAATTCTTTTTCCAAACTGTTTTTGCTAGTCTAGATTCTTTCTATTTAATGAATTTTAGAATGAGTCTTCATTCTAAATGAGAAATGAGGCATGGAGACTCATGCCTTTAATCCCACCATTGGGGAGGCCTAAGGTACAGGAACAGTAGTTTGAGGCTAGCCAGGGCTACATAACAAATTCTAGACTAGACTCTGAAGTGAAACTGTCTTAAGGGAGAATAAAAGGCCAATAGAGATTTTGAGTAGGGCTCCATCAGATCTGTAGATCACTTTGAAAAGAATCAATATTTAGAGCCAGGCAGATCTCTGTAAGTTCATGGCCAGCCTGGGCTACCAAGTGAGTTCCAGGAAAGACACAAAGCTACACAGAGAAACTGTGTCTCAAAAAGAAGAAGGAGGAGGAGGAGGAGAGGAGGAGGAGGAGGAGAATAATAATAATAATAATAATCAATATCTTAAACACAATGAGCCTTCTGACTCATGACCTTGGTATAAGCACTCTATACGGGAGTACTTTAGTTTCTCTTAGCTCTTTTTACTATTCTTCACCCTATATTAGGATTATCCTCTTTATTTTTTAGCATACTTTCCTTAAAAAATAAGACATCTTTTTAAAAAGGTCTAGATGTTATTTAACCTGTCTTTTTCCTTATTTATTGGAACTGTCTGACAGAAGGGGCAAACTCATTGTTTTAAGAATCCTAGTCTCGGGCTGGAGAGATGGCTCAGAGGTTAAGAGCACCGACTGCTCTTCCAGAGGTCCTGAGTTCAATTCCCAGCAACCACATGGTGGCTCACAACCATCTGTAATGAGATCTGGCACCCTCTTGTATAGATAATAAATAAATAAATAATTCTTTAAAAAAAAAAAAGAATTCTAGTCTTGTTTGAGTATTATTTTTTCAATACAAGATTACCATAATATTTAAATATTTTATAAATTTACAATGTAGGTGATTTGGAACCTAAAGCCTAGATAATTGGTGGAATTATTTACTGTTACCTAAAAAGAAAATATTGAAAATTTTGAAAAAAAAAAAAAAAAAAAAAAACCTAAGTTCATATTGTAAATATCACCTTTATTCTCTCTTCCTTTAATCAAGTCACATAATTTTCTTGAGTGCTAGTTTCTCATCTGTGAAGTAAAATAATACCCTTTTTATGGAGCTACAGTAAAGCAGACTGAAATGGAATTTTATAAGGAGCCTAGAATAGTGAGTGATGTTATACGGATATAGTTCCCATTTTATTTGTTGTTTCAGTCAACAAATGATATACACTGTGTGCCTGTTATTTCCTAGATTATGAGATTAGAGGAGTAAAAACATCAGGCAAGCACCCTGCTTTCATCGAACTTTTATCCTAGTGTGCTGTGACGGAGTCATACCACACTAGGATAAAATATGGAATGGAATAAGCTGCATCATTTTAGGTTGTGATAAGTACGGAATCAAAGAGAGAGCTGTGGGAAAGAATCATTGGAGTGGGTGCTGACTTGAGTGTGTGTCATTAGGGCAGAGAATAGATAAGATGAAAGTAGAAACCTCAGTATTTGAAGGAGCCCTGCATGGCAAGTGCTGTGTAAAACCAGCTTCTAGAGTAGGGAAACTAGGCAAACTAAGAGAATGTTTAAAAAGCCCAAAGATACAGATAAATTGTAGTAGTCAGGAGTTTCTTGAGCCAGAATGAGAAGATAGGATTGCATTCTTAATGCTGAGGAAATGGAAATGTCATAATCATAGATGTTGCTGTGTGTTGCCAGGGACTTTTGGAAATGGCAACAGCAACCTATCAGTGAGACATCAGCAAACTGAGAATTCAGTAGGGTGAATTGCTAGTAGTCTAGGAAGCATTAGAGTAGTGCTTTTCAACTTGTGGATCATGCATGACCCATTTGAACAACCCTTTCACAGGGGTCACATATCAGACATTTAGATTGTGATTCATAACTAACAAAATTACAGTTATGAAGTAGCAACAAAAATAATTTTATGGTTGGGGGGTCACCACAACATGAAGAACTGTATTAAAGGGTCTCAGCATTAGAAAGGTTGAGAACCACTGCTTTAGAGCAAAAGACTGATTTCCCCTGATCCAGAAAGCCCAGACAGACTCCAGGAAATCCAAGTGTGGACTATCTAGAGAAAAGACTTACTACTTCTCTTAAATTTACTAGGACTTGTTATGTACTTACATATGATTTCTGAAACAATATTCGTGGCTTTTCTTTTTGAAGTTCTCATGCCAGTCAACCAGCTGAATAATTAAGAGTATAGCTTTGGTTTCACATAGGAGCATAGTAACTAACCATGGGGATGCAGTGGTCTTCAGTAAATATGTACAAATGTTGGTTATTAGTGCATGATTTCATTGTAGAATCTTGAGATTGCTGAGATGAATGGACCTTAAAAAATTAGTCTTTCTTTTATAGATAAAAGAAATTTGATCCAAAGAAAGTGAGTGGTATACATTACATAAACCTTAACCAAAACACAGACCTGGTTTGGAGTATCTTCTTAGCTGTCAGGTAAAGAGATTCTTGAGGAAAATATGGAGCCAGGAGCATCTATTTGCTTTATCTACTGCATTCTGCAGTTGGTCTTCTGTTTGACACCTCTACTATTTATGCTTATCTTTGGACTTAAGACACTAGGTTAAGTCATAGAGTCACACAATTAGTGTCAAAACATGTAAGTAAATGATTGCTGTGTAAGTTAAATACTGTGATAAAGGCAAGCTTAGATTGTTGTAGAAGCATGTCTGTTCAATAGCTTTAAGTTTAACATCTGTTTCCACATAGACTTGGATGTGCTTAGACTATCTTCAGTGATATATTACATTGCGTTTGCTATTTGAACTTAATTGTGTTGTCTAGCCTCCCTGCAATGTCCCATAGCTAAACATCCTAGTTTGAAGCCCATGTGTCAGACCTGGTGGGTTAATCTGTATCTAACCAATAGTACTTGTCTAGACAGCCACTGTAATGGCAACATGTATTTTTTTAAAATAGAAATCCAGTTAAAAGCCAGCAGGTGTAGCTAAGTGGTAGAGCACTTGAATAGCATGCATAAGACTATGGGTTTCATCCCTAACACACACACACACACACACACACACACACACACCACACACACACACTCAGCCTGCCAAGTAGTTATGATTACAGGCACATGCCAGCAGATCCAACTAATTCTCCATTTTTTAAATAACTTCAAAAGGTAGCTGAGGAACAATGATCTTTTTGCTTGTTAATATGTGCTGTTTAACTTTATGGCATGCCTGATCCTGAAGGCACTAGTACATGAAGTTCATTATTGGTTTGTATTCAGAATCTTAAGACACGAGAAATGCATTCAGAAACCAAATGATAAAGGAACACTTATGTAATTAGGGAGAAACCATAGCTTCCTTTTAAGCCTTTCTCTTTCAAGGGCTTATAATTTTCTATGAAATCTAAACATTATCTCATGGCCAGGTGTATTTTATTTTAGCTCTTAATTCTGTTTTATAAAGTCTGAATTGAAAGGAAAGATACTTTTTGTCTTCCACACAAAGAATGTTCATATTTCTGTTTTTTTAGAACTCATTTCCATACCCCAGAGCCTGCCTTTGTTTAAAGAATATCTTTTATCTACAAAAGACTGTCAGAATTTATGTATCCGTAAGACCAAAATCTGTAAATATGGCATACATTGTTGAGAATATTAGTTGATTCCTGACAACTGTATTACATCTGCACAAAATATTAGATGACAGCCATTTTTGACAGTCTAATGTGGCAGGTGATCTGACATTATCCTTCTCTGGGGTCATGTAAGGATAAAGCTATTCATCTTGGTCTCTCTCCTGGGTCTTATGAAGAAGAAAGCTAGAATTTTGGAATTTTAACTGAGAATATTGGACCCAAATTGTGAGTGTGACTATTTCCCTCTACTTCCTGCAAACCAAGGAACAGAACTGTGGATGTACTTTCTATGAAAGGGCATGTAAGGTATCTAAAGGGAAGATTGGAGTCTGTTGAAGATATCTCCAGCTGCACGACACTTGAAACTGCTAGGTCATTGAACATCTCCCTGCAATAATTAATCATCCTTCTCAATTAACAGTATAGATAGCATAGCAGTGGTTCAAGAGCAGACTCTGGAACCAGGCACTGTGTGCAATCTCTGGACCGGTTGCTTTTTTTTTAAAAAAAAAAAAAAAAAAAAAAAGAATGATACAATTCCTATGTCACAGTGTTGTCATGGGGATTGAGTCAGTTAATGTATACAAAGCTAGTAAGCCTTATGTAAGGGTATATGCCTGTGATACCTTTCAGGTTGCTTGTTGTAGTGAAGTTTTCATAGAGAATTTGGCATTTAAACTAGATCTTTTTGAAAGACTTTAAAAAGTGAGATACCAACAATTCAAAATTGTAAGAATCACATGAACAAAGTTAGAATGAAGTAAAGAATGATGTTTCTTTCCATTTATTGCATATTAGCCATTTACCTGTCACTGAGCTTAACATTATCTTAGTCAGTTCTGGCAATAACCCAGTAAGATAGGTACTTTAAATGGGACTTTACAAATAGGAAAGGAGTCAGTCACAGAAAAAGTCATTTTCCCAAAGTCCTAGAGTTAAATGTTTGGCCTAGTTCTGTCAGATTGTAAAACTCAGGTTCTTAATTACCACCTATAGAATACTGCCTTCTAAAGAGCAGACTTTCAGAAGATCTCCCCATTAAAAGATCTAGACTATTACAATGTGTGTGTTCATGTCCACATCACTACTTTGAGAATCTCTGGCTGTGGCTTTGGTTGTCATTTTAGGAAGCTAAAAGAGACTTATAACACAGGCCTGTCTTTTCTGAAAACATTGCTGCCCTGTCATTCTGTCAGCAGGAGAGTTCTTGGGAGTTTTGTTGTGGTTGTTGTTGTTGTTTTGTTTTTTAACTGGAATAAGGGTACTTTAGTTATTGAAGTTTGTACTATTTTCCTTGCTAGAAATGACACAGATTTCCCAGCAGTATCCTAGTTGATACAGTGGACTTCCAAGTTTTCACACTTTTGTGGTGTATGGAATTGATTCTGTGTGAGTGCCCTTTGCAGCTCCCTACATGAGAGACATGTTTGCAATTTTGTTCCCAATCTTCAAACATAATGGTTTCATGTTTGTGAGGTTCGTTTGAAATGTACTTAGGATAGTCTTCATTCTGTTGCTGTTTATTCCTTCCATCCTGTAGCAACTTGTAATATTGTCTTTTTTGAAACTACCAGTGAATTGGTAATTACTTAGATATTTTGCCCCCATTCAAATACCATCCTGACCTTACCAGATTAAATTTTTTTTCCTTTCCCCATGTTTTACCTCCCTCTAGTAGTTAGGTGGCATTATCCCCCTACCATAGTGTCTCACAGCCCTTTCTATAATATGTCATTACTTCTCATAGTTCTAGAAGTTGCAAAATTGTGAGTCAAAGGACCAGCATCTGGTAAAAGTTCACAGTGCATCATCTGATGGCAGAGCAAAAGTACAGCAGGCTGTAAGCAGAAGGGTGGTGGACAGTATACAGTGGCGAGAAGAGATAAATTGATACTGTATCAAGAATACTTCCTGGGCTGGAGAGATGGCTCAGAGGTTAAGAGCACTGCTTGCTCTTCCAAAGGTCCTGAGTTCAATTCCCAGCAACCACATGGTGGCTCACAACCATCTGTAATGAGATCTGGTGCCCTTTTCTGGCCTGTGGGGATATGTATAGACAGAACAATGTATACATAATAAATAAATAAATCTTAAAAAAAAAAAAAAAAAGAATACTTCCCACCTAATCCACCCACTTCCTCTATGTCAGCATTATTCCATTCATTAAGGAAAGACCCTGTTGTTACCTGTCACCTCTTAAAGGGCCTCTCAACTCTACTGCTGTGGGGAGTTTTCAAACATTAACTTTGAGGGCGGGCATATTGAAACCATAGCAGTTCCTTTTGACAATGTTTTTGAGAATGTTCTTTATGGAGTGTCATGTTAGTTCTATTGAGCTATCCAACTTGTTTTCAGTATTATCCAAAGGAGATTATAGCAGATGTTTAGTATATACCCATGTGAGTGTTTTGACAGGCTGAGTTTATGAAAACCTCCAGTTAATTGCACAGCAGTCCTGTTCAACTGGACATTTTTGTTTGGGCATGCATGCCTGTACATTTCGCCATTTTTGTAAAATACTGGTAAGCAGAAAAGTAAAGTGCTAATGCTGACATCAAGAAGGGTAATACACTGTTAGTCGGGGAAGTCCGGTGACCCCAAACATTGCAGGCAGTCACCACTGCTGTTGGTTACCTTCCAGAAATAGGTAAGACACTATTGCTGCTGAAGACACCACATGCTTTGGTCATAGGACAGAGAGAAATAAATCTGGAACTTGGCTGGAAACGTCCTGCTTGCTAGCCTTCATGGTGCTGAAAGGTACTGCACAGGCCACTGGGGAAGAATGGTCATCAACATTCTTACTCAGATGTGAACCCTGTGTGCAGCAATACCAACCAACCAGGCAAGATGAGCCTTCTTGTTTAATAGTTGCAAATCTGTTATGGGAATAACCAGTTGCTTTCTGATTGGATTTGATTGATGCTTATTCCACAGGAGGGAATTCATATATGTTACATAAACCTGGTTAAAAGACCATGCTTGGAAGGTCACACAGGGGAAGATACTGCTTTTGTGCTAAATGGACATGAAACACACATCAAAATGTCTTTTAAATAGTTGTTCATCACCAAAAAATAGTGCTACTGTAAGCTTTGTTCAGATAAACTTTTTACATTTTACAAAGGTAGAACTGTGGCAAGATTCCTTCATAACTCTAAAGAAAAGATTGTCTGACAAGTTTTTCTTAATTGATTAAAAAAAATTGAACTGAGAATAGTGGGAGACATTGTTTAAAGAGAATTGTAATAGTGGCCCATTGCTCCCAGCCAAATAGCATGTGTCTATCTAGGCATAACTGTTTATTCCTAAATTAAATCTGGAAAGTTTGAATTGTAGGATAACTTTCTGAATAGTCTTTGTTGTAAATATTTGTCTTTAAAGTATTTTGTTGTAAGTATTTGTCTTTAAAAATAAGGATCAGCTTGTATCCTTAGAGACCAAATGCACCTTCCTCATTCTTTCTGTAATAAATAGAATTATGTGTAATCTGTGAATGAAGAAGAGTTTCAGAGAACATTCAGTATTATTGCAGGGCAGTTCAGTGGTTGGAATTTTGCACTCTGTAGTACCTTGGCTTACTGAGTGTTTAATCCCGTGTGCTGTGGATACTTGTGTATGACTGTATATTCATTTCTTGGAAATCACTGTGATTTTTTGTAAACATAATTGCCTTAATGGGCTTTAATATTTTTAAGTTATTGTATGTGTCTCAGAGTAAAGTTAATCTGTAAAATACAAATTTACTATTCTCACATAATCTTTCTTTTCTCTTTCAGCAAATAGAAGAAACAAAATGTTTCAGTGTTGTTTTGTAAGCAAAGCCAAGGTGGGTGTTCCTTTTCTTACCCACTTAGTTCATTTCCATGGACTACATTCCTAACCTAGTTCAGCTGAGGATAGGGAGCAAAATGTTAGACTCTTTCTCAGCATAGATCTACTGCCAATAGAACTGTTGTATTTATTATCTAAATTAGGGCAGATTTGTTCATGAGAGTTGTCACTTTTAATAATACTACCACTTAATAATACTATTTAGGGAAACTGAGATGTATGGTCACTGTAATCTTCAGATTGTTATTTACTATTAATTTTGAAATTCTGTGTTCATGGAGAAGAAAATCCATTTTTAAATCTAGTAGAAAAACGTATCTTCATATGGAATAATAGATAAGCTTGTAATGAATCTTTTCTGATTAGCTAATTCAAGAGAAATTACTCTCTTCCCTTGTTAATTAGTGTTGTTGATTGTTTGTCCTTTTTTTCTCAAGATGTCACAGTTGTCATTCAGCTCTGCAGTTGGGAAAGTCATTAGCAGAAACAGTGACTGCCATTTGCTCTGTTCCTCTGCTAGCTTGCTGTCAGAAAGCCTGTGTCTGTAAACATCCCCGACTGGAAGCTGTAAGCCACAGCCAAGCTTTCAGTCAGATGTTTGCTGCTACCGGCTCTTCCCATGCATCTTTGCGGACAATCTGGACTAAGGATTGGAGCCGAGGGGGCCCTGAAGTGCATGGGGCACATCAGGAACCTTGAGGGCTGTTCCTTTTCTGCTTACTTAGGCTGGCAGCTTCCAATGTAGGGGACTGACTGAACATGCTTCTGCTGGGCCTTAGAGGATTTGTTTAAAACACTTTTTTAATTCTTATTTTTGCCCTATCAGTAAAAGTGTATTTTTGATAGCCTTTCCAGAAGTTTAACTTCTTAGCAGTCCAGAAAACTGACTTTCTCCCCTATAAATTCTCCAGCGGTTATTCATCTCTACCACCCAGCAGTCTACAACCTAGGAATTTCAGTTTTCCCTGTACTTAAGAGATTTATATGTAAACTTTTGCTTCCTCCTACTTACTCTCTTTACCCTTAGCGGTGTTACTAATCTTAATCAGAATGTTGTTCTCAAAATCTGCAAGATTTCAAACGACTAAACCTCTTTGCAACATTTGCTAATGGTTCTATATGTCTTTGTGGATTAAGTAAAGCTTCCGTGATTGTTTCAAGTTATTGTGTGGCTCCCAGCTGCCTTGGAAGTAGTTGTATTATGTTTCCGTTTTTGTCTCTCCCCACATTACTAAATTATCTAGGCCTTCTAACATAGATGATAATCAGTGGGAACCAATGTGTAGTTTCTTAACATGTTAGGGTTTTGAGTTGGTTGGTTGGTTGGGATTTTTTTTTTTTTTAATTTTAAATGTTTTCTCTTTTACATTTTTCTTTGGATTACTGGTAGTTTCTAATTTTATGAAAAATTATCTCAAGGCAATTGTTTGTTTGAGAGAGGGTCTCATTACTTAGCCCTGGTTGGCCTGTAACTCTTAGAGATCCACCAACCTTCTGCCTGCTTAGTGCTGGTATTAAAGGTGCACACCACTACACCCAGCAGATATTGATATTTTATCATCATAATTAAGCTGGATTAGGTTCAGTATAGACTTAAAACAAAAAGTACAGTTCCTGACAGTCTAGTTTCTTACATGCTTCTCTTGGATTAGATTATAACCTTTCTAGAGCCATGGATATTATGTCTTTATAAGTTCATATGCATCAATATATTTATATTGATATATAGCATTCTATTTTATTGCGACAGTATATTATTTCCATTTATTTGTTTATTGGTGCTGGAGATTGAACCCAGTGTTCTTGAGCATGCTATGCGAAGGGCCTATCACTGAACACCTCCAGCTTTTATTATATATCTGTTTAAGTACTGCTGTGTTAGAAAGGTAGTGGACAATACTAATTTGGGAGAAGGGCTTAGTTGTTTCAGATATATATAGTCTTTCCTCTTGTACTTAAAGGCTTAATGGTTAACCTGTATGCAACATCATTTTGGTAAGAGATATTGCTAAGAGCCCACAAAGTGTTTCCTGATGGGTGGAGTGGTATGTGTCCTCTGGTAATAGAATTACTTTCTATTAATTCTATTTCTAATAGAATAACCAGGTGGCAATGGTTATTTTCTGTAAAACCTTGATGTATAGCTTTAAAATTCAAGGGGGGTGGGTAGTGAATTAAAAACTATATGGTCTACTTATTTGCAAATGATTTGAATTTGAAGTGATTTTTAAAATGGTAAGTCAAACCTAAGCTAAAAGAGGGGTGACCATTCTGCAGAAAGCTGCCATCCTCTGGTTACCAAGTCTAGTTATCCCTGGATGCTTCCGGGTTAATGGCAGTCTGTTATGGAACATTCGTCATGTGTTATTCTGCCCTAATAAAGGAAAATCAGAGACCGTGTCAGCTTGAATCCTCAATGTCCTTGGTTCTGTGTATTTAAGCACAGCCTTTTAGTCATTTGCAGATAACTTATTTATGTTTTAACTTAAAAGAACCACAAATTTCTTATTGGCCTGCAAGGTTGACAGTTGATTGAGCCACAAAACTTGGGTTGTCTTTGTTTTCCAGTTAACTTAGAACAGTTTGTTTTCTCAGCCTTTAATTTAGGATTTTTGGGGAAAATGTAAATTTTGACAGAATTTAGAAAGCTCAGACATTATTTTACTATTTAAGTTTGTTCCTGTATTTGTTGGTTTTAGTCCACCTAGTATTAAGTGTAAAAATAGTTCTCAGCCATTCTGCAAATGATATTATCCCTCAGTGTATGCTTTAGGAATTGCTTTGTCAGCAAACAATTGTGAAAGTTCTATCAAGTCTGAGTACACTGTACAAATCCTGTTTAGAAAATGTTCGTAGAAATAAATACATTTTTGGTTGAATGCTTTCTCTGTGGTCCCAAGTCCACTTCTCTGCACAACCATAGTATTGGTGTGATTAAGAAAGGGCCATAGACCTCTAACCCAGAACGTCTCCCCTGTTGCATCAGCATGTTCTAACTTGGATTTCTCTTTTGTTAAAACTTCATTCATTGGATTAATGTGAAAACATCTTTCAAGTTGATTTTGTCCTCATTATATGAATTACTGTGCCTATTCTTTTTTCAACAGATTCTATAAAGTTGTCTGAGCCTCAAGTAAAAAGCCAAATATAAACATAGTAAAGAGTTCACAAATCCCTCTCTAAGCCAAGTTTCAGTTCATGTAAACATCCTACACTCAGCTGTCATACATGAGTTGGCTGGGATGTGGATGTTTACGTCAGCTGTCTTGGAGTATCCACCAGTTAATATATTCATAAAGAACTTAACTGGGATTACAGGAGTATACCACCATGCCCAACTAAAGGCCACTTATTATAAATGCTATTTACATTCAGATACTCAATAAATAAATACTTCCTGTACTGTTTCAAATAGATACTTACCTTACTATAGATAATTCCAATATTTTGACTTAAAAGAAGAGTTTGAATCTTATATATCATTGTAGTTTAATGCTCAATAGTCTTGAAGCCTAGCTTCTGACTCTCCTGCCACTTGCCAGTTATGATAATTAAGGAAAGTATTAATTTTCCTGGGTCTCCATGCCTTCCTTAGTCTGCTGAATTACATTATCATAGTATATGACAGGATTGTTGAGATGAAGTAAGTTAATGTCCATTAAGTGTTCTTGACATAGGATAGTTATCATTGTTACTATTTTAAAACTTCTCCATCCCTTACTTTTTTTCACATGTAATTGTGCCATGTTTCTAAACACCATAAAGGTGGAGAAGCTAACACCTGATCAGTGTATTGTCTAAATTCTATTTCCATATTTGTACCTTTCTTTAAAATACTTACTTTTTATAGTTTTGTTTTTCAGTTCTATGAAATAAGCCTTTTCAATATTTGGTGACACATTCACATTCTCTATAGGTAAAAAGCAACCAAAGCAAAAACCACAAAACTACATAAAGAATATTGTAGCAGCTAAGCATGTGTATGCAAGCTCCTACCGGACCTCTGTCCATAGTTATTCACATTTAATGTTTCTTCTGTGGATGCTGTCTACACTTTAGTGAGAAATTCGTAATTAAATTAAGATGTTAAGTAAAGCATGGTGGTGGAGGCCCTTTGTCTCAATACTACTAGGCAGAGGCAGGCAGACAAATCTCTGTGAGTTCAAGCCAGCCTGGTGTACTTAGTAAGCTCCAGGCCTGCCAAGACTGCATAGTAAGACCCTATCTCAAACAACAGCCAAAACAAAACAAAAATGACATAAAGGTTTGTTGATGGAAGTAAGTCCTGTTTTTCTAGTTTTTGTTGTTGAACAAACCTAAATACTTTATTTCCTTTTCTATTAAGAGGAAGCTGGTTATGCACTTGAATTAAGAAACCTCAGACTTTTATATTTATTTGAACTTTGTTGAATACTTACAGTGTGTTATAATTTACATATACTTCAACAAAAATTATAAAGGATCACAAAAGGATGTAATCTAAGAGTAGCTTTATAAAGTGTCTTTATCAAATTAAGCATATTTAGGAATTTACCATCAATTTGCCTTTGAACTTTAGTATATAGAAACTACTTTTCTTTCTTATCTTAGGGATGAATATTGCAGATATATCCTGCAATTAAGTTGGAAGATTAGTTATCATTTCTCATGGTTATTTGCTGGACATTGACACACACATTATACGTATAGTTTCTCACCTGTTTGTTTTGGCTTTCCCATTGCAATTCCCAATAGAAGAAATCTATGGTAGTAATATCTCCTGTGGTCTTCAGTGATAGTCTTTTATGGTGAGGTAATCTATGATGTGTAACAGTTTACCTTTTATTTGTATTTTCAGTTTTTAAAATAGATATTTTAGCTGGTAAATCTGAAAGCATTTATACAGTAAAATAGTATGCAAAATTATAATAAGCAACTGTGTGGCCTCTGTTCATTGCTAAAAACTTCATGTTGAAAGCTTTGTTTTGAATAGAAATACTATTTCAAAGTTTCACATTAAAATGGAAGATGTTTTTATTTTTTTAATTTTAATTCTTCACAAAACTGCCAGTGTATGATGAATCCAAGAGCAATTTCCTATTTAAGATTTTTTATGTCTAGATACCAAGTTATTTTTATTTCATCCATAATATCCCTTAATTTTATGAAAAAGAACAAGTCTCAGGTATTTTTGTAATTTATCTATATATCTATACATTTTATCTATGAGGCTGTATAAAACTATTCTGTGGGCTGGGGGGGGGTGCACGCCTTTAATCCCAGCACTCAGGAGGCAGAGCCAGGTGGATCTCTGTGAGTTCGAGGCCAGCCTGGGCTACCAAGTGAGTCCCAGGAAAGGTGCAAAGCTACACAGAGAAACCCTGTCTCGAAAAACCAAACAAAAAACAAAACAAAAAAAAACTATTCTGTGAATCAGCATCTTAGCTGGAGAACCTGTTCAGCTGCTTATCTATCTGGAGATTGTCCATGTACAGTCATAACTAGTTGCAAAGTTCTTCCTTGAGTTCTTACTTCAGAATGGTTCTTTGAAGACTGTTCAGCATTTGTCCTTCCTGTCCAAAAAGTATTTAGGCTGTTTTGCTTTTTAAAGTAGCTTGAGAAAGTTCTATTGTCACTTGATCTTTATGCAGATTTCATAAGAACTTGTAATTCCTCTAGGTGAAAGTTAGCTAGTTCTTTTGTAAGGGTACTTTTGATATTCTTGTTGCGGAGGGAGGTTGTTTGTTTTCTAAAAGTAAAATGCCCAAACATTTACAGTTGCCTTATGTAGCCCAGTAATTTGAGCATTAGAAGCATTCCTCATCCTATAGATCAGTGACTCTCAGCTTGTGGGTTGCAAACCCTCTGGGGGTCAAACGACCCTTTCATGGGGGTTGCATATCAGAAACCCTTTTTTTCGGATATTTACATTACAATTCATAGCTAACAAAGCTACAGTTATGAAGTAGCAACAAAAATAATTTTATGGTTGGCAGTGTGCTGGCTTGAAAGAAAATGGCCCCCAAAGGAAGTGGCACTATTAGGAGGTGTGGCCTTATTGGAGGAAGTGTGTCACTGTTGGGGCAGGCTTTGAGGTCTCTTTTGCTCAAGCTTCCTCAGTGTGACTTGTCAGTGGGCTTCCTGTTGCCTGCAAGATGTAGAGCTCTCAGCAACTCCAGCACCACATCTGCCTGCATGCGTCATGATCCCTGTCATCATGATAATAGACTGAACCCCTGAACTGTAAGAGAGCCATCCCAATTAAATGTTTTTTTTTTTTTGTTTTTTTGTTTTTTTGTTTTTTTTTAATAAGAGTTGCTGTGTCATGGTGTCTCTTCACAGTAATAAAAACCCAAACTAAGATGGGGTCACCACAACATGAGGAACTATATTGAAGGGTTGCAACATTAGGAATGTTGAGAACCACTGCTATAGATTATCTAAAGATTTTTGTTTTAGGAATCTTAGTTTATATTTAACAAGCACTTATTTAAAATTACCTCCTGTGTAGTCAGTAATATATACACAAATGTACAAATCTCCTATTTATAGTTTATATCATAGTCAATATTGGTCAAAATACTGGGTTATTTGCAGCTACAAGTATGAGTGTGAATGAACGATAGAGTTTGAGTTCCAAATGTAATATCTTAAGATACCCTTCTCCATGTCTGTTTTTAAGAAATGACCAATCTGTATTGCCAAATATGATAGTCTTATGATTACATACTCAGAAGTCTCTATTATAAGATTAATAAACATTGAACATAGAAATTAATATTAGAGTAACCTGTAACATTAAGTGAAATATACTTGTGCCTATGTATTTATTGAGATATGAAGAATCTTCATGTGTCATAGTAATTGTACTTAAAGTAGAAACAGTTGTCAAGAATGATTGCCTACTGTTCATTTGTATTGCCAAACCAAATTGTAAATGTTTTCCTATGTTTTTCATTTGTCTTAAATGCCATCTGCACCACAATTAATCAGTTGACAGATGTTAAAAGCACAGGTTCTTGAGCAGGGTGCTCAGTGAAATGGAATGAATATTACTAGCCATCTAGGAAAAGGAAAGAAGTACTTTTTCCTTCTTTTACATTCCTTACAACACTTAATATGTGGCAGTTTATTCCTACCCATAGTCAAAGAAATTCTTAACAAGAAGATTCCACAGTGGATACCAACTGGGTGTTCTCCCAATTTCATTGAGTTTTGAGACCTACCTATTTTAGATCCCACAGGTTATGGTTAGGTACCACAAAACTGCACCCACATCAGATGGTGATTGTAAGCATGTGTGTGACCTGTACTTCTGATGAACCAGCTGTAAACTGAGGATGAGTATTCTTTTTTTTTTTTTTTTTTTTTTGTCTTTTCGAGACAGGGTTTCTCTGTGTAGCTTTGCGACATTCCTGGGACTCACTTGGTAGCCCAGGCTGGCCTCGAACTCACAGAGATCCACCTGGCTCTGCCTCCCGAGTGCTGGGATTAAAGGCGTGCGCCACCACCGCCCGGCAAGGATGAGTATTCTTACAACCCCTCCTCACGTGATTACTTAGCCAAATGGCTTTGGAGGAATCAGCAAAGTTTTACTCACCTTTACTCATTATAAAGGATTGCAAAAGCTACAGATGAATAGCCAAGTACTAAAGATACATAGGATACATTGTAAAGAACAGAGAGCTACCAAATTTGCCACCCTCCAGGAGCCTTTACATATTTAGCTGTTGGGAACTCATCCAAACCCTGTCCTGAGTTTGTGGAGACTTCCTTACACAGGACTTAATTGACTACATCATTGGCCACTGGTGATCTTGCAAGTTGGTGGATAAGCTGAAAGTCTCTAATCGTACCTTAGACTTTCTGGTGACTATGCCCATCCTGAAGCTAGATAGAAGCTCTGGGCACCAGTCATCTTGCTAGCATAAGCAGCCACTCAGTACTGAAGATTTTTTAAGAGTTTTCAACAGGTATTTCAGCCCAGTATTTCAGTGTTATGAACATGCTCTTGGGAATTAGAGCCCTGATCTAATCTGGGTTCCATAGCCTGACATCTGGGTGACCTTGAACAAATTGTTCAACCTCTATCTCAGTACAAACAAAAGGAAAACAGTGAAACTATCTGGTTGGTATGAGGACTAAAGATTAGATAAGAGCACTAAGTGAAGAAACCATACAGTATTGGCAACATAGGTGCTCAGTAAATGCCTTTTTCTCCCATGGACTCCCTCAGTATCTGTCTCCAAACATTAACATGTATCCTAGCCAGCACCTAAAAGTGCTAACTGAACTTTAAGGTATGTTTTTAAATTTTAAATAATGTTATGATCCTAAGAAAGTCAAAAAGGTTTTGGGATAAATGCACATCTTTAGCTTCAAACTGGGCAAATAATATCAGTGGTGTGTATTCTGTTTAGTTATGTGTAAAGTATGATTATAAACATATCATAGGCAGCTCAGAACAATCCCAAGGACTGACATTAGAAAAGACTTCCTAGAATGCCTAGATACCACAATGTGGACCAGGCCATACTGGGATTTTGGAACAGTAAGTATGAAGGTTAGATGTACTTTGGAGATACCCAGGCTGATTTTGTTAGAGAAGTCTTTGCTAAGCCATGTTGGATATCCTGGGATTTGAGTTAATCTCTTGTGTTTATTTCTATGTCTAACAGGTTGTATTTAAGGAGCAGTATTCCTAGAAGTTGGCCAACTTGTTTTACCAGTTAAATTTTTCCAGAACACTGTCTATAAACCACATATTTATAGTAAATATTTTAAATAGTAGCTAATCGTGTTAAATTGTGTATCTCTGTGCTGCCATCATTCAATGACTATAAACTGGTATTTGATTCAAAATAGCTTTTAATTTAGTGCTAATGAGTTTGAAAGAGTTAAAAACAAGAGAATAACATTTTTAGGACAAAGCAATCATTCAACAGATGGGCCTGGAGTAGATTAAATTAAATCTCTTTTGTAAGACGAATTGCTAAACGGTCTTATTAATAAAAAACCCAGAGCCAGATATTGGAGTGAAAGCTGAGAGATCAGAGGAACAGAACAAGCCACAGCCATAAGTTCTTATCCTAGGAAATCCTCGGCCCAAGAGAGAGCCACTTCCTAATATACTCATGCCTATATCCTTTCTGTCCCTGCCATCTCACTTCCTCTCTCTGCCCAGCTACATCATTTCCTTTTTCTGCCCAGCTCTGTCACTTTCTGTGTGTCTGTACAGACCTCCATACCTTTATGGTTAGCTAGTTTTGGAATTTAAAGGCATATGACACCATGCCTGGCTCTGTTCCCAATGTGGCCTTGAACTCAGAGATCCAGATGAATCTCTGCCTCTGAATGCTAGGATTAAGGGTGTTTGCTACCCTTGCCCCACTTCTATGTTTAATATAGTGGCTGGCTTTTTTTCCCTCTGATCCTCAGATAAGCGTTATTGGAGTGCACAAAGAAAATATCGCCACACTCTGTCTTCACTAAGTGACCTTTGCAAAATGTAAATATATCTGACCTTGTGTTCCTTGTATGTAAATGAAAGTATTCTGTTTGTTTGTTTTCCTGTGACTCCATCCAGTTACTTGATATGTATTTATCTGTCACATTCAACAGGGTGAGTTCTAGGTTAAATGCCTGGGCTCATTTGTAGAGTTACTTGTCTTCTAAAATGTAGTGATTATTCGATTATGTAAACCAGTTAAATTACATAGCATACAACCCCATTAAGCACCCAGGAAAGGCTGCATTCAAAACTCAGCTTATGTTTTAATAGTAGCTTGATTTGGACCTCCTCGGTAAAGTTGACCTTTTCTTTGTATCACGTGTGTCTATATTCGCCAATACTAATTTGGTGTTGTTAATATGTCTATATGCATAATAATGGCCAGCATTGAGCCTCCCTCCCTCCCTCCCTTCTTTCTGTCCTTCATTCCTTTCCTTCAATGTGCATGCATGGGTATTTTGCATGCATGTATGTCTGTGTACCTCATTAGTATCTGGTTCTCAGGGAAGGCCTGAAGAGAAGGTATCAAATTAATCCCCTGGAATAAGACTTACAGATGGTTGTGAGTCACATGTGGGTGCTGGGAATTGAACCCTTATCTTCTGGAAGAGCACCCAGTACTCTTAAACACTGAGCCATCTCTCCAGCCCCCCTGTTCCCTTTCTTAATAAAAGGTAACCCTGGAACAAAGGTTACAACAGAAATTTCCTTTAAAAAAATAGAAAAATCATGTTCTTGAATCATTTTACTATCATTTCATTCATCATACATTTTCTCCAAATAATAAAAATTAAAATAATAAAATGCTAAGTAAACAGTCCACATACAGTGTGAATTAAAAAGTGCTCTTATCCAAAAATCATATGAAAGCAGCATTAATGATACCATAAAAATGTCAGTGTTGGAATTAAAAGTTATAGGTTCATAGGATGGTCTGCTATTGCTATTTTGTAACTATGTTATAATCAAGCTATGTTACCTATTTGATCTACAAAGTAAGGTTTATACCTATTTGATAGGAATGATTCACATGAGATAATGTTCATATAATATTAACTGTGTCTGAAGAATAGAAGATGTTCAAATACTTCTTGAGTGGATCTTGTTTCATTTAATGCATTAAAGCCTGAGAAAAGTCAACTTATTTTACCACATACACCCAATTGTAGCCTTTAAAATATTTGGTATCCTTGTGTATACCTAGAAAACAGCTAAAATACTAACTGGCCACCAAACCATTTTTCTCCCATCATGCTCTTGGTGCAAAAAATAGTAACAGACATTGATTGTACACAAATGGCGTATCTGAAAATTAAGTTTAGATAATTACAGAAGATAGCAGTGCTCTCTTTATGCCTGTGCAGTTGAGTCACTGAAAACCTGAGAAACGTATGGAAAACCTTAGAAGCCATCAGAATCTTGTGATTTAATTTTCTTTCTGAGAGGTGGATGTGGAGAAACAATGACTCCTGAATCAAAATCAACCATTACATGCTTTTAAATTTGTGGTTATGTAATATACACATTTATTACAGGAGTTTTGTTCAAATGATTTCTTAATGACTGTATTTTCAAAAAACTTCTTAAAAATCCTCTGCATGATTCCTACAGACTCCATATCATTTTACTAAATAAACATTTTCTTCCGACCTTGTTTTGTGTTTTCATTTTGATCTGTTTTGCCAATTAGCAATTAGCAATTGAATCCCCAAACAGTAGCTTGGACAGGGCAGTTGTTTTTTGTTTTTTTTTTTTAACTCTTACATAGAGTTGCTAAGCTAACTTTGGTTGTTACTATCATTATATCTTTAAGAAAGATATGGAGCCAGAAAGCTTACTGCTCCTGTCACAAAGGCAGTCTTCAGAAACTCCCTGCCTTGTCTCATTTGCCACAACGCTTCATGTGGCTGTCTGTTGGCTGCTGTGAAGGCCAAGAAACAATTCTCTTCCTAGACGTTGTCACTCTCAGCAGTTTGGTCTGTGTCTTGCAGCTTAGAAAATTTCCTAGAAGAGAAGAACATCAAGGTAAGTGGGTATTTGGTGGGATGGGCCTGGCACTGGTGTGAGCACTATGGTGCTGGTGTTCAGGAGGGTGGTGTGGCCAACTAAATGAACAGATTATCTGACCACATAGTCTTATAGCTCCAGGTTCAGATGTCAGATAAGTACACAACCAATTACAAAGAAGGAAAGGGAAGTGACACCTTGAAGTGAAATCTACACTGACCCCAGGGCATGTAAGGGCTGTGCGCCTTACCGATGTGCTTTGGGAGTTTAACCACAAGAGATGGGGCATGGCATAATGCAAGGAAACTGGATAGACCAAGCCAAAGCCATGGAAGATGTAACCTCACAAGCATGAGTAGAGTTACACAGTCCAGGAGAACTTTAAAACTTGGGGAACATCAAACTACAGCTTCCTGATTGACCATGTTCTGTAATGTCCTACATCATTTTGGGATGATTAATTATACACATTTATCTGAACAAACATGTTAAGTATTGCACCTGGTCTTTTCTGGGTTTGTCATAGTCCCCTTTGCTGGTATAAGGTATCATATTCTACAGTAATAAGCTGCAACTGGCAGTGTTACCATATGCCCAACTTCAATGAGCTGGTGACCTAGACAGCGATACTGAGAACGCTGATAGGACTACTTGAACTATTTGATGAACAACAAATCATATGTGGCCTGAAAATCCAAAATATCTGCCGTCTGGCTTTGCAAAAGTTTGAACACTTGGTCCCCAGCTGGTGGCTTGTTTCAGAAGGTTGTGAAACAGTTAGGAGGTAGAGCTATGTTGGAAAAAGTGGGTCACTAAGAGTGGCCTAAAGATTTTATAGCCTGTTGTAGAATATTGAAGATTTGTTACATTTGTTTATGCTGTGGAATATTTGTTCAATGATGCAAATATGTGTTACATTTGTTTGACTCTGAGGCTGAGGCTGTGTTACTTTGCCTTTCTAAGTCAACTGATTGGTCTAATAAAGAGCTGAATGGCCAATAGCTAGGCAGGAGAGGGATAGGTGGAACTGCCAGGCAGAGAGAATACATAGAAGGTGAAGAGAAAGGGAGGAGAAATAAAAAGGAGAAGAGGTGCCTAGGGCCAGTCACACAACTAGACACAGGGTAAGAAGTAAAGAAAAGATATACAGATATAAGTAGAAAACAAATAGAAAAAGAAAAATAGAAAAAGGTAGAAGCCCAGAGGGAAAAGGTAGATGAGCTAACTTAAGAAAAGCTGGCTAGAAACAAGCCAAGCTAAGATAGGGCATTCATAAGAAAGAATAAGTCTCTGTGTAATTATTTGCTCCCCCACAGAGCAAAGAGTAAAACAAAAAAATAATCAACAATAACTCGTCCCATTTCTGCTCACTCAGCTTTCTGACTGGGTACAATGTAATCTGCTGCCTCAAGCTCCTGCCACCACGACTCTCCTACCGTGATGGACTGTACCTTCTAGCTGTGCACAAGGATAAAAACTTCCTAAAATTGCTTTGTTCAAGTAGTTTGTCACAGCAACAAAGAAAAAGGAATATAGAAAAGTTTCTCTGAAGTGTCAGGGCTGGTCTGATGGCTAAGTGAGGCAAACTGCTTGGTGTACCGGCATGAGAACCTGAGTCCCATCCTCCAAACACATAAAAGTAGAAGGAGAACACCAACTCCACAGAGTTGTCTTCTGATCTCCATGGCACTCATGCCCACTCACATCATCCATGTATGCACACAAACATAAAGATTTGAAAATAAATTCAAACATGAAAGAAGTAAGATTAGACCTTGAAACAAAAAGGTTAGCATTTAAATATATTTATTTAAGTCAACTTACCTTAGAAGTTAGGATTATGCTTAATTCAACTTAGAAGTTATAATGATTGTGATAAAACTCTCAGCTGCTCAAACTATTTTTTAAGGCTAAAAACAGGCCTTGGTAAGTGACTTGCCCAAAGTCATGTGAAATTCTTGTCTTAATTGAAGACACCTTCCTACCAGAAATACTTTACTGTTGATAGGATTAGTTACTTAACCTGTGGACACTTAGAGGTTGATCTTTGGAATGAAAAAAATAAGGATAACAGAACTACAAGAAGTAGGTATAGTGTAAGGGACTAGAAGCTACCGATCTAATTAGGAAAGGAAAATAGAATAGATAATTGTGGATGGATGGGGTGACCAAGAATCAGATACTAGATATCCCAGGGACCTAGAATAAAACTAAATACTATTGTTCTAAACAACAAACTGTAGTGATAAAATGACTAAACTATTCTACTATACTCATAGATCAGTATCTTGCTCAGCCATTATCACTGAAGCAACTTTCTGCAGATGGAAACATAGAGACCCATATTCAAACACTATGCAGAGAGTGAGAAGCCTTGTAACACACATCCCTAAATGGCATATCTCCATCAAATCTCTCCCTTCAGAGTTCAGGGAACCCTGCAAAAGAGGAGATAGAAAGAGTATAAGAGCCAGAGGGAACAGAGGACAACAAAGAAACAAGACCCTCTAAATCAACATAATCAAAGCTCATGAACTTGCAGATACTGGAACAGAATGCACAGGCCTTACATGGATCTATACCAGGTCCTCTGTGCATATATTATGGCTTCCAGTTTAGTGTTTTTTATGGGGTTCCTGGATATGTGAACAAGTGGGTCTCTGAGTCGTGTGCCTTCTCTTGGGCTCTTTTCTGTTTATCTTGTCTAATTACAATGTGATGGTTTTTGTTATATTTTATTATATCTTAGAAGCCTCTTCTTTTCTAATGAGAGACAGAAAGGGGGTGGATCCAGATGGGGGGGGAGGAACTGGGAGGAGTAGAAGGAGGGGAAACTGCAAAAAGGTTATACAAGAAAAGAATATATTTTCAATAAAAGGGGAAGAAAACAATGAGGCTAGAACCACTAAGTTATAGATTGAAGAGATGTGGAGATACTACCTAAACAGGGAAGAAGGGAATTATTTTTTACAGCTTTTCTACAAACAGAAGTTAACTCTCTTTATTTTGGCAGCAAGCCATTACATTCATCCCTACTACAAAATTTAAATTTAATAATTCACAAAAGCACCATTTTGCCAACCCCCAATAAATATGGCACATAAATATACATGTCAACTAACTACTTTTCTTGATCTCCCTCCCTAGCAGCATCTGAAAAACACAGGTGACCACTGCAGGAGCCCATCTTCTGTTATCCTTATCTCTGAAACAAACTTGCCATATATAGTTCTTCCAAAGCATCCAACCTGTAACCCAGTGTCTTCGAGTTTGCTATTTTCCCACAATGAATGTCCACCATCCTTCCTCTCTTAGTCTTGGCAGCTTGCATGGTTACTGGCTCTCAGCTCCTAGTGTTACCTACTCAACCTTGAATTCTTTCACTTCTTGAAGAGGTAGTAACACCCAGTTGGGGGCATATGCAGAGCACTAGGGAGCCAATACCCAGGTAAGGTATTCCAAGAGTAGTTCCTTGCAGCCATGAGGAGGAAAGGTCATGGAGACAACGGGCAGGCTCCCACTTTCACAGTGAGCCATTGCACATGATCTCAGGGTATCTGCAGCTCCTGTCTTTTATTCTTCACAAGAATTGCTTTTGGCATGGTAATAGGCTCATTGGCTCTGCATGTTGGGTTTGACTGCTCAGCTCACAAAGATACGCGCACCTACTACCATATCAGTGAGGTCATAATCCTGTCAAGTTCAGACATATTGAATATGTCTGGGGTTGAGAATGGGCAGTAGAAAAGTTTAGGAGAGAAAGATATGGCTGCACTTGAACCTGGTCATTGACAGAAGAAAGTTTTTAATGGAGTTTGCATTAGGTGAGAAATGGTGGGGAATCGGTTCTCCCTGATCTGTTACTGATTTGATGGCATTTAATTGTCCCTGATAAAAATCATCTTCTAAAGATCTGCTCCATTGTCTTTGCCTGAGTTTCCTGTGCATTCATTCCTCTGTGTTCACTGAAATATGTATATACATATATGTGTGTGTATATATATACATACATACATATATGTGTGTGTGTGTATATATATATATATATATTTGTTGTCTGACTCCCCCACATTGTAATTGTGTTTGGAGTGTATTTCTAGTTTATATTCTACCTTTAATGTCAAGCATTCGTTAGTAAAGAGGTTAGTAATGAAGGAAGGGAGGGAGAGAAGGAGAGAGAATGAGGGAGGGAGGGAGGGAGGGAGGGAGGAAGGAAGGAAGGAAGGAAGGAAGGAAGGACTAGGAATGACACGGTACCTTTACCTACGTGAGTAGGAAGAACTGACAAGAGTTGGTTCCTGACAAGAAAGTCCTTTTCATATGGCCAGCTGGTTTTGAATTTGCCTATGTGTGAAGAGTAGACCCAGCATATTTCCCAGAATGCAGAGCTGGCCATAGGGAATGGTCTAGCATGAGTCATAACCTTTCCTCCATATCTGGTGCCATATATTTAGAGCTAATGCAGTGGTTTTTTTATTTGTTAAGCTGCAAAAGAAAAATGGTTTTATGAAGGCCAAACAAAACACTAATGGAAAGGGCTTTAATAATTAATTTTTATGAGCTTGCAAATGACAACTCAGCTATGAAGTTTTAGAAACATTTGTGCTAAGGTTTCAGGTGGAAGATGTAGCCCTTTAGGCTGTTTGTGGACCTAGTGATGATGATGTGAAAGCCCACAGTGATAGTTGTCTGCTCTTTTTCTTTTAAGTACCTCACCATACTCTTGGAAGGAGAGTGCTGTTCATTTGAGTGCTGCATGATGGTTGGGATCAACTAAGAGGAATACAGTGAATGGTAGCTGTTCCAGTTAATGTGTTATTTGTTGCATAACACACTTTTCAAAATCTCTCTTAGACAATGTTTAGTTTCTTTTTAGCTTAGTTGATACGTTATTGTTCCCAGATACTCATCTGATCACAGACCAGTGTCATAAGAAGGGATCTGTAAGTTTTCCTTTCTATAAGCAATTCTATTGATGAGTCTTGGTAAATCTTCCCCCCAAAAAGTTAAGAGTACAAAATTCAAAACTAGCAATTCCTATACATGAAAGAAAAAGGAACTTATATTTGTTGAATACCTAATATATCCAAAACACCATTCTTTACTTTTTCATGAAGTGCCTTTGGAAATCTTCATAATTACCATTTTATAGAGGAAGAAATAGTCTTGGGAGGTTAAGCAACCTTCCCACCCACACAACATGTGGCACAGCTAAGGAGTATTGCAGGTACATGTGACTTAAGCCTCCATTTTTTTCTAAAATAGTTCTGTGTTCCAAAGACCATGTTGTGAGAAACTTTAAGCACTCTAAGATGTTAATTTTCTCTGTAGCTCCCTTACTCATTCTCCTTTGGAGCAGGTAAGCAAAACTAAACATCCCACTGGCCCCTCCATTGATGTATTCAGTACCCAGATTGATGTCAGTTAAAGATGATCATTTGCATTGGGATCAATTGCATTACAGACTTCACAGAATTTGAAACATTGTATTTCATCTCCATTTGACTAAAATTAAAATCTAGTTAGGTTAGTGATTTACCCAAAGTCATATGGCTTTCAACTAAATCTAGAATTGCTGATTTCACATAATGTTCCCATTGCATCCACAAGTGAGATTGTGTGCTTTTTTTTCCCCCCTAAGGAAGAGGATTTCACTCTTCAATATGCTGTTGTTTTTTCTCTTGAGGAAAGCTTCTTTCTAAGGCATGAAATTTATTAGGTGTTCATAATCCTCACCATATCCTCTGGTATCAATCTACATCTTGAATGATTCCACAGATGAGCACTGGGAACATAAGAATGTGGTTAGAGCATCATTATTCATTCTAAATTATATGACAGTGGTCTTCAGCACAGTATAGAAAAGCAGATTAGAAACCCAACACTGATGGGGCTGGAGGCTGCCAGCCCTCACTGAGACCTCTTACTAAGTTTGTAGGTTCATCAGCTACCTAAGCCCATTTGTTTTCTAGAGATGCCAGAGTCTGGAGGAGAACTGTAGAGATATACTTTTTTAAATTTTCTCGTTTAACTTTAAGAAAACAGCAAAGGGAAGAAGGATGACTTTCAGATGATTTGTCCAAACTCACCAGGTTAAATGGCAGAACAGGAAGAATATTTGATTTGGATTACAGAACCTGGGATCAGACTGTCTATATCTCTTAAGTTTTTCTTATCCAAATCTAGCACTATAGAATCACATAACCCTCTTCAGTGAGTCAAGACAGAGGACATGTGGACAGAGGAACTTGATTCTGAGTGAGGATTTCTGAAACATGAACTATCAGCAGCAAAGGAGGGTTGGTGAAACATTTGATCAACATTGTTACTCATGAAAATAAATTTAAGCATACTGCTTTCAGTGTTACAGCTTTTGCTACTTCAAGAAGTGCTGAAGATGGCAGAAACAGTTGAATCTTAAAACCTAGCATCCTTCATCTTTCTTCCAGACTATTTTATAGTGATTTAAAAATCACTATAAGTGATTTTTTCACCTGTCTATGTTGCCTTTAATATTGAACATGCATGTTTAATGTACAGTTTCTTTATGAATGTAAAGAATTGTTCCTTAGTCTAGCTATAATTTTTGCACATTTATAGGCATTAGAAAACAATCACAAGATTTTTCTCTTTGGGGTACGGAAATACTCCATTTAGATCAAGCATCCCATTTAAAAAAAAAAAAAACACTAAAAACTTCTAAATAATGGTTAAACCAAAAAAAGAGAAAAGAATGAGATGGAAAATGCTATATAAGATCTGAGGAAAGGTGCAAAATTTGAACAAGACGACCAGCATTTACCACCTCTTTGTGTTGGTGGCACTTGCAAGCTAAAGAGAGAGCTGTCACTTCTTGTTTGCTAGAGCTAAAAAGACAGATGACAAAGGAAAAATCATAGGAAGTCTCTACCCTCCTTGAAAATTCCTACTTTGGCTCAACGGTTAACATGTTCAGAACAAAGGGGAGCCAGAAATAAACTAGTTAAATAAATCTATTTAGCTAAATTTCAAGTCAAATGAATGACCAAGGAAATCTAAAACTATGCAAGTCACCCAATGTATCTAACAGTAGCAATAGAAATCACACCATGCTTCAAACTATGCAAGTAATTTTCTGGCAATATAGATACAACCCTAGGGCCTCCAGTAGAAGTCCCTCTCAGCAGTGATCAGCTCAGTCAGTTATCCAGAGTCTTGGTTGCCCTTTTTACCTATTATCATGATTTTTTGCTGGGACTATATTCCAAAATAAATTATTGCTTGCACACTCCTTTCTCAGTCATGCTTCTTTGAGTGAGACATCTAGTGCTACAAATAGGCAACAAACAGAATTTTTCATCAAGAGTCCATATTGGACTAATCAGAGAGTGATGATGACCTTATTGCATTTAAAAAGTGGAGTGGTGGAAATTCCCACTCACAAGGGAATTACAATTAATGAGTTTTTCACTGGTGGTGAACTGAATGAAGAAGGTCTAAAATAAGACCCTGGCTTATGTGCTCTTGGAAACACTTGCACTGTGCTGTCAGTGTTAATTTTAAGGAATATAGAAGCATCTGGCTGTGGTTTATGATCTTTAGAAGTTTTAAAGAAGGAAATAAAATGGCAGACTGAGGTTTGCCAACTGTTGACCTCAAAGACTACTGAAAGCACCCCCAGTTACAATAGTGATTCCTGCCTACCCTCTGACACAGAGGCTGCTGGAACTCATCACAGGTTTCCAACTGAGAACCTAACAGTTAACCAGAAGAACTGTCATGGTCAGGATGTAGATAAAGAAATAGTAGAACCTGATGCGTGGGATGTTGACTCCTGCTTCCTAGAGAAAAGTCTTACCTGCATGAAGATCCTGCCAACTTGATGTAGGCCCTTCATTGGAGACTGTTTATTCTAAGTTCTATTTCTACCTCTCCGCAACCAAGCAATATAAGAAGAAAACATGTTAGCTTCCTATGAAAATACTGCTATCACACTATAGCTCTCTGTAAATAAAAAACAGTGGTTATGAAGAACCCTCCCAGCTGTCTATTGTATGATCAGTCCCTCCTGTATGAAGTATGTGGCTTAGGATATGGTCATTGATGCTGTGGTGAACAATGTAGCAGTCCAGAACCTAGAAAAGACAAGACTGAAAGAGATCAGAATGTCTAGGAAAAAGCCCAAGAGACGGCCCTATGGGAGTAAATTCAAAGTAAGAGAATTGCTGTGTCCAATATTGTTTGACACAGGTATATACCAAAGACATGCTCAAGAACCAATGGATGGATATTTAAGATAGCAGCCAACTTCTTCCTCAGCTACCATGGTGATGTTGCATAGTGTCCCTGATAACAAGAGTGGTAGCTGTGCCTGGGTTCCCTTTATCAAAGGCTAGAAAATGCCTGTGGCAGAGACCAATACTTAGCCATTAGTATGACTTCATCCCTTGAAGAGGCCACCCAATTACCTAAATGGGATGTTGATTACATATTGCATCTGACCCTTTGCACCTGGAGATGGCAGCAATTCAACTTTTAAGAATTGGTAAATAGTTCAAATAAGAGTTTGCACTCTGTAGAACTGCACAAAGGCTTCAGAGATGCATTTAAATCTTGGCTCTACTATTTATTGGTTACACAGTTTGCTTTACTTTTCCTAAGACAAAAGACCCACTGAGTTTATGAGAGGAAGCATTTCCTTTTGGGTCATGATTTCAGCCAATTTAGTCTGCTGTTGTCTGGCCCCATATGCTTAGCCTTAACATAGCGGCAGAAAGATTGTATAGAGGTATTCTTCACTTCATCGTTGACCGAAAGCAAGAAAAAGAGAAATGCCTGTACTAGGCTTGCTTTCTCCTTTTCCTTTTATTCTATCCAGGATCATAGCTCCTGTGATGGTGCCATTCTTAGTATGAGTCGTCTCCCCTTAGCTAATCATCTGTGGAAGCATGCTCACAGACACAGGGATGGGTTTGCCTCACCAATCTTTCTAAGTGGTACTTAATCTTGTCTAGTTGACAATGAACGTGAATCATCACAAATTCAACCTGACACCCAAGTACATCACTTTAACACACAATGTTCTACCCCCACTACCCAAAGCCTTGTATCTATTTCATAGTGCAAAATGAACCCAATTAAAAAGACTCCGACTGCCAATAGTGAACAGTCAATAATATTGACTGTTCAAAAGTCCAAAGGTTCCTCTGAGAAGGAATGCAACTCTTAGCTGATTTTGTAAGATTAAGTATTTTTAAATTAGGTACTTCCAATATATAATGGCACAGTTTAGACAGCTTTACCACCAGAAAGTGAAATGGTAGCAAAGGGGGTGGGAATGAGACCAAATCAGGAGCAAAACTCAGCAAGGGCAGTCTTTAAATCAGATTGCTGCATTCTTCCACTGCAGCTTAGGTTTAACCCTCATAGCTTCATGCATTGCCTTCCCAGGATTCTTTACAGCAGCTCCAAAGCTGGTTCACACTGTGCATCCTTCAGGACCTTGCTTTAAAATACTATGTCTGTGAAACATAATGACATGATAAACTTCAAAGATGTCATTATCCCTGCCTTGCCATTTGCCACCCACATTGTCTCTTACTTGGACTAGTCCCATTCATTCTCTATTGCTTACCTCAGCATATGCTCTATATTCCTGGCATTCCCAGTAATCCAAAGTCTCTACTGCATCTCAGGGTTCACCTCCACAGCTTCATGTGTTGCCCTCTCAAGAGTCCATGTAGGGAACCCAAACACGATATGCATTGCCTGCGTTTTAGACCTTTCTTTAAAATCTCAGCAAAAGTTTTATAGAACAAATCAGTATTGCTTACATCTCTGTGGTGATATTTTAATTGTGCTGAAATGTGATTTCATTTGTATGTTAAATAAAGTTTGCCTGGAGATCAGAGGTCATAGCGAGCCAGGGACAGCAGTCAGGCGGTGGTAGCCCGCACCCTTAATCCGATCACATGGCAGGCAGAGTCTCTGTGTGGTCAAGGACACAGCCAAGTGTGGTGACACGAACCTTTAATCCCAGTACCAACCATAGAGACCAGGAGGTCTGTATAGACAGGCAGTGACAAGGAAGTCATGTGGCTGGGCCTAGAGCCAATGAGAAAGCAGAACAGGAAAGCAATAAAAACACGTCAGACATTAGAAGGTCTCTGTCTTGGGGGAAGCTACTTCTGGTGGTAAGCTAAAGCTAGGTGGCTCTTGCTCTGATCTCTTTTGCTTTAACTCTGTATTTGGCTCTGTGTTTCTTATTTAATATGACTTTAGAAATTCGTCTACACATCTCATATGCTTGAAAACCCAGCACCACATGGATGATGCCAAGGTCTTTTACTAGCTTGAGTCATAGCCAGACCTCCTTGGGTCATGCTTGCCACAGCCTCCTGGGTGACTAAACCCGAGAAATCATTTTTTTAGGTGGTCCTCTGTGAGTAGGATTCCCTGAACATTCTCTTTTAGTTAGAAAAAAAAAATCTGCCAAATGAGTTTACAATTTTACACCCTAGATCCTTCAATAGTATTTTCCCAATTCCTGAGATGATCTCAAAGCAAAGTGCTTTGCTTCTTTGTAATGGCACTAATCTCTTTAATAGTCATGCCCTCCTTCTCAACAACTTATAGTTTAGTCCTTTTCACCAAATACCACAAGTTTAAAAAAAAATCTATTCTGCTTTTTGCCCCAGATTCTTACTACAAATCTGGCTAATAGCAACCAGGAGTAACTATGCTACCCCTTGAATTATGAAATTTTCTCTGACAAATTATACTAATTAGTTTGTCACCTTTAAACTCAGCCTTCTATAAATCTTCAGAACATGGACAAAATGTAGATAAATTCTTTGTCAAATTGTAACATAAATGACCTGTAGCCCAATTCCTGTTAGAACTTCATCTGAAACCTCAGGAGCACAGTATTTACTGTCCACATTTTTGTCAGCTTTCTGGTTATCTTAGTTTTTAGTAGAATCATCTATTGATCTCTTCATGGAGGATTTTAGGTGTTCTTTAACCTACTTGTTGAAACTCTTCAAAATTCTTCCTACAAACCAATTCCAAAAGCCTAAAAACTATATGGTCAGGTTTAGTCATTGCCATGACCCCCCCCCCATTCCTTTAATAATTTTCTATAGTAGTTTTGTTCTCACTGTAACAACACACCTGGCAGAAACAAGGACAAAAAGGATTAAAATAAAGATGCCTGTGATCATTGTAATATGCAAATATAACCATGCAGAGCAAGGACCAATCACAGACCTTCTCAATCTTCCTGCTTCTGCCTACAGAGAACTTTAAGCATGCATTTGTCAATGGTGAGGGGACACTTGTGAGAATTTGTGTGACTCTCTGCTCACTAGGCTCCTGAGTTCTTTTTAAAATTAATACTTTATTATTTAAATTCTTCATATATTTGCATAATATGTTTTGATCACATCCATCTACCTTTACTTCCCTCCAACTCCCACTCTGTCACCCGCCTAATTTTATGTCCTCTTTTTGTTGTCAATAACCCTTAGAGTCCAATTACTCCATGTGTATGGGCCCACGCACAGGAGGCATGGACAACTTACCATCAGACATGGTCCCAATGGAGAGTGGCTCTTCCTCCCTCAGCAACTATGAACCATTAATAGCTCTCTACTGAGGGTATGTTCTTGAGGGCCCCTCCCTCATTTATGCTGAGATTTTTACTGGCTTGATCATGTGCAAATCTTGGACAGGTAGCCACGGGTCCTGTGAATTGATGTGTGCAACAACCACGTCCTGAAATATCTCCTTCTCATCTGTTAGTTCTTGTATTCTTTCTGCCCATTCTTCCAAAATGCTACCAGAACCTTGGATGGGCAGAATTTAATACAAATGATTCATCCACAGCTAAGCAGTTACTGTCATTTGGCACTTTGGCCAGATAAGAATCCGTGCATTAACTGCCACTCCATGCAAAAAGGTTATGGGACTGAAGTTGAGAGTAACACAAATCTGTGAGTATTAACAAGGTATTTGTAATAACAGAAGTTCCCTTAGAGCCTGTGGTCTCCACAGTCTGACAGTACTATGCATGGAATCCCTCTTATGGATCAGGCCTCATATCCAGTCAGAAAGAAGTTGGTTACCCCCATAGCCATCATGCCACTGCAGCACCAATGGGCAGATCTTTTCCAGAAAGTCAGTATGCAGGTTCCAGTGCAGGTGAGAAGATTGATATATTTTCTTCCCTAGCAGGCTGTATAACACCTTCTGGTACTAGATAAGCTAGCCGTGAAGGGGAGAGAGTTGCCTGGTCAGTTGGGGTTGATTTTTCTGTGTCTTCCATCTAAAGTATGTGGTGTCTTCAGCAATAGGGTTTAATATGTAGTTAGGATGGGCGGTGAAGAAAAACGGCAAAAAGCCTTTGTTTTGGGTACCTCTGGGGCCTCCTTGACCAATGACTCATAGGGAGATAGCCCATTAGGCTCCTGAATTATTGATTCAAAATGATGTCAGTCCCTAATAGAGCACGATGAAATGTGGCTACTGTCAGAACATTTGCAGCCAGTCACTGCTGTATGACTTGCTGCCACCTGCCAACTGTTTTTCTTTCTATACCTATGTTAATGTGATTCTTACTGACTAACTTGCCATTCCACCCAGGATTCCACAAGATGCCTTTGCTTGGGAAATGAGGTGTGTTTGTATGCTTGTTTTGTTGTTATTTTCTTTCCACTCCATGGCTCTTACCAGAGAAAGGAAGATCTTAATTTTTCAACAAAGAAATTCAGGCTTAGAGGTCAATAGGTTAAGTCATTATTGTCACTTATGTCCAGAGCAGCCCAGGAAATAGGACATTTTTATGTCTAAATTTTTCTTTTGTCAGTCTAGTTAACAATGCCTGTCTGACTGACTGTGTTTGGTTATTAGCATTAAAAAGGGAACTAAAGTGTATAGGAACCTGTTTTTATTAGGATAGGATTTGAAAAGTACAAATGCTCTTTGGAAAATTATAGTCTTGTTTAGAAACTTTGTATTTTTAAAATATTACTAAATAGATTTATTTACTTTTACTTTGTCTCTTTTTAAATTTATTTTAATTTTTTCATTGAAAAAAATCATACATTATATTATGATCACACTTCCCCCTCCCACAACTCTTCCCAGATCCTCCCTTCCCATCCAACTCAATACCCTTTTTTTCCTCTCTTTAGAAAACAAACAGGCAAGCAAAAAAAATAAAACCAAACAACAAGAAACTCTCAGATATATTCACTAAAAAAAATAAATAAAAACAAGAAACAAAACCCTCAAAAACAAAATAAAAAAGCACAACATATAAGCAAAAGACCAATAAGACAAAAATGCCCAAACAAAGCAATATGAGATGAGATACTTTTTAATATACTATTTTAATGACGTGCTCTAAGAAGAACTCAGTTCCCAGACATGTGAAAATTTCACTGGGAGTAGTTGAAATAAGAAAAGAAAGGAGGAGAATAATCTAACATTGCAAAATCATATTCATGGTAGAACATGTCACTGAAGCGAAATTCTATGACCATTGGGAGTATGGGACCAAGGGAAGAGTGAGTGAAGGAAAGCCCCCTATTGGTTGAGTTGGAAGGCAGAAGCTCTAGGGAGTTATCCAGTGTTCTATGGAGCACATGGCTCCTGAGTACTAGCTATCGTGTCCTGGGAGGAAACATAGTACTTGGAACCAGTATCAAAATTATTGATTCTAAAATGGGCACATTATAAATGTTTATAGGTGACTGAAGGGTTTTTTTTTTTTTTTTTAAAAAAAAAAAAAAAAAAAAAAGGTGATATTTGACATTGAGTATAAACTGTTGGAATCCCAGCCATGGTGGAGCCTCCATTTCTTAGTTCTTCTATGGACTAGTAGTGGCCTACAGCCTGGGGTCTTTGGAAGATAGTATGGTTAAATTAATAAAATGAGTCATGACAAGTAGCATCAAACATCCATATAATACCCAAATGTCTGCTTGTTTTTGAAGAATAGAGGAGATGAACATAACTGGGTTTAGTATATAAAAAGTTAAATAATTGGAATTCCCTGGGACTAAGGATGGAGAAATGATGAATCATGATGAGCCACAAGGCCATGAGAGGAGGAGCTTAGTAGTCCTTACAAACATTTCAGTCTTCTCTTTTTAGAAATAGCTTTTAAAAAAAATGTCGGCCTAGGAAATCTGATAGTTTCATACCTGTCTACCCTCATTTAGTCTAGCCTTGTATTTTATCACATTAGGAGTCTAGGAGGCTGGGGACTGGTAAGAATATAATATTATGTTTGGCTCATATTTCTATATTAGAAAGCATTTGATTCATAAAATATTTGAGTAAAGAAGTCACATTAGAACTAATCTTATCAAAATTATTGATTCTAAAATGGGCACATTATAAATGTTTATAGGTGACTGAAGGGGTAAAAAAAGAGGTGATATTTGACAATTAGTATAAACTGTGGCTAAATTTCAAGTAAAAAATAGGGAATAACTCCTGTCTAAACAAACATGGGAGTTGTGGCACAAACAGACACAGAGCCTCCAGCCTGCAAATGGACGCATGTATTAAGAGGTCTTTCTGCTTTAACAATACCTAAAATACCTTGGCTGTCATGTACAGTAGTTACTCTGTGTAACCTTGTGGTGCCCAGCTAAAAGCTGTGCTTATTCTTTTCTCATACATGCTGTTAGCAACAGCACCCACATCTCAGAACAAAGCTCATTCATGAGGAACTAATGAAGCTCAATAGGTGATCAGAAGTTTCTCAAAACTGTGCCATTCCTTAACTCACACTGGACTCGAGTGCTAGCAGACAACAGATTTTTTTTTTTTTTAACAAAAAACTAAATACAGTCAATGGTGGTGATAAAGACAGGAGACTTTTAGTTTTAACAATCTAACTCATTTTCATCCAAGTAAAGCATAAGATCTGAGGTAGTCCTGAGGCTGAATCCAATTTCTTCTAGTTTCAAATTGTCTTATTTTTGTCAGGTGTCTAAGCTGCTGGAGCTCTGTTATTCCATTTGCAAAGCAGAGTTAATGCTGGTCTCTGGTGAACTGGTAAATGTTTATAGCAAGAAAACCCAAATTTATAGGGTGTGCTAATTTCTACAGTATAGTTCCTTCCCTTGGTGGTTTATTTCAGGCTACCAGTGGGATGTCCCTGAGCACAGAACTGCGAAGCAATGAGTGACAGGGTCATAACATTTCTACCTATGAGATGCACTGGGCCTCAGTCAGCCCAGGAGACAATAGTCAGAGCTAGGAACTAGGATCTAGGAAGCAATGCATCATGATTACTACATTTGTTCTTAGTATACATCGGTATGGTTTGGATCTAAAACAACTCCTTAAGTCTCATGTACTCAAGGCTTCATTTTCACCACAGCGGTGTTCAGACAGTTGATTGGATCATGAGGGCTCTGACATCATCAGCAGATTAACTGATAGATGAATTCATAGCCTGATGAGCTATTAAGAGGGGGTAGAAATTTGGGAGGTAGCACCTCATAGAGGAAGTAGGTTATTCAGGACAGGTCCTTGAAGAATGTAGTTAGTGTCCAGGTGTACCCTCCCCCCAGGTTCTATGCATTCTCTCCACCATGTTGCTTTGCCCCAACATAGGCCAAGAAACTACAGAGCCAAGTGACTATGGGCTGAACTCTCTGATGCGGTGAGTCACATTAAACATTTCCTCTTTTGAAATTGTTTATCTCAGGTATTTTGTCATAGTAGTGGGAAGCTAGCAGTTATTTAAGTTCATATAATTTGATATTTTAAATGGAGTATGTATAATCCTTCTTGAGAAATACATGAAAATGGATGTTGGCTCCCTGAAGTTTTATATCTAGTTCCCACAGACTGCCTGCCTATCTCCAGGTCTTGGATTTCCTAAACACATGATACAAACACATACCACAGAATGTGAGCCTGGAATGTGATCAAGTGTTCTGATTCTTCTCCAGGTTGGCTTTGCCAGTCTGTCTTCCAATGGGCAGTGCACACGGAGTTCCACATCTCCCGTGCTAAAGCGTCAGTGATGGACAAGTAAAGTGAGTTTGGGCCCTGCCAGGCCATGCAGCACTGGAAAAGCTGATAGCATGCAACCTGGACCGTGGATTGGGAAGCAGAGTGAAAAGCAAGGTAAAAGCAGAGTCAGGTTTAGAGAGCAGTGGCATGTCATTTAAATGCATGTGAAACAACATACCCTTTTTTAAAAGGAGTATTTGGACATGAAGATGTTCACCAGTTACATCTGACTGATTGCCTGTGGAGGGCAGGGCTTCACTGAGTGAGTGTACCCCCTTCAAGCTGTGCACCTATTATCTAATAAATGCTACATTTATCTAATTCCTTTTAAATAGAAAATCCAACAGGGAACCCATATTTGGTGTTCATAATAGTGTGATGTTTTTAATAGTAATCAACAGTTTTGATTGATTGGCTGACCATCAATAGATGTTGTCTGATTCTTGGCCTTCCTGAATGTCTCTGAAGACCTCAGTTCTTCATTCTCTGGCCTCCTTGGATGTCTCTTAAGACCTCAGTTCTCCATTCTCTCCTTCCCATGGCTCTGGCCTTGCTCTCAGTCTACCTGTGTCGACCATAATGGAGGTTCCGTTGCAGCTTTCTTCTCTGAAGAAAGGCTCATGTCCTGGAGTGTGGTCTGAGGGTTAGACAGATACAGCATTCTGAGGCTGCTGTGAAGAGGGATGGTAAAGGGACAGACACTGGGCAGCAACCACCACAGGCAACTAACTCATTTGAGCCCTAGCACACACTTTGGATAGGAGAAATCTGGTACAGAGCAAGACTGAGTGATTTACTCAGGACACAAACTCTGCACAACCAAGATGCAGAGTTTTGTCTGTGTTTGATAGTGGGTCTGCTTGACTCTCAAGACTGGGACTTCATTATGTCAGATGGTGAGTGCATGTCCTTGACCTGGAAACTGACACCTTTTAACCTCTGTCATCTCTTCTCCCCCGAGCCTTCCACAAACTCACTGCTAAACAAAATGTATCTGAGTGAATTCCAGTAATGTCAAAACTTGTCAACATCTAGTTCTCATGCTTTTCTGCATGTGCTACAAGTGAGAAGAAGCTGGGTATGAATGCTGTCCTCCCTGCTGAGGGTCCCTTCAGCTTGGTCTTTCCTACGGCTTCGCTGCCTCACACTAGAATGGGTACCTTTGACTGGAGCATTTAGTTCAGTTAACAGCTCAGGTCTGCTTCCTCCTTCAGAGTGCTTCTCCTAGCCACCATTGTTCTCCACTTGATTATGAAACAAACACGTCCTTCCACTATATTGACCCAAATATTTTGTCACTTTACTTGTGTCACTGAAAACCAAGTGTTTATTCAGGCCAACACCAGACAAAGGCTGTGTTGTGAAGCCGTAGCTGCAGCTAGATCACCTTTGATTGGCCGGTTTTTTATTTTGAAACTGCCAGTGTCTTTTAAATATAATATGCTGGTGACATATCATTTCATTACCTGACAAATAGTCTGTAATCTCTTTAATTCTTACTGTCCTCTAGTTCTGTGTAACTTTGGCATTGTGTTTATATGATTACAAGGCTGTGTGTAGCAGACTGTAGCTTTACGTTTTGTTTATTCAAAGATTTTTCAGTTATCATCACCATATACTTAAGACTTATTTTTTACTATTTTTTAAAATTATTTGTGTATGTGTGTGTGTGAGTTTGTATACATACATAAGTGCAGGGGCCCATGGAGTCCAAAAGAGGATAACAAAACCTCTGCAGCTGTAGTTACATGTGAGCCACTTAACAGGGGCACTGGGAACTGAACTTGGATCTTCTGCCAGACTAGTACATGCTCTTAACTACTGAGCCATCTTTCCAGCTCTTTCCTATTACTTTTAATTGCTTTAAATTATAAAAATAAGTGTTGGTCCATCTAACAAACCTTACTTAACATCTATTTGATTATTCCTCTGTGAATTACTTCCAGGTTTATCATAAATAGTATTATAATTATATTAAACAACATACTAAATATAGTCAATAATATTGATTATAAATAATGTACAGATATTATGATTATCATAATATAAACCATATCTGTATACACTTACCTCTCTTGACTTTTGGATCATTCTCTTAACATGAATTCTCATACATAAGATCAGTAAAATGAATATCTTAGTAGCTCCTAAAACTAATGGCCAAACCTATGGGTGAATATCAGTTCCCATACCATCTTCATCATTTGTGAGATAAAATTCTTATTTTCATTGGCAAATACAGAGCCACCCCCAAAATAAACTTTTGACTGTCTTTTCTTTCTAATTTCTCATCACTTTTCAACTTTCTACTTTTTTGATTTCTACTCTAATTAAATGGTTTTTTTTTTTCTAAATGTAGAATGCCTTCCTTGAACATGAAATTCCTGTTATCCTGCTGTACTAAGCAGGATGTTGGATACACCATTACAAGTCACAAAACTGTTGACAACCCCTACTGAGTGCTATGAATTATATTATGTCCCCTAGCCCAATGTACAGATGACTTTTAGAGACAGGACCACAGGAGGTGATAACCAGCCTGCCTCCATCTTTGGCTTGAAAGCTGTCTTATACTAAAGGCAAACTGGGTTCATTCTTGTTTGTGATTAAATCTCTGTTTCTTAAAAGATTGAGCTATGCCCCACCTGTAACCTTAACAGGTTCTGTACTGCCTGTTCCAGGAAACAGCAATCAAGTCTTTGTTTCAAAAAGTTGTTATGGACGGTGGTGGCACACGCCTTTAATCCCAGCACTTGGGAAGCAGAGACAGGCAGATTTTTGTGAGTTCGAGGCTAGCCTGGGCTATAGAGTGAGTTCCAGGAAAGGCACAAAGCTACAAAGAGAAACCCTGTCTCGAAAAACAAAAAACAAAACAAACAAACAAAAAGTTGTTATGACCATCTTGCAACCCAGCTTTTCTTTCAGAAAGTTGTTATGACCACCTGTTGTTATAACCACTTTGTTAAATTCTGCCAATCTGTCAGCCAAATCCCACATTTGGAAACCCCCTACCCCAAACTATAAAAACCTTTTCTTCCCCATGTCCAACACTGACCTCTTGAACCCACCTTGGGGGGAGTGTGTTTTTGCAGTGATTGCTGGGCCAAGGAATGCTGAAAAGATCACACCATGAAACAGACCCCACAGCAAGAGGTTTATTGGGGATGAGGACACCAAAGGCCACCTCTGAGTGGGGGATAAGAGAGAGTGAGAGGACTGTGATGGCTCAGACTTTATAGGGAGTACGGAGCATACACACAACTGACCACTGCCATAGTGAAAATGTGCTGCATTGGCTGCTAGTGAGATGTCACAGTGGCCTTAAGTAATGATGTAGGGCTGGCACTGAGTCATTGTTTTTAAGCTACTCAGTCTATGACATTGTTAGGGCAACTCAAACTAATTATACAAGCAGGACCGAACATTTATAATATAAATAGATAATTGAATAGCGAATAGACTGATTTATAATTTATTATGTTTCTGTATTTTTCACTGTATTTTTACTTTTTTAAAAATTTTTTGTGGGTTACTCTGGCAACTGCTCAGATTGTGAGACCAAAATGAGCCATCTTAGAAATAAGACCAAAATGCTTTCACCCTAAAACTAAGGCCTAAGATTTCTCCTTTTAGGAATAGGCCATTAGTTACTGAAACCAGTCAGTTCAGATTCCAGAAACCAGGAAGTGTAGAAGTACAGAGTCACAAGATAGTCACAAGGTAATGCCTGCCAGACTATGGAATGTCCTCTCCCTGGTTTCCAGGGTAACTGATCACAGAAATGCCCCCACCTGAGGGCAGCCAATGAGAAATGGTGGCGGGCAATCACTCCCTTAGAAGTAATTTCTAGAAGTCCCTAGAAGCGAGCCAATCAGAATTGTACCCGTACTAGCACCCCTAAATGATGTAACCTTGTGACTTTTCTCTTTAAAAACTGAGCTTGCAGACAGGTGGGCGCTTCCTCCAGCCTCCACTGCGTTGGATGTATTGGACGAAGTCCCTGCCTAGGCTTGTATTGCTTTTGGATATCCAGAATTAAACCTTGCTTTTGCATTCTGGCATGCTCTTCTTTGGTGGTCTCTCTGGGGGTCACGATCTGGGCACAACAAGATGTTCATAATAATGGTAACAGTGACTGATCAATTATGTATAGGTTAAGAAATTCTCTCTCTCTCTCTTTTTTTTTTGGTTTTTTTCAAGACAGGGTTTCTCAATGTAGCTTTGAAGCCTTTCTTGGAACCTACTTTGTAGACTAGACTGGCCTCAAACTCACAGAGGTCTGCCTGCCTCTGCCTCCCAAGTGCTGGGATTAAAGGCATGCACCACTACTGCCTGGCTGTATTTTACTTTTTATGACAGCCTTGGAAATATGCCCATTAGCTAAAATAATAAACATCTACTGACACATTTGGAGAACTCAAGATGACCTGAAAATGATTGGTGCAGTGTGAAGGAAGTCACTGGATTGATAAGAGGACTCTGGAGGCCCAAGAGTTAAAGGCCTTCTATGCCAAGTTCATGGGCTTGGCCTTTAGCCTACTGAGGCTCCTGGTTGGAAAGCTTCAGGGAGTGGGGGAGGAATGCAATCAAATTCACATTCTAGAGATAACTCTGACAGGAATGTGGGGGCTGGAAGTAGGAATCCCAGCTAGGAGACTTACCAAAGTGCATGTCAATGGAATGCAAGAATGCAAGGCATAGGCATGAAGAATGATGAAGTTAAGGGAGGGCTTTAGAGTATAAGCAAATGATCAGAGAATGTAAAGAAATGTCCACAGCACTTCAGATCCTTCAACAGTGCACTCCCTGTGAACCAAGCACACTGTAAAGCAGCAGGGATAGATTTGCTAATGTGCAAGGAACTGGTTTGGTGTTCATAGTCTATTAAGCAAGATGGATATTTTCAAATTAACTACAGTCACTTCCCTGTGCTGCAGAGGAGGTGATGCTCAGAGCTCACTGAGGTCAAAGTGCTGCTAACTGGTAGACCAAGGCTTAGGCATAGGGCATCCATCCATCTGCCAGGGCTGCCTCAGATGTCTGCCTCAAGGCATAGCAGTGTTATCTGGCACTGTTTGCCAATTTGTTTATCAGAACAGAGACTCCCATGGGGCAGGCCTACCATCTGTAACTCTGTATACACAATCTGATAGCTTAATTGCTGTCAAATGATTATATCAACAGTAACATTGTTCTCATTTAAGTACTTTATATTAGTATATTATAACAATAAACAGTAATTTCTCTTATAAAATACCACCATAGGGCATACCTCAGTGATAGATTCATTATGTACCATACACAAGGCCCTGGGCTCCATCCCCAGCACCACAAAAAACAAACCAACCAACACTATAGCTAGCTTAATTAATTTTGAAAGTATGAAAAAAAAACTGTCTTCCAATAAGCAATGTCTTGGCAAGGATGAAGGTCAAATTGGTTTCTCCATTCTTGCTCTTCTTGTTTTTAGACAAGGTCTTGCCAAGGGCAGCTTTGACTTTTCAATGTTCCTCTGTGTGGGGATTAGAGTCACACACCACTACGCCTGGCCGCTTGTCAGTTATTTAGTTAAGTATCCTGACCACACCACACAGTCCCCATGTCACCATCTCTATCTAGTCAAGATTTTTGTGAAGAAGTTAAAGGGGAAGAGAGAAGATCCTGTAGGAAATGGACAAACCATTCTTTGTTTGTGCCATTACATTAGTCTTTACCAAAGTGGATGGCAGGGCGCTTGGACTCTGGAGAAGCCCACAGTAACACATGTGTTAGAAGTTGGAACTACAATTTGAAGTTGGGAGCCTAATTCTGAATTCTCTGTAGTAGCTGAGTGCTTCTTACTTGCGTGGGATTGTATGGCATAGTGCACCACTTCCAAAGACACAGAAGCCAATGTAAATGAGAACCAAAGGAGGCACCGATTCACCATGGAGACCAGGTGTCTAATCATCTTTCTGCATTTCACTGTCATTTTTGACAAAGTATGGCAGGGGCCATTTAAGATATTTTCCCATCTTCTCCCCAAACCCTCCTCAAATCCTCCTTTTGGACAGAAGAGAAAAAAAGGCATCTTCAGTGGAGTGACTTTGGATAGAAGAAGTTCACTCAAAGCTTAGTACAGCTTTTCTGACACTGTACATGAGATTTGCAGAAGCTGGACCAGCTCCAGACATAGATAAAGCTGTGCTATTCTGGCAAACGATTGTCTACAAAGGGAGAGAGGGGACTTCACTGAAGAAAGAGAGGTATTCTAAGGGTAGCTTTGTAGCCACTGTGGATGATACAGTGGCAGATGCTCAATGTATTTCTTAAACTATGTACTGAAGGTATAGGATGAAGTTATGTAAATAAGAGGAGGTGAGAGATGAGGTGATGCATAATTGGATATGTTAGAAAACTGGCCAACTCCAGACTTCAGCATGGATCTCTGTGGGCCATAATATTGTCTAGCACTGCACTTAGGAAGAATGCAACTTTTTTTCTGGGAAGACATAGGTACTCTGATAGAGCCACACTCAGTGTCTCTCCTTCTGAGCTTCAAATCATGCCTAAGTCTCTTCTAGGGATCCAAGTTTCAGGTCACACTACCTTCTAAGTACCCCCTCCTGGTACACCACTTGATCGTTCTTTCAAATACATCATGATAGAAAAAAAATGAATATTCCCCACAGAAAGTGATGTCCAGAGGACTAATGGACATATGAAAAGTGCTCAGCCTCTTAGTCAATTAGAGAAATTAAATCAGAATCAGAATTAGATACAAGAATATTCTCAAATGTTTGGCAAAAATCAAAACACCAAGCACTGTCACATATGGGACAGGCCATGGATAGATATAAATGCTTGATGATAAGAATGTGAGACAACAAAGTCATTGCTGTCGTATTACTGAATTTAGGTGGACATTCCATTGATCTTTGAGATATACTTTTTTTACATAGATTAAGACAATGAACAATAATGCCCGCAGCAACATTTTTTATATGCATCACTATACAGCAAGGAAATAAATATTCAGTTCCGTGCAGCAATGTGATGAATTTTACAATGTCAAGAAGAAATGCATCATAAATGTAGTACAGCATAGTCCCATTTCAATAATCCAGAAGCAGGTTAAAACTGATATGTGTGGTTTAGGAATTCATCTACAGAAAATAAGTGTACAATGCAAAGCAAGGAAATTATTACCATAAAATGACACTGGTCACTTCTGGGGGCAGTGGGTGTTATAGGTGAGGGTAAGAGGGGACTTCTCTAGATAGCATGCATATTAACTTAATAACCACACATCAAACTGGAAAGACACATTCTATGCATTTATCTGCATAACAGATTTTTTAATTTAAAACATAAAAAAAAAAAAAACTACGCAAACCCCAGGCATTTCTGAGACAAAGTGGATATATTGATGATGGAAGAGAGAGATCCTGCTGAACAGATTTGGATATTTATAATAAGAAATAAGCTTTTGTTATATTGAAATAACTCTTGTTATTCACATGTCATTAGCTCTGAACTTCATCATACCAAAGCCTAGGTGGCCATCAGCCAGCATCTGAAAATAGAATAAATTCACATCTCCAGTGGTCTACCTAGACCTCAATATAATGACAATGCTTCATTATAAAAAAGAATGGATCCAAAACAAAATTACAGCACCTCAAAAAAGTTGAGGGAAACTTATGAAAATCAAGTGGCCTAGATTCCATAATGGAAGTTGACAATTCATAATCTACCCAAATTTGTTCTTCATAATTTTAACCTTCATTCCTGTCTTTCAAAGATTGATGTATCTGGGTATATTTTGAAAGTATGTGTTCAGGGGATAGAGAAATGGCTCACCAGTTAAGAGCACTTGCTGCTCTTTCAGAGGACCTGGATTTGGTTCCCAGCACCCACATGGTGGCTGAAAACTATTTGTAACTCAGTCCCAGGGGATCTGATGCCTTTTTCAAGCCTCTGAGGACACCGGGTATGAATATACATATTATACATAAGTACATGCAGGCAAAACACTCATACGCTTAAAACAAATAAATCTGAAAGTGTGTGTGCTGGCTAGTTTTATGTCAGCTTGACTCAAGCTATGGAGAAGGGAACCTCAGTTGAGAAAATGTACCCACCAGACTGCCCTATAGATAAGCCTGTTGTACATTTTCTCAATTAATTATTGATGTGGGAGGGCTTGGTCCATTGTGGATGATGCCACCCCTAGGTATATGGTCCTGAATTGTATAAGAAAGAAGGCTGAGCAAGCCATGAGAAACAAGGCTTCTGCTTCAGTCCCTGCTTTCAGATTCATGCCTTGAGTTGCTGCCCTGCTGTCCTTCAATGATGGACTGTGCTGTGGAACTGTAAGCAAAAATAAACCCGTTCCTTCACAAGTTTATTGCTTTTGGTCATGATGCTTTATCACAGCAGTAGAAACTCTAAGACAGAAATTGGTACCAGGAGTAGAGTATAAAAAGCAACACTTTCCCACGATTGTGGTGGTTTGAAAATGACACCCAAAGGGAGTGGCACTATTAGGAGGTGTGGCCTTGTTGGAGGAAGTGTGTCACTGTGGGGCAGACTTTGAGGTCTCCTTTGCTCAAGCTTCACTCAGTGTGACACTGAGCGTTCACTTCCTGTTGCCTTCTGATCAAGATGTAGCCAGCAAGGTGTCTGCCTGCACACTGTCGTGCTCCCCACCATGATGACAGTGGACTAAACCTCTGAACCGTAAGCGAGACACCACCTCAGTTAAATGTTTTCCTTTATAAGAGTTGCTATGGTCAAGGTGTCTCTTCACAGCAATAGAAACCCTCACTAAGACAATGACTTCTATAACAGTTCCTGCCTCTTGTTCCTGCTTTGAGTTCCCTCCTGGTTTCCTTCATTGATGGTGTATGATGAGAGTTGTAAACTGAAATAAATCCTTTCATTCCCATGTTGCTTTTGGTAATGGTGTATAATCAAAGCAACAGAAACACTAAGACAGCATGTAAGTTACAATTAATAGTGGTTCAAAACATCCTTAGGACCTTGTGGATTACTTGTTTTGAATTAATAGAATAGTATTGTGTTTTAAAATCTATTAAGATATGTATATATAACCACTCAGGATATTTAAAAAGGTATGCTTTATTTTTATCATATTCTATGTGTATATGCACACATGCTTTGTGTGTGTGTGTGTGTGTGTGTGTGTGTGTGTGTGTAGTTCAGAGGACAACTTTCAGGCATGGGTTCTCTCCTTTTATCATGTGAGTTCTAGGGATTGAACTCAGATTGTCAGGCTTGATAGCAAGGTTCTTCATCCATCCATCTCACCATCCCTGGGCCCATTGCTGTACCAAAATACTGAAGATAAGTAACTTACAATGAGAAAAGCTTTCTTTTAATTCACAGTTTTGGAAGTCACAAACCATAACTGGTTGGCTAGGTAGCAAAGAGAGAAACAGAAAAAAAATGGCCCATGATTTCCGTGTTAGTCATACTCTATCACAGGGTAGTCAAGATGGGAAGTCAAAGCAGGAACCTGGAGGTAAGGAGTGAAGAAGAGGATATGGAGGAGTGCTGGTTACTGGCTTGCTTCCCAAGGCTTGCTCAGCCTGCTTTCTTATACATCCTGGGATCAACTGCCTAGGAGTGGCATAACCCACAGTGGCCTGGGCCCTTCCATATTAGTTACTAATTAAGAAAATGATCCAGAACAAGGGAATTCGTGGCTGATATGTAGAACTGAATGGTATTGTAAAATAAAATAAAAGGAAAAAAAAAGAAAGAAAATGATCCACAGGATTGCTAACAGGCCAATCTGGTGGGATTATTTTCATAATTGAGGTCCCCTCTTCCCAAATGACTCTAGCTTGTGTCAAGTTGACATAAAACTAGCCAGCACAGTCCAACTCTTTGCTTCAAGAGAATACCCTGAGTGACATGAGGACCTCCTACAGTGTTCTAAATATTAAAGATTACACCACTTTCCTATGATGCCACCCTAGAAACACACACTCTTGGAAAAACTATAAATGCAAATATATCGATAGATCGATAGATCGATAGATAGATAGATAGATACATAGACAGACAGATAGATATCTCAACAAGGCTTCCCATCATCCCAAAGATCTCTAGAAAGAAGATACTGTACATTTCAGGAGGAAATTATATAGCATGCTGTGTCATAAATATGGTTTTCCCCCAAGGCTCGTGTGCTGCAGTCTTGGTCCCATTATAATGATATCTCTATGTGGTAGGATCATTTAGGAATGGAAACTGATTAGGTCACTGGGGGAACCATCCTTGGAAAGGATTGATGTCCATCTTTTAGAAATGTGTTTTGTCCTTGTTATGGGGTTGGTTATTTCAAGAGTAGGTTATTGTTAAAGAAGTTCAGGTCCTCAGTTCCTTTTTTCTCTTAACTAGTGTTCTTATTCTCTCTCTCTCTTGTCTGTCTGTCAGTCTGTCTTGTCTTGGTTGGAGTTTCTATTGCTGTGAAGAGACACCCATGACCATGATAACTTCTATAAAGGAAAACGTTTCCCTGGGGCTGGATTACAGTTCAGAGCCTTAATCTATTGTCATTGAAGTTGGAAGCATGGTAGGCAGACATGGTGCTGGGGGGGGGCAGCAGCAGGAGACAATAGAGGTTCAGAGTGTTGGCCCACCAGGAAGCAACCCCTTGGTGGATGGTTCTCAGGTAAGCAAGGACAACCCCCACCCCAGTCAGGCAGGGGGCGGGGCAGGAATGTCTTTTGCTCCTGCTGTGTCTTTGAGTGCTTGCCATTGTTGTCTATCTCTGATATCAGGCATGGTTGAATTGGGTATGGGGAAATTCCCCACTGGCTGTAAGGTAACGTGTTTACCTCACCAAGACCTTTCAGTTCCACCTTAGAAGCTGCTTTAGATAACATCTCAGCTTAGTGATCACAAAACAATTGAATTCTCTAGAAGCCAGACTGGCCTTAGCTCTCTTAATGCTAGAAAGATACAGTTGCAGATCTTCGTATGCATCATTTGGCTGAAACAAGCTTTGTAATAAGTTCAGGTTAGATCAGATGTTTTGACAATAACTTTAAGATGAAAAAACTACAGAGAACAACCTAATGTCCATAAGGATATATAGCTGAGGTTACAAAGGCAGCCCAATTGTTAAGGTTGGTTGTTGATCAAAGGTGGTGATTAACTCCTTGTACCCATTCCTGCTGTCAATCCCCTGATATAAGAAACTAGTGATAGATGGGTATACACCCTGAGGATAATGAGCACAATTGACTGATTGTCTTTTATGTACAAAAGTTTAGGTTTGTGATTCCTTGTAAGATTAACTTTCAATATAGACTGAATTCTTTCTTGGTACCCTGGTATATGCCCTGCCAGCAAGGGAGTTGTCTGCGAAAAGATGCTTTCTGTCTGCTTACATTCTGTTGATCTGCAAAAAGTTACTTAGACATAAATGTATATGGGATATTGAGATGGCTTTGTTTCTAATCATGTAAGGGAGATGGAAAAACATGTTACTTGTACTCTGTAGGAATTTAGCAAAATCACTTTAGAGATTAGAATAAACAGATCTTTTTTAGAAGTACATTGACCTTAAAGAATCCTTGTGGAAAAACAATGATTGTTTTGCTGAGGGGGCCTTGCGGCCATCCCATGACCTTGGTCACAAGACACTTCAGACATACCTGGGGCTCTTGTATTATTGTGTATTACACACAATGCATAATGAAGGACTAGAGTCATGGAAGCATGTGATGCTCCCCTTCAGTAAGACATTAAATTAAGGTTAGGAACCTTGGTATGAGGAAATACTTTATGTTAACAATCTGTAAAATAAGCCTTTACGGCTGTTCCCCCATGCCAGTCAAACCCAAGCCAGCTGAGTCCAGCCCAGTCAGTCCATCAGAAGAAGCTGATGAATAGAGAAGGAAATGATCAAGAGAATGTGTGAGTATCTTTTTCCTCACCCTCTCAGATTGAAAAGATCCAGTAGGCACTAATGCTGTGGATTTCTCTTTGAACCCTGAGTGCTGCCTTAGAGGCTGGTCCCTGAGGCAGCAATATAGAAGGAAAATGTAGAGCGACTGGGCCTGACTTGGACATTTGAAACCCCAAATCCCACCCCAGTGACACACTTCCTCCAACAAGACCATACCTACTCCAACAAAGCCATACCTCTTAATGCTACTCCCTAAGCATCCAAATATGAGTCTATGGGGGTGATCTATCTATCTATCTATCTATCTATCTATCTATCTATCTATCTATCTATCTATCTATCTATCTATCTCTATCTATCTCTCTCTCTCTCTCTCTCTCTCTCTCTCTGCCTACTTGCCCACCTACCTATATCCCTTCCTCTCTTCTTCCCTCCCTTAATCCCTCCTTATCATGAGGCCCTTACAAAAATCTTTGCTGGTAATAGCCCTTTGTTTTCCTGAGCTACATCAAGAACTTGAGCTAATAAACCTTTTTTTTTTTTTTTTTTTATAAAATATCCAGTCTCAGGAATCTTGTTATAGTAACATAAAATATACATGCTTCAACCCCTCTCAAAATAGTAGACAATGATTTGTAGCAGATGGTTGTGATCATTCATAATGAGTTAGAATCAGAGTGGCTTTTCTAGGAACAGATTATCATTAATTTCATTTCCATTTAAAGAGAATTGTTGAGTTTAATAAATACAGAAAATGCTATAGGTGTCATATCCTATTTTTTGTAAAGTCTAGATACTAGTGCAGTTAAGGGCTTAATGATTTTTTAAAAACTCTTAGGTTATTGAACTTGGTAAATCAAACTAAAAAAAAAAAATCTCCAATCTTTAGCTTGTGCATTATAAGCATTGATTGATATGTGGATAAAGAAAAAACTGGACAAACAGCTGATATATTGCATCACAGACTCTGACTTTGTTGCAGGATAATAAATCAGAAAGGGAATCAGAAACAGGACACAAATCCAGCTTTGTTTTAGACTGATATTCATCGATGGTTCTGAATACTGCTCATCTAGCTTAAAGGCAATCTTAACAGAGCTTCTATTTCTTCTAGTATATATCTTTTGCTTTCTAACACTCTGGATTAAAACACTTGTATTTCATTGTTCTACAAATCAGAATTTTATTTGAATGTAGATTAGATTTGATTTTTTTTTTTTTTTTTTCTGAACAATAAATTTATTAGAGTACACAATATTTTAAAAATAATAATATTTCTAGATTAAAAATGTCTAAATAGAATGAATAATGAACTAAAAGAAGTTAAACAATATTGTAAAGCTCACCCTGGCATTAATGCAGTTGTGAAAGACCTATAATTTAGCTAATTCCAACATGAATATGAAACAGTAGTGTGATATAGCCCTTTAAAAACTAATAGGATTTTTAGGGTGCCTACCATAAACCTAGTGTTCATATCAAGTAAGTGTTGGTCTTTCAGTATTCTGTACCTGTTAAAAGATGGTAGAACCCTCCTCAATTCGGGTATTTTACCGATAAAGGAGTTAAAGACAGACCACAGGCAGGGGTGTTCTGGAGACCCTCCTGAAAATAACACAGGCTCTTGTCACAGCACTTTTTTCTCCCAGAACTATATGATCTATTGCTAAAGATACCATGCACTTTGGTCAGAGGACATAGAGAAATCAGGTTGGTACTGAACAGGAAGCTTCCTTTATGGAGACTACTTTTCATATTGGAAAGTCCTATATGGGCTACTGGGTGGGGAAGTCATTAATAGTCTTATCCACCTGTGAACTACAACACTAACCACAGTGATAAAATATACCATGAGTGCAATGGTGGCATGAATGTTATGGGGGGACCAGTCACTTTCTGGTGGGACTTAGGGTCCACAGAAAGAAACACATGCCTAGGATTGCAGATCTGGTCAAGAACTCATAGCTGGAGAGCTCATGGGTCCCTGGGGTGAAACTACTCCAACAATTCTGCTAAATGGACATAGGATGAAACTGCCCTCTAAATTTGTATCACTGTATCTATAGATTAGAACAACTCTCAGATCTCATCTGAGAAGTTTCTTTATGCAGTGAATGGCGTTCAACACAGAAACAACTGATCAAAGGACAGAGAATGAGTGTCTTGGGAGTGCTTAGCCCCAAACTTCTATATTACCTTGCCCCACCCATAAGGCTCTGTGACTATCACGTAAGAAGGGCTAGATAGATTGTAAGAGCTAGTAGTGGTCATGGAAGACAGGCCCATTGCATGAATGAACTCACAATAGCTGTGTCTGCCTGTATAAGACCTGCATAAAATCAAGCCAATCAACATCCTAGCATGGAAGAGGCAGGGGCTTGTGAGCCTCCTCCACTACCTGAGGAACCATAGGTAAGTGGTGGATTTGGAGTGAGGGAGAATCAGTTTTCTTTAAGAGTGCGGCTGCTGGTAGGTTCAGTGCATGGTCTCATACCCATGAGTATATGGACAGCACCAATTAGAATTGTAAGAGAAAGAAAAAAGACAAAGGCACTACTAGGAGGTATGGTTTTGTTGGAGTGGGTGTGGCCTTGTTGGAGGAAGTGTATCTCTGTGGGGGTAGGCTTTGAGGTCTCATATATGCTCAAGACACACCCAGTGTCTCAGTTCAACTCCTGTTGCCTGCAAGATGTAGAACTCTCAACTCCTTCTCCAGCACATGTCTGCCTGCATGCTGCCATGTCCCACCATGATGATAATGAACTGAACCTCTGAAACTGTAAGCCACCACCTCAATTAAATGTTTTCCTTTATAAGAGTTGCTATGAAATGGATGGAACTAGAAAAAAATCATCCTGGGTGAGGTAATCCAGACTGAGAAAGAAAAGCATGGTATGTACTCACTCATAAGTAGATATTAGCCGTAAAATAATGGATAATTATGCTACAGTCCACAGACCCAAAGAGACTAGGTAACAAGGAGAGTTCAGTGGGGGACATCCAGATCTCCCTGGGAAGGGGATGTAGAAGAGATTTAGTGAGTGGATTAAAGGTAGGTGAGTATGGGAATATGAGTGATAAGGTTTGGGGGGCCCAGACGGGGAGAGTGCTGAGGGGGACTGCTGGGATGTTGCATTTTGGAGTTGGGTGGAAGCTTGGTGCAGGGGAATCTCCCAGGAATCTATGGAGAGGACCCCAGCTTAGACTCCTAGCAATAGTGGATAAGTAGCCTGATCTGGCCATCTCCTGTGATCAGATTAGTACCTGGCCCAATTGTCATCAGAGAGGCGTCATCCAGCAACTGATGGAGGCAGATACAGGGACCCACAGCCAAATATTAGGCAGAGTTTGGAAATCTGTGGAGGAAGAAAAGGGAGTGTAGGAGCCAAAGGGATCAAGAACACCATGGGAAGACTCACATAATCAACTAACCTGGGCTCATGGGGGCTTGCAGAGACTGAATCAACAACCAGGAAGCCTGCATGAGACTGACCTAGGCACTCTGCATATATAGCTTGGTTCTCTCATGGGACTCCCATCAGAGGGAACAGGGGCTGTCTCTGATTATTTTACTGGCTTTTGGGACCCTACTTCTGATACTGGGTCACCTTTCCTGCCCTTAATACATGGGAGGTGCTTGGTCTTACTGCAATGATATGCCATGTTTTATTGATACTCACAGAAGACCTGCCCTTTCCTGGATGGAGATGGACGAGAAGGGGATTAGGGGGTAGTAGGGAAGAATGGGGAGGCTGCTGCTGGGATGTAAAATAAATAGATGGGAAAAAGAAGAGTTGCTATGGTCATGATGTCTCTTTACAGACATGACCTAACTAACATCCCTTTGATTATTAGATAAATCCTTTAGGAATGTACAAACAGACCCATAGCTTCTAATTCAAAGGCTAAGAATGCCATCAGGTAGTATCTGAGATGTCTGTGATCTACTCTATGAGCCTATCTGATTTTCCAATATATTTTTAAGGCCTTTTGATTCAGGACTTTCTAAGTTCTGCTACTATAACAACTTCATAAAGCTGTAACACATTGTAATATGATATTTGAGATAGCCTGAACCTGTATTCCTGGGCTGAGCTATGGTTGCTCATATTTAGTTACAGAATAAACTCAATCTTAAAAAAAGAAAGAAAGACACTTTTAGAATAAGAGAGTTGTTGTTGTATATTTGAATGGATACCAGAAGAAGGTTTTTTTCATTGACAGGCTGGCAGATCACTTCTGTTTTTTCAAAAGAAGCAGAATTAAGATGAAATTCAGAGTGATGAATTTCAAATTAAGAAATTTCTATCAAAGTCAGTGAAATCTGGAATAGTCTTCCACTTAAAATAGCAGGCAAAAGACTTTCAAAGAGAAGGAAGATTGCATGCAAAGGGGTTGGGGTAAGGAAATGGTGGATCATCACAAATGGAATCCAGCAGAGGACTTGAAGGCAGCCAGTCCTGCAGCCAAATCCTTCAGTGTACTTTCCAGCACTACATACATAGGTCTATGACTTGGGGAAGTTATGAGTTATGTAACATCTCTGAGTTTTAGTTACCTTATGTGTAAAGTAGGAAAAATAATGGTAATATATGCACCTCAAAGGCCTTTTCGCTGTTGGTGGTAGTTTGTTTGTTTGAGATATGGTTTTATATAATGCAGGCTATCCTCAAATTCAACAAATAGCTAATGATGAGCTTGAACTTTTGATCCTCTTGTCTCCATCTTCCAAATTCTGAGATGGGAGGCCTATACCATCATGCCTATTTCATGTAATGCTGGGGATTGGATCCACAATATCTTGCATTCTAGCCAACAATCTACCAACTGAACTGCACCCTTAGCCTCACAGGACATTTTTGTGACAAATGAAGTAAAGCTGTTATTGGTAACTGTTTACTGCCCCAGAGACATGAGGGCCTGAAAGAATGGAGCCCACAAATGAGCTGGCCTAAAGTCTCATCAATAGTCAACTTTGTTCAAAGCATCAGTGAGGTTATACGCTGAAGGTTAAGAATAGTCACATGAGTAAAATGGTGTACAATCACAAGGGTGCCCCTCACGTTGGCAGACAAGCTGCACGTGGCAGAAATGTGTTTGCCATATAGGCATATAAACAAATAACAATAGCCAATTGTAATCAATAATCTGAAGTAAACTCACTCCAATCTACTATACCTGGGAGGGGCACAAAAGCATGATCCAAGGACAATTCCATGGTTTTGAAAAAAGTGAGGTCACAAGACTCTCATCTTGGTTTCCTGGAGTTTTAGCACAAGTACTCAGAAATGTCCTCATTTGATTCCATATTTGGACCATTTTCTGACAGGTTACCATTAAGGAACTCAATTCATTCCATGAGACCTTGAATCTAAGACCTATGAGGCATCAAACCATGGGGGCAGAATTTGGCTTCTTATCCCAATGAATTGCTTATGTCGAATGACTGCGTGAGAAGAGGGGGTTGATGAAGCAGAGAGAGACAAAATATACTACTCTTATTTATTTCTTGAGTATCTGGTTCGTTGTGCTTCTATCCACTGGCTTTGGAGCCAGAGCATGAAAAGCAAGGCTGGAGAAGATACTTCATTATTATTTGGGCTATTCATTTTGGAGCTGCTGGTGGAATAGACCAGTAGGTATGGTTTATTATCCAGAGCTAGGAAGAAAGGCTGGACTGAATAGGACAAATGGATGGTTAATTTTGGTTTTCCACTTGACTGGGTTAAAGGATACCTAGAAAATTAGCAGTTCACTTTAGGCTGTGTCTGTTAACAGTGTTTCCAAAGGAGCTTGGTATGAAGAACAGCCAACAGTGGAGAAGATCGGGGCTGAACATGGACACACCACCTAATAGTGCCCTCTGCCCCTCCCTCCCCTCCCCTCTCTGAATAGGTTATCATATATCCTAGGATTGCCTCAAACTTGCGATGTAGCCAAGGATGACCTTGAACTTCTGATCCCACTGCTTCCACCTCTTGCTGGCTGGGAGTGGAGACCTTTGCAACCACACCCTACTTATACAGTGTTGCGGGTTGAACCCATGGATTTGTGCGTGCTAAGTAAGCACCCTATCAAGGGGGTTACATACCAAGTCCTGTCTTTTTCATTTAGTCATTAAAAAAAAACAACCTTCTGATGCACTGACCATTTGTAAGATGCGGACTAAGCTGGTTCTCATAACGGAAGGAGGGAGAAGGGAAGACAAGTTGTACATCAAGTTTAATGACTATCCAGTGTACTCTTAGAAATGTATGCAGAGCTGTGTTAAATCAGATCTGGTAGATGATGTACCCTAGCCCTTTCATCTGATGCTGTTTAACTAATTAGCTCCCCTGAGCTTGCTGTTGACTATACTGAAGGCAGTGAGGAGTTTTTGATGTAGCTCCCAATATCTGAATCTTGAGGCCTTGGATAACTGAGAGAAGGGATCTTCCAGAGGCTAGAACATTGCAATTCTATAGGCCTGAAGTTGGATTCTACATGTGGGGCCCTGGTACTTTGGCCGAGCTGACTTGTCCTGGAAAAGGCTGGAGACAATGCAAAAGTTTATTCAGCTTTTGGATACAACAAACAGGAAGCAGTCAGTTAAGAACTAGGTGTTTGTCAGGAGTGCTAGTCATCTTTACTACAGCTTTGTCTGTGTTTAATTTTGAACATGAAGATTGACACTAACATTCTTGGATACTGTTGAGTGACTTGCACTGGTTTCAGGGCCATAATCTGAGTCACAGTGTTATCCTCCTTGTAGTGATGATGCTTATGTTGCCTCCTACCAGGTGTCTAGCATAAAACCCCACAGGCTTCCTCAAGCTCCGTCCATGTTTCACTCTCACCAGAGATTCTTTCTCATCCACTACCCTTGGAGGGATTAGGAACCTGTGATTGTCCAATGTTTCTGTAAGACAAGGAATGATCTTGATTCCTGAGCTCATTAGCAAATCATCTGAGGAAGTGCTGGTGAGGGACTAGCAGATAGATCAAGGAGCAGAGCTTAGTCAAGAAGTGTGACTGAGCACCTCATCATGTGGGTATCTGGAAGACAGGCAAGGAGGATTCTGAGAAAGAAGGTGGCCACTCAGCTCAGAATTCCCTACCCAAAGCATGGAGAATCTTGGTGTTGATGTATCCCTCCACCCACGGTTGACAGCCATTTAGGAGGACATACACTCCTCTTCTTTCCCAGCCTTCAAGGCAGAGTTGGCTCTATTGGTAGAGCAAACTGCAGGCAAGGACGTGAGTTGTCTGCAGCTGGATGAACTGGGAGTCTGGAGGTAGAGCATCTGCTACAGTTTGCCTCCATCTATGATCCCATGAGGCCCAGTGCTTCCTTATTATCTCATGCTCCGTATAGCTGGCATGTGTTCCTCAAGGATTTATGTTTCCTCTTGGTCAATTTTCTGTCACTGTGACAAAGTACCTGAGAAAACAAGGGAAGGAGGATTTCTTTGGGTTCACATCTCAGTCCATGGCTGGCTGGCTCCATTCCTGTGGATCTGAAGCAAAACTAAACTGTCATGGCTGGGCGCATGTGGTGGAGCAAGCCTGCTTACCTTACACAACCCAGAAGCACAGAGACAGAAAGAAGGGCTGGGGACCCTTCAAAAGCAGTCCTGTACTGATCCACTTCCTTCCTAACTTAGTCAACATCACACACAATAATGTCATCAAATTATATATCCATCTAAGGATGAAACTGTTGATCAGATCAACAATTCCCTTCAGGTGAGACCTGACTACTTGTTTTCTTGAAGCAGAGTGGGTATGATGACCAGTAGGAGACCTATCCAAGCTTGGCTAGAGTAGCATTCCTTTGTGTGAATGTATCAGGGGAGCTCATGGGACTATAAGGCCCTCAAGAGAGCCTCATGAGACCCTCTTCTTCCCAACATTCCAATCACATGACAGCCTTTTCCGTGGACTTCAGTTTCCACATTTGGGAACTGCTGGACCTCAGTCTCTTCTCCTCTGCCTTGTGTTAAGGTTGCCTGGGACTCCAGTTTCCTTCTAAGATGGGTGGCCGGGTCCTGATCTTGCCTGATCTGGCCTCTTTAGAATAAATGAATGTCTGAAATGGTCATAAAGTGTATTTATCATTGAGGGACTTACATGTAGCCTATTCAGTGATGTTAGGCATAGTTTTAGTTTACTTTTAAAGATCCCAATCTGTGCTTTATTTGGCATAATCATGGCTTCTGTGAAAAACATGTTCTTCCTTCTTGAGATCCTGGGGTTAGCTTTACTTTGATAGGAATGGCACAATATGCATCTAATCTCCACCAGAGGCACCGTGAGTGATTTATTGATTTCACTTTATAACAACTCCTCAGGTTACCCTAGTTTCTTAGTATTTCATTTCCAGACTCTAGGACTAGAGAAAAACCACTGGTAAATAAAAGGGGTAATACAATCAACACACACACACACACACACACACACACACACACACACACACACAGACAGAGAGAGAGAGAGAGAGAGAGAGAGAGAGAGAGAGAGAGAGAGAGAATGCTTGAGAAAAAAAAGCCCGTTAGATTCCTTATCACAATGGCTAAACTAAATATTTCTGTTCTGTCCAAGGATCAAAGCTTGGTTCCATCTTACACTGTAGCCCACAGTAGGTCTTGTCTGTTTCTAAGTGAGTCTTGGCCTGCTGACACAGGTTGACAGCTTCCCACTGCATGGTGCTCTTTGGCAAAAGATACTGTATCTCTTTGTGGGAGAGAACTGTTTGGCAATGTCTCTAATTTAAAGGGTTACATGTACTTTGGAGGATTGGAGGAAAGCTAGGGAGCCTTTTCCTCAGAAAACACCCATAGAAGCAAGAGTTTTACGTAGTTTTTGAGATGCTCACATATTCCTCAGGCCATGGGCCTTGGTTAAAAATAAAACAGAAATAAACAACACCCCAAAGCCTGCTCTAAAGTTTTTCCAAACCTGCCTCTAACTCAGAATGATCACAAGAGCCCAAGCCACACGGGATTGTATATAAGGCTCAGAAGTCAGACAGCCCATCCAAATCAAGCAACAGTAGGAGCAGGTGACAAACAGAGACTTGTACCCATGTGATCTCATGTCTGCCAGCATGAGCTGAGCACAGGACAAATGGCAGGTGTGTTTCACATGACCTGACTGCTGAGTTGCTACTGACTTGGGGACAGAGAAGTGGAGGTGGCACAGAGCTGGCTGATCTGCTAAGAGGATTGGGTTACTAGGCTGCCCTCCCCCTTTCCCGATGCCTGCCACTGAGCAGCTGCATGAGCTTGTTCTTTCTCAGTTAGAAAATGTCTCTCTGTCCAGGGCCTAGCTGCACACCAGCACCCTTAAGCCGGCAGTCTTCCCTCGAACACACAGTGTTGGGTCGGACTCTGCCTGTGCCATGCTGTGCCCTCCATGGAGAACATGCCCCTCCCATCAAGGAGGTAGTTGATATGCAAGACTGGGGTCAAGTGATAGCTCCTTTGAATTGCCAACCTAATTCTGGGGTAGCTTTTGCTGCTCCCTCCTGTGTGGCCTGGCACTATGCCTGCCTGTCTTAGCATTTTTTTTCCCCTACCAAGATGAAGGCCAGCTCCCTGCAGCGTTTGGATAGGACTGATTATAAACCTTTGTGGGATGCTGAGAGGGCTCTGTGGCACAGTTCAGCTTAGAGGAGAACCAAGCACTGCCACTTTCCTAAACCAGAAGAATCCCTAACTGCACTCTATATGCATAGCCTTATACCCATCACAAGAGTACAGCTCTCACCCCTCGTCAAGGAAGCTTCTTTTTGCAGCAGATGGAAACCGTTCCAGAAAGCCACACCTGGTCAGAATACAGAGAACTGGCTGGGGAGTGCCCAGCCCCAATTGTCCATCTGCAACGTAAGTCCTTCACCTAAGGTTCCGGGAGTATAGTCCCTTGTGTGCTGTAAGAATGTCTCCTAGAAATGGACAGGAAAGCTACACCATGAAACTGCAACCATACGGATACCTGAACCAGACATGAATAATGACCTTCTCAGTTGACATGCCACTGTGGGTGGGAGAAGTCTCCTGAAGAAGGTAATTAATGGCTGTTGGGAGAGAGAGAACCAGTCTTCTCTGGGGTGAGCTATCTGATAGGTTATTGAATCCCATTCAGTCAGCTCCAAATACATGCATGCATGCAATACATGCATACACATGTATATATGTATGCACATACCTACATGAGTCCATGAATTGAGAAGTGGTGGAGGGGACATGGGAGGAGTTAGAGGGAGGAGAGGAAGAGAAGAAATGATGTAAATATGGTACGCATGCATGAAATTCTCAAAAAATAACCAATTGAAAAGTAAAGGGACTGAGATGATAGAAAACACCCTAGTCAGAGTTTAGGAGCAGCTGGGAGTGGGAGGAGCAAGCACCTCGCCCTAGGGGACGAAACTGATGTGACAGGAGAAACTGAAGAGGAGATGGCTGCTGGTGAGTTGGGAGCAGAAGTACCTGGAGAGCTTAGAGGGGGTGACATCTCTGACAGACTGAATGCTCTGCACCACAGGCTAAGCACTGAAAGTGACCCTGTGGCAAGAGCTCTCGATGGCATTTCAGAACAGGAAGGAGCGCCTTACATCCACGGCAAGGCTGAGCACGCTGAAAGTGGAATTTTATGCAATGGCATCCATGTACTAATGTTACTCATGCCTCACACTTGCCCTTCCTTTTAATTAGAACTCTTTTGTGGCCTTGACTGAGAATCAGTGGCCTCTTGGAGAAGCAGGTAGAAGGACAAGTAGTCCTGAGCAGATGAAAAGGGGTGTTCTGGGACTGGAGAGATGGCTCAGTGATTAAGAGAACTGGCTGCTCTTCAGAGGACCTGGGTTCAGTTCCCAGCAACCACGTGGCAGCTCACAACTGTCTGTAACTCCAGTTCCAGGGGATCCAACACCCTCACACAGATATACATGCAGTTAAAACAATGCACATTAAATTAAAAAAAAATAAAATAAGAAAAGGGTGTTCCATAACAGGACCCTCTTTCACACTGTCATTGCATTGGACAGGGGAATTCTCTGGACTAAGAACTAGAAATAAAGGAATGCCAGGTGTCTGGTAGAACTTCAGAAGGGTAAGAAACAGCACAAGCTCCACCTCATAGCAACCTCCTTTGGTTGCTTTCTGAGCCTCAGTTTTCCATCTCTGTTACAGGAAGGCATTAGACTAATTTGTACAGGTATGTCACCCACAAACCACATTACTGAAATAAATCATATCCAGGAAGTCCAGATGTGACCTGCAGGGTCCCACAGCTCTGCCCATGTTCAGGCCCAGGTGATACCCCAGGAGCAGGGAGGTCACTAAGGAACATTGAGAGCTGCTAGATCCCTTGAGGAGCACCACAGTGAATTACATACTTTACCCCAGGATCCCAAACTCCAAAGGCTAGATGGAGACACTAGAGAGTAACACTCGGTCATGTGGGCAATGACAAAACAGGATTGTTCTACTGGAGGGAGCCCCCATAGGAGAAGATAGACTTCTAGAGGGGTAAAGTGAGTCTGTTGAATTCCAGATAGTCTAGGAACATGAACCCAAATTCATAGTTTTTTCCAATGAAGCCAGAGATCAAGTTTTTGTTTGTTTGTTTTTGGTGAATTCAAATTATATATTTATACATATATATAATTAGTGTGTATATGTATATACATATATACAGATATGACTACTTTAAAGAAAGCTTTAGGATTCCAGAAAAATTAAAAAATAAATAAGGAAGTTCTTAGATATTCCTTCTCTGCCCCAGAGTTTCCTGTTATTGAAAAGTTAGTGTGGTACTAGTGGAAGTCCATGGTTCACATTTGGTTTTACTCTTTGGATTGTATTTTAGAATACTTTTACAAATGTGGGAGAACATATACCTATAACAATATCCTATAGAAGGTTTCACTGCATTGGACTCTACCTATTCTCTCTGTAGCCTCTACCAGCCACAAATACTTGACTGCCCTGATATCTTGCCTGTTGTATATTTTTTCCTCTCCACAGTGTTATCTGCAGCAAATCTGTCATGAGTTAAAAGCATTGTAATTAGAAAGTTTATTTAATAATCCAAGCTTCCATATTCCCTAGCTTAGCATTAATATTTTCCATTCTCCCCCATGTGTGTGTGGTGCCTGTAGCTGTTTGTGTGTGTGTGTATGTGGGTGTGTGACTGTGTATACAGTCGCACATACAGAGGTCTCAGGTCAATGTTGACTCTGTCTTTTTTTCTGAGACAGGATCTCTCATTGAATCTAGAGCTTATCTTCTAACTGGATAAGTTTGAGGGATCCTCCTGTCTCCTAATTCTTGGATTACACATGTGCCCAGCTTTTAACAAGGGGCTTGGGGGAGTGGAACTCATGTCCTCACGTTACACAGCGAAGACTTTACCAGTAGGGCCATCTCCCCAACACTGAGTATAGGTTGTTCACCCTCAGAATCACACAACCACCATGGCTTGCTGCTACTGCCAAGTATCAGAAGCGTTAAACCAAATCTTACCAGTCTAGGAAAAGATCAGAATTAGAAATAGAGATTTACTGAATATCTACCACTTTGTACCACCATAGGATTAAGAAAATCAGGTGTAGTTTGAGCCACATAACATGTAGTCTTTCAGACTAGCTTTTTTCACTTAGTAGTATACATGTATTAATGTAAAGCTCCTGTTTCAGGGGAGAGGGGTTGAGACAGGGTTTCTCTGTGTAGCCCCTGCTGTTCTGGAACTTGTTCTGCAGACCAGGCTGACCTAGAACTCAGAGATTCTCCTGCCTCTGTCTCCCTAGTGTTGGGGTTAAAGGCATGCACCATTTTATGATGAACAAATCTTCTGGTTTTAAACCACTGATAACTCACTGAAATTTGCTCTGTTGTGTAGCAGTTTCTTCCAAGCTTGAAACATTTCCTCCTGCAGGGAAGGCAAACTACTCAAAATAGCTTCAGGAAGTCCCTGAAACTGACCAGATTCACCAGGCCCCTCCTTCCCAGAGTAATCAAGCCAAGCTAAGCTGTGAAAAAGAGTCTGAAACCAAAACAGCTGCCTGGAATTAGCAGAGAGCAGCAGCCAAGCTGAATACTCACTTGGAAAGGACACTCTCCAACCTACTGAGCTGCCTGCAAGCTGTGCAGTGTGCTCCAGGTTTCTAGTTTTGTGAGCTGTCACTAAAGCTGGGGCAGGCTTTGTTGATGCAGATGCCTGAGCCACTTCTGCTCCTGTAAGTAATCCCTCACCCATACTCCTCTAAGTGACCCCAGTAAAACTCATTGGTTCACCAAGTTGGACTTTGGTAGTATCTGTCATGGGTTCTCTATCTGCGGTGAGCAGGTGTGTGTGTGTGTGTGAGGTGTCTCCCCAGAAAAAATTTTGTCACATAACAGTCCCCAAACCCAACAAGGTAGACCTTCAACCTATGCAGTTCTCTGAATTACATGGGCAAAGGGACACTAGCCCACTCAAGCATGTGGCTTTGGTAGGCCTTGCCCTTCTCCCCCATTCCCTCTCCCTTGCTAAAAACTATTGGATTACAGCTGGAGAGATGGCTCAGAGGTTAAGAGCACTGGCTCCTCTTCCAGAGGTCCTGAGTTCAATTCCCAGCAACCACATGGTGGCTCACAACCATCTGTAATGAGATCTGGTGCCCTCTTCTGGCCCGCAGGCATACATGCAAGCAGAACACTTAAAAAAAAACACACACACACACATAAAACATATTACATTCCTAAAGCTAGCCACCAAGGTCTATTCCCTTATTTGGCCACTACCTCCTTCTGAGACTGACTGCCAAAGTCCAGCAAAGTTTACCTAACTAACATCCCCAATTGAAATAAAAAAATCTCGTCGTAACACAGGTTTCCCTCGTTACCTTTATAAACCTCCATTTGCCTATGTGCCTGCCATGTCTGCCTCCCCTCTGTCCAGAGGCAGTCCTTTGTTCCTCTGGGACAAATACCCTCTCCCCCTTTCTTTTGTCCCCCTTTCCCCTATCTCCTTTACCACCGCATCCTAGCCCATTCTAACCTCCCCTTCTCCTCTTCTTAAACATTACACCTGCAATGTCATTTTGGCTGCTTTCTGCCTGAGTCAGAAAGCAGTCACTTTAACTTTTCTTTCCCACTTAACAAAGAATCTCTCTGTGAAAAGAGGTGTTTGGGTGTGGTTTGTTTTTCATCCAGGGTCCAGGAGGAAGCCCCACTGTTTGGGGGTCCCCTTCAATGAGGAAGGTACCTCTATCTTATAAGAATAGAGGTGTTGGGAGCAAGAAGAGAAAGTGAGGGAGTGAGTCCAAGAGGTAATGTTACTGAATGGCAGGTGACTCCCAAAGGGATGTGTTTGGGGGCCCCTTCTGGACTGGCCTCATATGACAGGTTCCTCCACTCCAGCATACCTGCCTTTCTGCTCTGACCAACTGTGGACATGGCACTCCTCAGGATCCTGTTCTCTTCTGCTCTATGCTTGCTTTGAAGAGTAAAGTCAGTGGCTAGCCTGTGTCCGAGCTGTGCCAGTGTTTACAACAGACAGTAGGCACAGCCTAGGCAGATTTGGCTGCTAGCAGGAGAACCCAGTGATAGATGGATAGTATTTCTTGGGGTGGAGCTTATGGTTTATTTTTATACCGCTGATAGAAGATCCCATGTTTGCATTTAAAGCCTGCGGAGGCAGCTTGAGAATCGGGTCAATATCAGACTCATCTGGGCTCAAACAGTACCACTGTTTCTGCTGACTAGTGATCCTGGCTAAGTTTACTTCTCTTGGCCTCCACTTCTAATCTATAAAAATGCATATAACAATTACTTCTCTTGGTTCTTATGAGGAGCAGGTATTGGGAGTGCCTTGAACACAGGAACTGCTCACTAGTTACGAATTTTCTTACCAGAAGGAGGCTCAGCTCCAGTATGATGTTATCTTTGAGACTAGTCATTAAACCATAGTAATCTCTCAGGCCAATTCTCAGTCCTTATTTATTTAAAAACTTGTTATGAACTATTTTTGGCTTGTTTGAATTCTTTGAGGCAGGGCTTGCCCTACAGCCTAGAATAGCTATGAACTAGACTAGTCTGGAGTTCAGTGTGTAGCCGAGGCTGGCCTCAAACTCACAGTCTTCTTACCTGAGCTTCCCTAAGGCTCAGACTGTAGCTGTACACCACCATGCTCAGCTTTAAAGATCTGCTTTAAACAACTGTAAATCTTTGCATATACACATACATCATAACCCTGCACCTTAAAGACTTTTCAAAAAAGGGGAACACACCATGTATGCCATCTGTTTTGAAAAGTTTTCCTGAAAGATCTGTGCCCATGTATTTCTGTATATAGCTGCTCTTGCCCAACACTGACAGAACTGAGCAGCTCAAGTGGAGACATATGGTATGTGAGGCTGCAAATGCTATGTGGTCTTCACAAAGAAAACCTTGAATCCTGAGTAGTAAGCCACTGTGTGAATATACTTGCCTTTCTTTATCCATTCTGCTCTTGGGCCCTGGGTCTCCCCTTTGGGCTGCTAGGAATAGTCAGCAGGAATAACTCATGAATGTCCTTGACAAAGCCTGCGTATGCAATTCTGTGTCTGATCCTAGGAATAGAATTGCTTGAAGACAGGGAAGACCTAGGCTAACCCTACTGTAACTGCCCATCTCCATGCTGGCTCTACTGTCCCGCTCCCAGCAGGGGTCAGCGACACTTCCAGTTGCTCCTGTTCTTTAATACTTGCCATTTCCAGTGTTTATTATTCTAGTCGTTTCCTCTGCCTTCATGTTTCTGCTTCCTCTTTGTATCTGGTTGTGACTGGATATTCCAGAGACGGCGTTCAAGCTTCTAGAGGCAACCGTTTCATCCTGGATCTTGCTAATCTCTTAGAAAGCTCTTTTTTTTTTTTTTAAATACAGTAACCCTTCAGATATTTAAAACTTAGTGCTTATTTTGAGACTTGACACCTTCATCCCTAGGCAAGGAACCCTAAGTAGTCCCAGCTTCTTCAACACTGCTTAGTTACATGGACTCACACATCTTTGTCATCCTGGCAGGCACACGAACATAGGCAGCATTTCTGGACTTCAGGCCCCTCTGTGTGAAGTGAGAAGTTTCAGTGCCAGGAACCTTAGGGTCACTTAAATCCCATCATTCTGCGTAAATGTTAGCATAGGGAACTCTTAGACATTCCTCATATATCTCTAAACAGGGGACGGCTGCATCCCTCAAGTATTCCTATCACTCTCTTTGCTGTCCACCGACAGTGGAGAAGAGACACGCTCCTTCATCAACAGTTCCTGTGTGACCAGGATGTTCCTGGAGCAGCCCTTAGCTCAAGACGACCAGCCTGCTGGAGGTCTCTCTTATGAGAAACACTGTGCTGGCAGGAAGCAGGAGAGGAAGTGGACTGTGTGCCTGGGGGATGCTGTGGCATCCATGGGAAGCTGTAACTGTGCCAAATGCATCTTAAAAGGGCAAGAGTTATGGGAAATGTCGAGGCCAATGAACATCACAGGAGGCCGCAGGCTGAGTGGCCAGCTAGGGGAAGGGAGGAGTGGGCTTAGCTTTTGTCCTGTCATCGGGGCTCTGGCCTGCCGCGTTGCTCCCTTTGATGACAGGCGAGTGCCAGCTTTACCCTGAACATTTTCAGGATACACCGCATTTATAAAAAAGTAATTCCCAGGATAGACTTCACCTTTGGCTTTCCTCTGGCACAAGTGTGAGCAGTGTGTATGACCAGGAGACAGGTCACCAAGTCCAGGTGATAGGTGCTCCTCTGATGTCTGAGCTGGACAGAGACAGGTCTTGCTTAACTGACCCAGACTGTGCCAAAATGCAAAAGTGGGGTGGATACAGAAAAAGGAACGACTAGGCCTGTAAGCTATTCAATTTCACAGAGGAATAAAACTTTGAATATCTTCAAAGAAAGCACAGCTCTTAAGTGTTGATTAATGTCAGCCATACACTTGCTCCATACAGTGGATACTATCATCCTTATTCTACTGCTGGGAAGTTTGAGACTGGCGAGGTTGGAGCCGTGCTTCCTACTCAGGCCTCCAAACCGCAGAGTCCCCGCCTGGATGCATGATGCCACTGTAGGTGTGATACCAGAAAGCTTCATGTGTCCAGCAGACTGTCGACTACAGGTCAGAATTGGGCAGGGGCCAGTTGTCTGTCTGTGCTAGAATAGTGAGCCGGGTGAAATGTAGTGGGAACAAATCTAGCCATCCCCTGATTTTAGAGACCGGGGATGGGGTGGTCCCAAGGCCATGGGACTTATCGGCAGTGCTACCAATAGGGATATGGATAATCATTCCGTGAGGGAGGGGAGATTCCCTTACAGCAGTTTGCTGTCATCAGGAGGGGCAAAGGATGCTAAGTAGGAGAGAAGAATGGGCATTCACTCTGGAGGGCATCCAAGTCTCCCAAACTGCCGATATGGGGAGTGGGAATCAAATGTGGACTCACATCTCGCTTACCACAGAGCCTGTGATTCCTTGGACTCTTCTTTCTGCTGAACCAGTGCAAGGTTCGCTCATGTCTTTCCAGACAAATATGACACCAGCAGCTGAGTGGAAGACAAATGATGGTAAACACAGTACAAGGCACTGATGATCCCACGTTTTCACTACCCTATAGGTCTATCACTTTGTAGCTTCTCCCTGTCAAAAGCTGAACACACACATTTCCCAGCCCCTTGATTCTGAGGTGGCCAATTATTGCTGCTTTGGCCAATGTATTAGGAGAGACTTGGGGAGCACTGGGGACTTCCTTTTGCTCCCTTTTGTGCCTGCCATCCTGAAAAGAAAGGCAAACCAAGTCTAACTCTCCCTCCCCCCAAGCAGGAAGATGAAAGCTACATGGAGCAGAGTTGCCACAGCAAAAACAGCCCAGCTGAGCTCAGCCTGTAACAGAGTCTCCATTCAACCTGCACTGGAGGCAAGCTTGGCTGAACCCAACCCAGATCAGCTGACTCACAGCCAACCCCCATGGAGCTATTATAATCGAACGGTTGTTGAAAGACAGTGTTGGCAGTTTATACGCAGCAGAGCTAACTTTATGTCTCTTTTGCTGAGTACTTTTAGAATCTGTCCAGTTCAATAAATTAACATTCGTATCTTGGCTGGTTTTTTTAGGTTGTCTCATTACATATTGATGTGTGTGTGTGTGTGTGTGTGTGTGTGTGTGTGTGTGTGTGTCATGTACACTCTGTGTGGAGGGCCAGGGATTACTTACAGGAGTCAGCTGTCTCCTTTAACCATGTGGGTCCCAAGGATTGAACTCAGATCATCAGCCTTGGCAGCAAGCACCTTCACCTGCTAAGTTTGAAACAGGAAGTTATTTTTTTTTTATTTTTAATTTTCACATGTCCTACATTTGGATGAAAGCCATGTCCCAAATTTTCATGCTTGAAAGATTTTATGAGGTCAGTGCATCTCCTGTGTTTGGCTTGGGCATGCCTGTGTTACAGACCATCACCTGTCATATAGGATTAGTTTGGTGGAACTACTTACTAAGGTAAAGGTTTTTTTTTTTTTTTTAATAATACAGTTGTAAGAAGAAGAACAGTTAAGGATTGTTTTAGACTTTGGAATAGAATAATTAATTATAATATATTGACATAATATCCAAATTAAAAATAAAGTCATAAAATTTACTCTGTACTCTCAACTTAAGAGGTCCAGAACAAGAAACTGAAAAAAAAATGCATTTAATTACAAAAGAGAAGTGCATTGTACTTTGTGTAATTTAAAATATCTCAATACACACTCTAATGTATACATGTAGGTTGCTTTTAGCACAGCACTATAATGTCAACATGCAAAAGCTCTGTTCAGGAATGCAAACTTCAGGAATGCTGCTATATGCTATGAAACTTTTTATTAAGTCATGGCCTTATATTTTCACTAGTAGAAGGCATTTGAGAACCTTGGAATGGGCATGCATTTTATGCAGACCTACTTGCCCTGTGTGGTGGACGCAGGAAGTCAGTGAGCATGAATCCTTACCCCTTTCATCATGGTGCCCTGGGCTCAGTGCAGGGCTTGGCTGCTACTCCGGACAGAAAAAGCCAAGCCCTACTGTGGGATCACTGGGAATCTGCTTCAAAGGAACTTTTCTTGAGCTGCTGTCTAGTCTAAGTGACTTAGACATCAACTTGTGGAAAATACCTAAATGAACAACTTAGGAGATTTATTTGGGCTTGTGGTTTCAACCTATTATGGTATGAGACATGGTAAAGCAGAGCAGTCAATATTTGTCAGCCAGGAACAGACACACAGAATGCCCATCCTCACTGGATTTCTCCTCTTCCTTTGATTCCAGGCTCCCCACCTATGGCATGGTAGCATTCCCATTCAGGGCAGCTATGCCTCCCCTAGTTAGTTCTCTTTGAGAATGCTTCACAGGTAACACCCCCAACATGTTTAACTATTTTCCTAGATGCTTCTTTTGAATTTTTTTTGAAAAGTTTATGTTATGTTACAGGTATGGATATTTTGTCTGTATATGTCTATACACAACCTGTGTGCAGTGATCATGGAGGCCAGAAGAGGGCGCCAGATCCCTTGGAACTGGAGTTATAGACAGTTGTGAGCTACCATATTTTTCGGCTTAGAGTTGGGTCCTCTGGAAGAACAGCCAGTGCTTTTAGCTGCCAAGCCACCTCTCCAGCAGTTCCCTAGGTGTTTACAGAGTCAATCAAACTGACAATCAAGACTGACCTTCACAGGAGTTAAAAGCAGGATCTTGCAGACTTTCAGGAAAAGCTTGCATGCCCATGCCTACACTTGCTGGCGTTTACATGTTTTGCATAATTCCATCTGAGGTTTGCTCTCCCTTTCATGGTACGTGATATGGCTACTTATGACGGTAGATGGCTACCAGTCCACTGCAAAGGGTAAAAAAAAAATGGCTTTGGCTTGGCAGTAGAAAAAAAACATGTGATAATTTAAATAACTGAGCTGGTTGTGGTGGTCCACAGAACTTGGGAGGCAGAGACAGGAAAAAGGCTGCAAGTTTGAAGCCAGATGGGCTACACAGTGAGTTCCAGGCCAGAGCAGAATACATCTTGAGACTCTGTCTTAAAATAACAAACAGAACAATAATGATATTGCAGTCTGAAAAACATCTCAATAGAATAGTATCACAAATAGTCACTGAAGTTCCATTCAGGGGCGCCCTCATGGAAATGCCTGGTTCAGTGCATCTGCCCAATTCCAGATCACAGGAATACTCCCCAAAGGCCTTGTTTCTCTTGGCCCTGGTAAGTACTAAATTGGCAAAACTGAAATCTTTTAAAATAATAATTATCATTAGAAATTGATTATGAGTGACCAACTCCAGTCTAGGGGCCAAATCCTACTTGCTGTCTGTTTTTGTAAATAAAGTTTTATTGGGACACAGCCATAATCCATTCATTCACAAGTTACCTTTGACCACTTCCACAAGGAAGAGTGGAGTACTCTCAGCAGGTATCTTATGGTCTGCAAAATGAAAAATATTTACACTATCTGGCTTTTCATAGAAAAAAATAGAGGCTCACCTTTGAGATCATTAGATATGTTCAGTTTGTAGTTACAAAGTTGGCTCATGTTTCTAAATAAGTAGAACATTAAAAGAAAAGTTTCCTTTGTAGTTTTTGGAAATTTGGGTTATATATTTCAAGGGGTATAGAGTCCAAAAGAGGGTATTTCCATAAAAGAAGAGGAGCAAATGTCTCTGATAACACCGACACAGAGCGGAGAGGAATGAAGACATCAGCAGGGCTCATTCTTCCACTTCTTGCAGAGCACCCTGCCTTCGGCTCCTCAAGCACAGGAGCTTTCTTCTGGCCTCAGGACTTCTGTGCCAGCCATTTCCTCTGTGTGGAAATTTCCAACTTACTGTATTTTTTTCATCACTCAGGCTTCAGCTTTGGTTATCACCTCCATGCAGAGATTTTTCCAGACCACTCATTCCAAAGACTCATTTCCCTTCATCCTCCACAAGCACTCTAGAAACACTATCCTTATTTTATTTTATTTTATTATTATTTTTTTTTTTTGCCAGTGTGCCACTTGATCCTGAGATGAAGTTCTCTGTGCTTGGTTAGTGAATGTCATCCCAGACCCCACGAGAAGCGGGGCCCTTGTCCATCTCATTCTTCATGGTATGTATCCCCAGTGGCTGGACTCGTCCAGGCACATCATCGGTCTCAAAGGAAAACAGGGTATTAATGGAATGATTGGCTAATGGAATGAATAAAATTAATTAATTAAGTAATTCCATTCATTAAATAAAGGAATGGATAAATGCATAATTAGCAGCCACATGGTAATTACTGAGTTTTAGACTTCTGCTTGTCTCAGCACTAGGCCTTGCCTCACAGTGGAAAACTCAAATTAGGGCTTTTCTCTTCATACAGGATGGAGGGACAAATACCAAGCTGGAGGTGATATGTAGTTTTCTTAGCACATCAGAAGGGCCAAGCTTACCTATATCCGGTGACTTCTGTCTAGCTATTTGATTCCTTTAAAATCGGTGGGATGCCCATTCTCTGTCAGTCAGTGGAACTTGTGCCCTGAGGACATTTACAGATCTAGGGAGAAAATCATTAGGCAGATGATAACAGTATTTAGGATATTCAGCAATGCATGCCCAGGAAGTATTTAGGATATTCAGCAATGCATGCCCAGGAAAGATGCAGGACATTAGCCTTTATCCACCTGCTTAGGTCAGAAAATCTTCTCTGAATAGGTGAACACCATACACAGGCATGGACGATGAGATTAAAAATAACCAGACAAGCCAGGCGGTGGTGGCACATGCCTTTAATCCCAGCACTCGGGAGGCAGAAGCCAGGCAGTTCTCTGTGAGTTCGAGGCTAGCCTGGTCTACAAAATGAGTTCCAGGACAAAACTACACAGAGAAATCCTGTCTCAAAAAACAAAAAACAAAAAACAGACAAAGGTGAGCATGTAGTAAAAAATGGAAGACTTTTCTCCAGTAGAGAGTATGGTAACCTTTTAATGAACATGCACAGATCTGATTGGAGCTGAGTAGGAGAGTGCCATGAAGAGAGTGAGCCAGGATACTGAGAAGCTTGTAGGTATGAGTTACCAGGAGAGCAGAATTTTATCTGAGGAGCTCAGAGGACTTCTTTGCCTCTACCTGTGAAGGCCTCCAGCCCCTGCTGGGTGACCTCACCTATAGATAACACAGCTACTGCAATAATATTGTGGGTAGTACTAATAAGAATCTTGGAACCTGGGATAGGCAGCACTAAAACCCAGACCAAAAACAATGTCCCAAACTATATGGGACCAAAGTAGTTACCATGACAAGAAAGCTGCCAGTCAATCTGTAGACACAGGTATGATCACAGTATTAACTACCATAGCAAGATATTTACATATTTACTGCTTTAATAACAATGGCTGCCACAGTCCCTTCCCTGTGTTCTGAGGTAGTTTGGGTTTCTGTTGCTGTGAAGAGACACCATGACTACACCAACACTTATAAAGGAAAATATTTAATCGGGGCTGGCTTACAGTTTCAGAAGTTTAGTCTGTTATCGTCATGGTGAGAAGCATGGCAGCATGCAGGCAGACATGGTGCTGGAGAAGGAGCTGAGAGTTCTAAATCTTATTCTACAGACAACAGGAAGTGAACTGTGAACCATACTAAGTGTAGCCTGAGCATAGGAGATTTCAAAGTCCACCCCCACAATGACACACTTCCTCCAGCAAGGCCAAACCTATTCCAACAAGGCCATACTTCCTAATAGTGCTATTCCCTATGAATAAACACATGAGTTTCTGGGGGCCATAACTATTCAAAGCACCACAGGGAGTTAGTCAGCTATTAGTAGGAAAGTCAGAGAGGATGAAACCCCCTCCCTCATAACCAGCAGCTTATGATATCAGAAACTAAATCTGCAGGACTTTGACAACTGGTCAGAAGAGTGGGCTCTGGGTCCTACTCTGGTCCTGGGTAGAGAAGTAACATTCTAAACTGCCCCAAAGATCATAAGATCACTATCTAGCCAGGGGCTTTCTGGAAAAAAAAAAAAAAAAAAAAAAAAAAAAAAAAAAAAAAAAAAAAAAAAAAAAAAACACAAAGACATACCATTTTCCTCTCTCTGAAGAGTCAATCCAATGGGCCTGCCCCCCCCCCAAAAAAAAATCAAAAAGGAGTACAAAGGCTGCTTTAAAATATAACTTGGCACAAGGACTCCCTTTGCCATTGTCCATTCTCACTTCTAAAGAGTGTGCCCTGCATTATGGTCTCCCTGGCCATTGTCTACTCTTACTTCTTGAGGTTGCCACATTTTACTCTAATAAATTCTTTCTATATTCTACACTACATTCTCTGTGTCTTAATCCTTTCAAAGGAGATGACAAATACCAGCGAGTCGAGGTTAAGCCAGGATGAGATCCCAGTGACACGGACAGCCCCTTTCCAGCCCAGCCACTGGCCCAGGGTCTTGCTTGATCCAACAGAGGATTCTGCTCAGTCAGCGTCTGTGCTGCACTTATGAACAAAAGGCCCCTTGGTTACCGTTCTCAGTGTCCTTTTGTTGTCTTAGACTGGAGATTGGATGTAATCATCTTATCAGTGTGACTGAATTTAGAATCACTGGCAGATACAATCTGGGTATGCTTGGGAGGGCATTTCTAGAAAGATCCACAATTATGAATATGAGTGGCAGCATCCTGCGAGCTGAAGATATGCCCTAAGTAAGCCTAGAAAGGAGGAAAGCTGTGCTGGTATTCCAGTCACTGCTTCCTGCTCCACGGAGATATGTGTCGAGGACACCCAGCCCCACACTCCTGTTGTCAAGGAACCACCTGCCATCACACTGTCTCTACTGTGACTGGCTAGAAGTGCTCTGTCCAGGAGCCAAAGTCAGTTCTTCCTTGGCTGCTTTTGTTATGTGTTCTGCAACAGTACTGGGAAAAATGACTAACAAAATTGGTTTGGAGCTCACTCCATCTCCTGCCTCCAGGTGGCTACCCAAGAATTAGCAGGAGGGCTGCCATCGCTTTCTAGGGACAGGTGGGAGGTGTGGCAGCTGCAGAGAGTTGAACACACTAAAGTTACCCCAGTCACTCTCCTGAACTCTTGTATTGCGAATGGTGACGTGAGATTACTTAGGCCAACTTGCAGAAGATTCTGTACCAACCAAGATATACCAAAAGCAATTCTACAACTCCCAGGAAGTAAATAAATGAAATCAAAGGAGCAAATGGCGAAAGCCCTTCAATCTACTTGGACATTGAGAGGAGATGGTGAAAAGACAAAGCAGGTCCTTCTTCTCTGCCAAACTGTTTTTTTTTTAAACACTTGGTGATGAATGCAATTTCCATGAACACTTCTCTCTCAAGGTTTCTCACACACGTTCTTTCGGCCGCTACGGTATTTCTCTCTGAGCTAGATCCTGTAGAACCTGAATGTGTAGGTGCTTCTGATGACAGGCCTTGACTGTCTACTCTCCCAGGTTGAGATATGTTTTTGTTGGGATTGTCCCTTATGTGTGAAACATAGGAGACAGTTGATCCCAAGAGGCGGCTCCATGGCCCATGGCCCTCCCAGTGCAATGCAGGGCAGCCAAGGCTTGTATATAGATTGGCCTCAGCTCAAAGGGAGGCTAGGGAAGGAGGCCAAGGATTTGGAAAGACTGCAATATCTGGACATTTGTTCCCCAGTGTCCTTGGCTAAGTATAAGGGCTGGTAGCATGTTGCTTTCCAGGCTCCACGTCACAGGACATAGTTCCTTCCCTGCAGGCCTAGAGTGAGGGGGAAAGCTGGTAGGTATTACATTAGCTCTTTTCTGCTTCTTGAAACCTAAATACATCTTTGCTTAGTCTCTTTATTCTGCTTAGATTGCCTAGTTTGAGGTGCCATCTGCTTCCTGCCAGAGGTCTACCTGCCAAGGAGCCACACCATTTAGCAACATGATACAAGGAATATTCAAGGTGTTCTTTGGAGGAATGGAGATGAAATGTGACCCACGGAGGGTTGACCACTTAGCTTATCAGAATCCACATTATTCTACATTCTAACAAGTAGCATTCATGTCTGTTTCTCAAAGCTTATCTATCAGTTGGCTAAGGGCAACATAGCATATATCAGAATGGCTGTCCTAACTAGCAGGCCTCCATTACTCCACAGTTCAAGAAGTCCTAGTCTAGAAGCCAAAGCCCAGGGCGTCTGCAGGCTTGGTTTTACTCTGAGGCCTTGTTTTAGATTGTAAATGGCCATCTCATCTCTTGTGTCCTCCCATGGCCTTTTTTCATGTCTGTGTCCTAAACTTTGTTCTAGAAAGACAAGTCTTATTCAATTAGGCTTCATTTGTTGTAGGTCTGGACTCTGGGAATGATACCAAAGAGCCACTTAAATGCTGTTGGCCAAGGAAAGCAACCTTTGAATGCTCCTTTCAATGCTAGGGTGATCCTTTTATTTCTGCCTCCTCTGATGACTAAACAAACCTGAGCCTGGTTTTCTCTGTCCTGCTTCTGGATCTTGGACCAATGTGTCCTGTCTCTGTAGGACCACCAGCCCCCTTGAGTTAGCCTCCAGCTGTCCTCCTGACTCTTCAGGACAGGTGTGTCTTTCCTGCTTCTCTCTCTCATGCATGGTACATTGTCCCACACTCATCATTTTAGGCCTCATTTTCTTTTGAGCACATAGGTTAAAAAAATACAGATCCTGTGTGCTGTGGGACAGTCTGTATGTCAAATTGCTCTGATTGGTCAATAAATAAAACACTGATTGGCCAGTGGCCAGGCAGGAAGTAGGTGGGACAAGGAGAGAGGAGAATTGTGGGAAGCAGAAGGCTGAGGCAGGGAGACACTTCCAGCTGCCGCCATGACCAGCAGTATGTGAAGATGCCGGTAAGCCACCAGCCACGTGGCAAGGTATAGATTTATGGAAATGGATTATTTTAAGCTATAAGAACAGTTAGCAAGAAGCCTGCCATGGCCATACAGTTTGTAAGCAATATAAGTCTCTGTGTTTACTTGGTTGGGTCTGAGAGGCTGTGGAACTGGCCGGTGACAAAGATTTGTCCTGACTGTGGGCAAGGCAGGAAAACTCTAGCTACACCTGTGCCCTCTATATTTAGAATGGTTTTGATCCATGGTCGACCTTCCATAAATGCTGAAGGAATGATTGAGCAAGTTGGCTCCCTCTTCATAATGAATTGCTCCCCAGAATTATTCAGTTTTCAGAACAATGGTTGTTTTTCTTCCTTACACCAAGGTAGCAGTTGACTAGCATGTTCTTGAGCATCAGATTCTGATCATCTGGGGAGAGGTCATAGAGAAGTAGGGTGGTTCTGTTGCGGGCCCACAGAAGCCTCCTGTTAAGCAGGAAGAGAGAGGTATATTAACAGGTATGGCACAGATGTAAAAATAATAAAAAGGGTTGTGAGAGTCATTAGACTGCCTGGGAGGTCAGACTTCAGAGTGGGGGGTCACTTGGTCTGGGGTTTTAAAGGATGGTGAAGGAGTCCATCAATCAGAAAAGTGGTGGAGTCCAGCTCAGACCTATCGAAGGGTTCTTGGGAGGAGGAGAGAGGAATGAGGAAGAATTAGATAGAAATATAGATGGAGATGTTAAGAAAGACAGAGACACAGGATAGCTTCGGGAGGGTCCTGGGTCAATACCCAGTTGCCTTGAGATTTATTCCAAAGGGCTTTTCATCCAATGTTAAGGGGCAAGGCAAAAGCCCTTCCTCTTTCAAGATCAAAGCACAACATACAGCCAAGTGTAGACCCTTCAAAACACCTGGTAACTGTAGCGGTGGCCAAATCATCCAATTATGCAGCCCTGCTGAGTAAAGCAAGCTCAGATTCTCTGTCCTTGAGTAAGGTCTTACTGGGGAGCCCCTGTGGGCCCCCACAGTCTGGTATCTTTGAGAGATGGTGAGCTGTCAGGTGACTACAACTTGTCTGGCTTGGGATGAAGCCTGGGTGTGTATGTCCTGTAACAACTGAGTGGAGTTGAACATTCATGTCTTCTTACCTCTGTCTGCATTTCCCACTATGCTGTGAGCTCCTTGGCTAGAAAGGAATGTATGAAAATTTTTATGATAGAAAGTCTTCTCCCCCACCTTACATCTGTAGAATCTGGGAAGGATGGTCATTTGGCATGTGACCAGAGAATGCCCCCTCACCACCAAGCTTTCTTTGAGGTCATTCTCCAGACAATCAGGTGATACAGGGGATGGAAAAATGCATAGGGATTATTTTCTCGAGGCTTGCATTCTGCTAGAGATGACTTTACTGTAACCTGTGACCGTCAGGTCAACTCTTTGGTCTGTATGTCCTTACCTCATAGTAGTGTGAAGGTTGTTAGATACCAAACAGTAGAGAAAACCCCAGGAGCTTGGCTGACATGACCTTGGTTGGTTATTTTATCCCATGTCATTTCTCCCCACTTTGGCAGTAACAAGGCTCCCTCACACCCCAGTGGTTTCCAGTGCTCCACATGCTCTATGTGGTATGAGTTGCACAAATGAATTAAGTGGAACAGAGTCTTCTAGAAGACCTCAACTGTCCCTAAATTTCCAGGTTCCTTGTGCACCTAGAACCCACATTCATGAAATTCCTGTAAACATAGTTCGCCACTAGAAGGGTGTTTCACACAATTACTTGCACCCTGATTTTCCGTTCACTCATGGAGCCTGACACATGCCCTACATCTGTTAACAACTTACTGGTTGTGTTTCTTTTGCTTTACTGAAATAGGAATGGTGGGTAGGCAAGGAGCTCATGCACAGACTTGGTTTCCTTCCATGGTTTGCAGCAAGAGGCAGGTCTGAGCAGCTCTAGAAGGTACTCGCTCTCTAGTGTGACAGACCTCTGGGTATCAGGGCTGTTGGTTGCACAAGTATTACAGCTCTTGTGTGGGCCTTGGAAGCTAGGACTCCTGAGCCTTTCACATCAGCCAGTGTTCTATCTATTGTCCAGGCCCAGGAGGCCAGTACTTCTTCTCAGCCCTTACAACTGGTCAGTTTTATAGCTCTTGGATGGGGCTGAGAAGACCACTGGTTCTGAAGATCTCTCAGCAATCTGGTGCCCTCCTGGTTGACTATGGTTTGTGATTTCTCTCCTCTGGCTCATTAGAGCGTTTGTCCCGCTTTGCTCTCAGCTCTCCATCTTCTCTGCTGCCTCCTTTAACAGGCACTTCTCCCCGGCCCTCGCCCCTTGACCTTTTCAGCTGCTTCTCTGCCTGCCAGTGTATCAAATGGCTTGCCATGCCTGCAGTTTGGCTTGCCTACTGCTCAGCTGTTGCTCTTATTACCAATCTGCCGCCCCCCCCCCCTTATTTCATGTCACCAGCTTGGCTGTACTACTGAAAGATGGTGGGGGAAAAATGACCGCCTGAGAGAGTACAGCTTTTATCGCAACACCAGGGAAGGCAGCCCAGGAGTGTCTCCCAGTGGACACCTCAAAAGAGCTTGGACAACGGGCTTGTCACAGCCCTGGCCTCTAGCACCCGTCACAGTAGGCCTTTGGGTAAGTGCTCCTGCTCTGGCCAGGTAGAAACGGCTGCGGAATAATTAGGAGTTCACTGAAGCCTCAGACAGGTAAATGCTGCGGCACACACTGCTTCACCGGCCCTGGCTGAGGCCGCGTTCTCAGAAGGCAGAGCCATCAACTGCAATCTTCCTGGAGCTTTCTTAAAGAGGTTCCTAGATACTCGGGGTGGCTGGTGTGGGCCGAAGGGTAGACTTAGCTGGCCATATGACTGACAGTCTTGTTGCTTAAGGGAGGTAGGGCAACGCAGGCGAGGCAAACACATGCCAATCAGGGCGTCAAACTGCTCCATCGCTTGTCACTCTTGCTCATTTACATAAATATGAATGAACATGAATGGGGCTTAGAATAAGAATGTAAGGAGCTCACCATTCACTCTGACAGTGATTGTGAACAGTGCTTAACCCTGCCCATGCCCCAGAGAGGTGGATGGACAACTCATCTCCACACGGGTCATCTAAATCTTTCCAATAGCTGCATGGCTATTTCCATGGGGGGGTGGCAAATTGCTCATTAAATGTGACTAGATACCACACGATGAAGCCCCTCCCCATCTGTTCTCTAGTCTGACACCTAAAACAGTGCTGTTTACACATTACAAAATAAATGTCTAATCATGTTGCTTTCCCCTTTCCTTCTCTTACTGGCTTCACTCTTGAAATAAACCTTACCTATCCCTTTCTTCAGCAAGTGTTTACTGGGTCCTGGTTATGGGCCTGGCATCCATCCAGGCCCTGGGAGGTCTCCTATTTCCTTCCTTGTAGCTGGGATCCAGGACCATTCCCCCGCTTTCTTTCCATGGTTCGCTTGCTCCTGAAATAAATTTAACAACTACAGGTGTTGTCATATTCCTTTAATTAAACACAACTGATGAGACAAAACTTAAAGCCTTTTAAATCAGAATGTCTTAAACATTAACAGTCAAATAATCCAGTTTCAACCAAGTCTAATGTAACTGCTCCTACATGCTTTGGGCATGTTAAGAGCACAAGTTTTTCCCCTGTGTATACCTAAATTTGTAAGAAGCACTGCTGTTGATCTGTCCAATTTCTTTATCTCTGCAAAACTCATTTTTGTACTTTTCCAGAAGTGCACTTATTAGACCCCAAAGAGGATTATCTTCTTCCCAGGTGAGTTAAATTCATAGCCTCTGGGCCACTGGCTGATAGATTCCTAGAACAGAGTCCTTCAAGGTGACTCCTGCTCTCTTGAACAGGGGATTGAATCCGGGACCTTGTACTTACCAGGACAATGCTGGACCACTGGACTACAGTCCCAGCTACTCTCCCCCGTCCCTCTTTCTTTTGAGACCATGTTTTGCTACATTGCCCTTTTGATACCATTGCTTCAGCCTCCTGAGTAGTTGGGATTATAGGCTTGTACTACTCCACCCAGCTCCAAGGTGACGTAAAGGGAAGCTTCCACTTGCTGATTGGTTCTACTTCAAACCAAGTTCAATCACTATGTCAATATGATTCAGGACAAGTTCTCCCAATGCTCTTGAGGTAGGAGTTGCTCTCGGTAGGTACTGAGGGAAAAGGGTCCACTGTGATGATCCCATGTTGCTCATACATGTTTCAGTGTGAACAGGCTGGGGAGAAAGGAAGATTAAGGGTTAAAATGACAGTTTGGAGCACTGAAGGTAAGAGGGCTTGTAACTGGGTAAGAGGTAACCAAGCTAGATAAGAAGAGGAATAGGGCTCAGGGCCAGTGATAGCAGGCCACTCCAAACCCTTGAGGAACACATGGAAGGCACTGTTGTCTTTCCACATGTCCTTGTTTCTAATACAGCTAATTCAAACAGACCGAATGATGATATCTACTAGCAAGTCTGTACCACCTTCAGGAGCGACTGCAGACCACCCTATAGATACACAAGGAGCTAAATATGAGGTAGCCAGAAAGATTGCACATGCATCTGGTAGCTGGGATAGAGCTAACTCCCTGCCATGGAGAAGCTACAAACTGACCGCTCATATGTAAGAAAAGAGAGATCAGTATAACTAACAGTACTTGAAACACCTGCAAAGTTGGAGGGCAGTAACACTGGCTAGTGACTAACAGCTAGCAGCCAGTCAAGGTCAAAGATGGAATCAGAGACCGACAGAGAAGGGCTCCAACCACTCCTAACTGGTGAGCAGTGTGTGATCAACTGTCTGGTTGGGTCAAGGGGACATATACAGAGCATATGGGACCTCCGTTGGTGTAGTCCATTATAGCTTGGAGAATTAACCACTCTGAGAATTCCTCAGTCTTTGTGCAGATTTTGCTATTGTGCTATAAAACACCTAGCCAAGGCTGGTGGGATGCCTCAGTGGTTGAAGGTGCTTGCTGCTGAACCTAATGATCTGACATTTGAGTCCCAGAACCCACATCGTAGGAGAAAACTTCCTCAAGTGGTTTACTATCCTCCACATACAGGCTCAGTCCAGCCCTCCTCCAAGTAAATGAATGTTAAAACAAAAACACAAATAACCCTAGACAAAGTAAATCCAACAGCTTTTTTTTCCCCCAATATTGAACACCCTTCCCATTCTTGGAGGGTCTCTCCCTTTCCTTAATTGCTCATTCTACTTTCCAGACTCCCACAAGAGTCAGCATCATTAATCTTCCTTAGCAACGAACTTGGAGTCACTGTCCAAGGTCAGTCTTTGATGTCTGTGAGTGCCCAGCATTTTAGGTTCCTAGGACATGCACAAAGGTACTACAACACTCAAATCTCCTGCACCACCCACATTTATGCACATTACATTTGGGGCATATGATTTGATCTCTCAGCTATTCTTCTAACCCATTCACTTGTAACACAAATTTCCAAACCCGTAACACAAATTTCCAAACCTTTCCCACTTGGTTATGTATGGCCCCAACCTGCATTCTTTGTTTTCCCAGTTCCAAGATTTTCTGGAAATCTCTTAATAATAATCATAACTACATGTACCATTTTGTAGAGGGACACACAGAACTTCAAGCATTAAACCTTACATATACCAAACTTACCTCTTGGCTACAACATCTAATTTCTATCTGTTACATATGGTTAGCTTAGTAATTAAAGTAGCAAGTGCAGTTTCTGTCTATAGGACTTGTGTGTGTGTGTGTGTGTGTGTGTGTGTGTGTACATGTGTGCACGCGCTGGGGATCAACTCTAGGATGTTATTCATGGTAAGCATGTAATCTACCAGGGCACCTACACCATCAGCCCTATCATCAAGATGGCTCACTGAGTAAACAACCGGATGTACAAGCTGGAGGACCCGAGTTAAGATTCCCCAGCCCTAACTGAAAAGTTAGGCTCAACAGCCCGTGTTGACAGTCAGCCCTGAGAGGTGGAATGAGGTGGATGACAGAAGGAACATTGAGGCTCACTGCCCAGCTGGTATAGCTTCAAGGGCAAGCTTCAGGTTCAGTGAGACCCTGTCTCAAAAAATACGGTGGAGAGTGAGTGATAGGGGAAGACACTCCACATCAACCTCTAGCCTTCACATGTACACATGTGGGCACACGTGCCCCCCCCCCCCCCCCCCCCAATTTTCAAGAACTCATGGCTTTCCAGAGACATCTTGTACTTAAAAGACCAACAACTGCCGGGCAGTGGTGGTGGTGCATGCCTTTAATCCCAGTACTCGGGTGGCAGATCCAGGCGGATCTCTGTGAGTTCGAGGCCAGCCTGGGCTACCAAGTGAGTCCCAGAAAAGGCACAAAGCTACACAGAGAAACCCTGTCTTGAAAAAAAGAAAAAAAAAAAAAAAAAAGGACCAACAACTACTGATTGCAGTTGTACTTGTAACATGCAAATCAGCACCTCAAAGAGGGTCCTATTTCTTTTTCAGCTGGCTCCTTTGTCTTTGCTGCAGGCCCAGAATTTTCACAGCATCCTGGTTTTGGAGGATGACAGAACTTCCAGGCCATCCTGACTTTCCTTTCTTGCCCATATTGGAATCAGCTTCTTTGACTGGGCTCTGACTATGGCCTATAAAGAAAATTACACTAACATTTAGGTACTCGGCACACACAGGTGGATGAGACGTGGAGATATGAGGAAATGGCACTCCATGGCCCTTACTGCTTTCTAAGGTCACAATCATGTTGATACTAATGGCTAATCCTGTTCTGGTGTGACTGTCTCGGTGGTACTGGGGAACCAACCCAGAGCCTTGCACACCTCAAGCTAAGCCTCAGTCCCTTTTATATAATTTTAAATGCATTTCGACAACACCCTTATTTAGGTTTTTAACATGTTAACTAAAACTGTTCTTTCTTTCCTTGGCTTTTAATAGTTGTGTGTCTCAAAACCCATATGTTAAGGTCCTATGTATCCTTCATCAAAACTTTCAATCAGCACCTCATAAAATTAAGTGCCTAAACTATGTTTTCATTCAAATGCATTTGCCAGCTACTGACATGGTTATTAAACTGACACAAATATATTTAATTATGCAAGTCAACTCCATTTCTCACGTAGCTAAAGACCATCTCATGTCCATAGCTGTGACACAAATTCCTTCCTGAGCTACCCTGTAAGGTAGAATGCCACCAGTGGGCAGGCTGGGACTATCTCCTCTAGGAACCATTGGAGCAGGACACTATTCATTATGAAATTCTCAGTGATTAACATTTAATTCCACTGATGTTTCTCTATTAACTGAAGGCATCTGTAAATGCAAAGACTGAAATGTCAGTCAGGGCTGAGGAGAAGGCTCAGTGGCTTGCTGCGTAAGCATGAGGCCCTGAGTGTGGGTCCTCAGCACCTACATATAAAGCTAGGTGTGATGGGCTTGTAATCTTAGTGTAGAGAGAGTCAGGGGGATCCTAGGGGTTCACTGGTCAGCCAGTCTGGCCAAACGAGCTTTAGGTTCATCAAGACTCTCAAAAAATGAGGTAGTCAGTAATAGAGGAAGAGACCTAAAGCCAGCCTCTGGCTTCAGTGTATACACTTATGGACCCCCCACCCCACATGAAGTGTGTAAATCACTCAGGAAGGCTAGAAGCCAGATGTGGACTCACGTCTCCACTCACAAAACTGGGTTCTCTACCTTCCCTTATTAATTTCTAGCTGCCTGGGGCCAACCCAGTTCTGAGGAACAGATGTCCAGTAAGTCTTTTCTGAATGATGAATAGATTTAAGGAAGGAATAATGGAGAAAGTCATAGCTATCCCCACAAACCCCAAGACTACCATCTACAGTCCAGTTTCCTTTTTAAATTTGGCTTTAATCTTCTGAAGCAACTGAGTTTTGAGATATATTTTAAATTGCTTCATTTCCAAACTTGTTTTGGTCACAACATTCAGGAGCAATCGAACCACCTGTTAATCAATAAATAACATTTCCATGCTGCTTTAAGAAAGGCAGCCCAGCAGAAAACCAATATCGTCAGCAACCAGAACAACTCTCATTTCCTGACAGAAATTGATTCCCGACAGAAGTGATTATAAATATTTGTAGCTCTAAGAAGGAAAGCACACCAATGCAGCCTCTGGACAGTTCATTTTCAAATCAAAGATGTCATTGTCGTGCCCCCCACCTCCCAGCCACCTGAGATGCAGAATTTAGTGGTGGTGGAGGGTGGGGCGTGAGGCAACAACTTCATGGTCCTCCTCACAATGCACCTATTGGGCACAGTCTGGAAGGCCATGTGGTCAAGCGGGAAAGGCAAGGGGCATGGAGAGGTGGGTCCACACACACCACAGGCTGGCTGTGTGATCTCAGAAAGCTATACAACCCTCCTCAACACCTGTCCTTCTCTCACCTGTCCTTTGAAATAAAGGAGAGGGATGTTTTGGAACAGTGCTTAATTGAAGAAAGAAGAGAGCATTCAACCAGTCATCATGCTAAAGGCTCACTGCCCAAAGGCACTTCAATGGTTAAAAAAAGAAAAAAAAAAGTGATGACCAAAATGAATGAGTCCATTCAGTAGTATCACTATGCAACCTGCGGTGGGAAGATAAAGATTTGAAAGACCCAGGGGCCTTTGCTACATGACTTCTCTCTGCTCAGCAAACTCAGTCCATGGCAGCAAGGGCTGTGCAAACAGGTAGATGAACCTGGATGTGGGGAGGGAGTAAGGAACACATGACCCTGACCTCTGTGGTTAGAGGCAGGAGTCTAGGGCTGTCTGATGAATATTTCAGGTTCAACAGAACGCAAGGGTTATTCCCGAAAAACAGTATTTCAGGGGCGCTGTAAAAACAAATCAGTGTTTCCCAGACTCCGGTCATTTCCGTTCTGCTTTTTTTTTTTTAATTAATATTTTTGTTTTGTTTCTGCATGTGTGGCGTTTTCTTTACAATGGTTAATTAAAAAGAAATTCTATTTTAAAAAGCCAGCTTTATTAGTACAAGTGCGATTGTTACTATTATATACATGTTTATTCGCCCATTTAAACTCATTCCCAGTTTCGAATGCTAACAGGGTGACCAAGACAGATAGAGACGAGCGACTTGAACGTTAGCAGGAACCGATTCTACTAAAGTTACTTGGGACAGACACTTCTACAGGGTGCCGAGGGGGCTCTAACCTCCCAATAGGAAAAACCGAAAGGTGGTTTGGTTCACTGCGCTTCCAGGGAAAAGATGTGCAGGGCACGCTCACACCCAACCGGGCTCTGCTGGGAGAACTGGAGGGGCGCCGCATCCTCACGTGGGGCTGCACGCCCCGACAACCGGTGCCAACCACACCTCGGCAGGGCGTCCCGGGGACGGCATCGCCGCTACACGCTGCTGCCAAGCAGCCCGATGGGCAAGTTTAGGAACCTGAGCCCAGGGAAAGTTAGTGCGCAAAAGAGTGCACTAACCAGCCTGCCAGCTCGTCCCGTGCAGCCGTCCCCCCAGCGGAGAACGGACTCAGGACGCTCCGAATCCCCGCACCCACGTTCCGGGACCTGGGCGTCCCTTCCCGGGCGTGGCTCAAAACAGCGCGCGGCATGCCGGGACCAAGTGGGGCGGGGAGGGGGGGGGCGAGCTAGCCTCGAGCATGCGCAGTGTGTCTTGGGAGCCGGGGGCGGATCCCCGCGGCGGACGTCGCTACGCAGACGTCGGATCCCCCGTGGGGAGGAGGTCGAAGACTCCATCCGCCATGTTGGATGCCGCAGATTCGCCATAACCTCTCGGGCTCTTTCCCTAAAAAAATAAAAAAATCAAGAGCCAAGTTTCCTCAGGGTGCCTGGCCTTCTCGCTTGGCGCGGGAGGGAGCCCAGGAAGAGCCCGAGGCTTTTTTTTTTCACCCCCCCCTCCGCCGAGGGGGCGTTGCCATGGAGACGCAGGCGGCAGGTGAGCTGGGGTGGGGGTTGGGGCGCGACGGGGTGGGGGTGGGGCGCGGCGCGGCGCGGGAAACCGCTCGTGGTGTGCTGGGGGGGGGGGGCGGAGGAGGGAGGCCGCGCGCGCAGGCTCGGGGCGGCGGAGGGATCCGCGGGCCGGCGGGCGGGCGGAGCGCGGACGTCGCGGTGTCCTGCGGTCCACGTTCAGTAGCCGGCTTTATCCTGCCGCAGAGAGAGAGAGAGAGGAAAAAAAAAGGGAACCAGCGGAGGGCAAGCGAGGGGAGTGCCGTGCGTGCGTGTGCCAGTCCTTTCCAGGGCAGGGGGCGGTGCTAGGGCGCCAGCCAGTGGCCAGCCGTGCAGGTCTAGTTGGAGCAGGGGTTCGAATCCCGTCGTCTCCAGCTGCTTGGCTGGGTGAGCTTCGTTTGAGGCTTTGTAAAGTAGACGTCTGCCCTCCTCCCAGTTATCAGCTCCGTGTTCTTGGCCAGGACGTTTTGAAGGTTTAGCCTTCTGAGGAGAAGTTTCCTAGTGACCCTGGGAGGGAGCCATAAACGAGAGAGATTGGATGACCCTGCCCCATGCAACTAATAATTTACCTTCTGTCTTTAGTCCAGCTCTGTAGGCCATTGCTCGCATGCTCTTACATGAAATGGCTCCAGGGCCACCTCCTCCAGGCAGTCCTTCTGGCTCTCTAGCTGGAAGCAGCTCTTTTGGCTGGACTGATTGGAAGGGTGGACTTCCCACTTAACCCCGATGCCCCTATCCAGCGTTAAGCTTGGGGGCCCCTGGCTATGACTGACACCAATTTTGACTTAGACTCTTCAAGGTCGCTGCTCAGTCCTCCCGATTGCTCTTAATTGCTGGTCATTTACTGAAGAACAGAAAAGTTGAGAGAGGTCAGATTCCTACGAGCTGAGGCTTAAAGAAATTAGACGTCTTCCAGCTTGGGATAGATTGTGAACTCCAACAGGCTCTTAGTAGGGGCCACTGTATACTGAACAGCGGAGTGGAGGCGCTGTTCAGTGCTGGAGCCCGTGCCCATAGGGAACAGAAACATCTTGTCCCTGGGGCTTACCCTCCACCACTGCCTCTCTTCAGCCCTTATCTTCAGAACCTGTCACTTTTATCTGTGGAAGTATCTAGAATCAGTGTGTCTGTTGGTGCTGCTGCAGAATGGATGTAGGTCAAAGAGACGCAAAAGCAAAGCCCCGAGCATGTGCTATCTCCCCGTGTGCAGCCATGACAGACCAAGAAGGGTCACAGTTTGAACAAAATGTACTTCTGTCAACTCACGGGCAGCTTAACTTCTGGGAAATTTCCCGTTTCGGTGTCCTTAACTTAGGAGAGGCAGAGCCATAGAAAGGAGATGGAAGGGCAGCCTTGGGTGGTTAAACAAACTGGGGTGGTCGTTGGCCCAGTTAGAGCTCTGTTCTGTCTTGTTCTCCTTTTCATGGTATCTCATTTGCCTCTTCTGGTGCAAAGTTTTTTGCCCCCTCCCCCCCCACCTTGTAATTTATGTAACAGCCTTTCAGCTATCACAGTTCCTAAGTAGAATTTAGTGGCTGCCCTGGCCAGGCCCAGTCAAACTTCGGTGTATTAAACAGATTCCCCTAATTGCATTTCCTTTTATAGATGGTTCATGAATGCTGCCCCTGAAAAGCTCTGTATCAGGATGGGCCAATTTAATTGAGGAGGATTTAGCCTAGAGTAACGTTTGTCCCTTGCTACCTCTTTGGCTGTTCAGCTTTCAGAGTGTGAAGCTTTGCAAGAGCAGGTATTTCCGTCAGGGGCTGTCACCAGGCATAAGAGCACAGGCTTTGCTGGGGGGATGTGCTCCTGGGATTCCTGAGGTCAGGGGTCCCAGCCCTTGTCCTTGCTGAGTGCCACATGGTGTGCCCCTACGTTGTGCATGTTGGTGGCACTCCACATGGTGTTTACTACCACACACTGTCACTGTCCACGTGTTTTGGGAAGTGTTTGTGGATGGAAAGGTAGGGTAGAATTTGATTTTTTTTTTTTTTTTTTTTTTTTTTTTTTGGAGACAAAGTTTTCCAAAAGGCATGTGCCACCACACCCAGCACGATTATGATTTTTTTCCTAAAGAAGGGAAAAAAGTAATTTTTGAGTGAAGAAAAGTGAACATGTTAGACATCTATTGTAGATTCAAAGTTGTCTTCTACAAAAAGAATGTAAAATATATAGAAAAGTGAATTTGCTTATGAGAAGATAATGCTTAGCATATCTAATGTGTTAATGTACAATAGGGCCTTAACGTTGAGTAGAATTGTCTTTGTTCTTTTTGAAGTTTTAAAAAGCATAAGCTGAAAATTATAGCGGTGCATACTTATTCCAGTCTATCACCCCAAGTGTCGAACATTTCTTGAGATGAGAACATTTGAAATGTATTCTTTTAGTGATTTTGAAGTGAGAAATATATTACTTATCCCTGTCACTATGATATGCAGCATATCACACACAAAGTGAGAGCATAGTTACTGTTTTAAAAGGTGCTGGGTACGGTGCAGAAAGGTCATGAGGCTTGAGCCATGACAAAACCCAGTATCAGCTTTATTAGGAGGGAGCGGGGAAAGAACCAGGCCTGGGGAAGAAGCATGTGCAGGGAAGAGAGGGGGGGGGAAGGGGAGGGGAGGAGAGGAGAGGAGAGAGATAGTGGGGGGAGGAGAGAAGAGAGAGGGGAGGAGTCTGTGTCAGGCTTTTTAACGATTCCCATGCACATGCGCAGGTAGGCTTACAGAGCTACACCACAGATGCGGTGATTGCGTGACCGAGCTGCACATGCGCACATTTGCGCAGTCATGCAGCTCACAGATGATGTAAGACTTAAGACCCTTTACTTAGCTGCTGAACTGCACATGTACGGTCATGCCCCTGGATTGGTGGCAGAATCCTAACATTCCAATATGTTTGTTTGTTATAAAAAGTGGGTGAATAGGAATAGGGACATCGTTTCTCCTGGAAAAAACTGCTTCCAGCTGACTTGGTGGCTGTTGGTTGACTCTTGTGGGGGGGGGGGAGAAGGGGGCTTCTGAGGTAGACAAGCGTCCTGGGGTCATCTGCTGCCTTGGAAATCATCTGACAAGGTGCTGTCTAGGTGAATTCAAGCCGGTTCCGGAGCTCGCTGACCTGTCCAGGTGGATTTTCTGGAGCTCAGAAAAATTTCGAACATATTAAGAAGCAGCCATGAGAAAATTAAAGTCTTGGGCTAGTGACCATTGTAGTGTTTAGTACTCTGCTGGTTAATGTTAGTGAGTGAGTGAGTGAGAGAGAGAGAGAGAGAGAGAGAGAGAGAGAGAGAGAGAGAGAGAGAGATGAGAGATAGATTGATTGATTTAGGATATGTTTTTAATTTTTACCTGAGATAAGCCTTATTAGAGACAGATTATTTTAAGGCCCCTGTTTCTTTTATTAGTTTAGCATCGAGGATACACAGGTGATCAATTGTTGAGAGCATCTAACAGTAATAAGTTGTTATATTAAGGTCTGTTTTTTGCAGAGCCCAGACCCTTTTTGGTCTGGGGTGTAAACACCTTTTAATTGTTACTGTTCCGTACCACCTGGGTATATCTGATGGTCTTTGGACTCCAGCTCTATGGTGATCCTGTAATAATTAGCTGAATAGTTAATTAGAAGAGGGAACCAGGAAGAGAAAAGCTTGTGGGGTGAGACCTCATTCTTCTGGAATTGGTGACAAGGCAGTGGATCCTGGTGTCCTCTGAAACTTGAGAGAGAGAGAGCATGGCCCTGTCTGTGTCCCTGTGCAGGAGAAGCTCTGCTGACCGGTCTGGAGTGAGCCACATGGAGGGAGCAAATGAAATGAAAGCTCCTATCTTACCTGGAAAATCTCTTCCCATCAAATAACCCTTAAAGTACAATTAAGTCTGGTGAGGTGGGTAAGGCTGTCCCCCCTAACCCGACAAAACTTCCTCTGGACTGATTAAGTGGCTCCGTGTACAACAGGAAGGAAATGGATTGCCCCATGCTGCATCCTGGGTTCCCTGTGAGCCATGGCCAAGCCTAGGAGGTCTACTAGCGGTCTTAGTTTGATGTCCCCTTGCCCCTGGGTGCACAGGGGCAGTCAGCTGACCAGTTATCTCTTTAGGTGGCACTTTGAACAAGGCTCAGTTGATGGCCTGGCAGGACATGCACTAGTCTACATGGCCTTTTGTAGCACATATTTAAAACAGGGACCTGGAAGCCCTTATGCAGCTGCTTAGATGGCGTGTGCCAGCACCTGGCAAATCTGTTCACGGGCTTTCTCATCTCTCCCATGGCACCTTAAGTGCCACAGCTGAAACTTCCACCTGTGGGGTCAGGAGCCTTGCTCTCCAGATGCTTAAGTTTTTAGCCCTAATGTCAGGGAGACAAGAGATGGATTTTATTCCATGTCTTGAATTTTTTTTTTTTTTTTTTTTGATAGTTTAGTGATTTGAGGACAGCTTTAGGAAGACCCACCAGGAGGCAGGCTGTAAACCAATCTCTGGCTAGAGAGCCATCTGGATTATTTTGATCCCAATGTGGGTCCTGATCGTAAACTTATTTGCATGCATCCTAGCCTGCTTCCAGACCTGTCCATGCTTAGCAGCCTGCCTGGTACCAGAGAACAGAGCAGAGAACAGATAAGGTTCTTTGGAGTGAGAGATTCCTTACGTTTGGGAATGTGAGGGTTCAGAGCTTAGTTAAAAGCACGGGGATAAGGTAACTCTTTTCTTTTGCCTGTTTGCTGGCAGAAGTTAGATAATTCTCATGAAATATTGGGATTCAAGCAGCCGTTGCACGGCCAAATTTACTGGTATCTGGTGATATTTAAGGCATTTTTCAAAGGAGGAGTGGAACCAAGGAGAGGATGCCTCCATGTCCCATGACTGCAGTCGAGAGAAAAAAAAAAAATTAAAATAACAAAAGGGATCCCAGACCCCCATCTCAAGTGTCCCTGAGGATAGGTAGTCTGTGGACCAGCATAAATTAACAGCACAAGTTACCCCAATCATCATCACGAGAAGGGTAAGGGCTGGGAGGGGGGGGGCGCGGCGGCGTACTACCGGAGGACTCCCTGGGAGTCCAGATAGCATTCAGTACTTGTCAAGAGAGAATGTGTCGTCATACCCCCGGGGGTCTGGCATGAGAAATATATCTCAGGCTACAGTCGTGGGAAATGGCAGAGGATGGAAAAGGGAAAAACTCACCAATCTTGGCGGCCGATGTGTTGTACGTAGTGGTCCTGGCGGCTGGGTAAATGAAAAAAGCGGAGCAGGCAGTTGTAGGTCCAATAAACCTCTGTACAGGGTCCCGGACACAGCCCCAGACGTAGATTGCAGAGAGAGCCTGTTGAGTCACAGCACCAAAGTTGTTTTAAAAATGATAATCGACGCTGGTTACGACGCTGGTTACAGTGCAGAAACATCATGAGGCACGAACCACGACAAAACCCAGTATCAGAGTTTTATTAGGAGGAAGTGGGGGGATGACGACAAAAGAACCAGGCCTGGGGAAGAAGCACAGGCAGAGAGCAGAGAGAGATAGAGATAGTGGGGGGAGGAGAGAGGATTTGCACAATCATGCAGCACACGGATGACATAAGACCTAAGACCCCTTGCTTAGCTGTTGAACTGTGCATGTGTGGTCATGCAGCTGGAGTGGTGGCCGAATCCTACCTCCCATATCTCCCTGCAGCTTCTGGGAACCCCACTCTGTTCTCTATACATCTTCCAGATCCGTTGTTTCCCTTGTCTAATTGCAAAGGCATTTCCCCCTTTTGAAGGTGGAGTCATAGTCCATTGTATCTGCTTACATTATGCATTGTCTTCATTCACCTGCTGACAGACACCCTGTTGACTCTACTTTGGCTCTCTTTACTTTTTTTTTTTTTGACAAACATGGCAGTGCAGATGTCTCTTTGCTCATTGCTTTAGACTATTCTCATTCCTTTATCTCTGTGACAACTGGCCCTGCAACACACTGGCCTCTGGAATCTGGTGCCTTTGTGTTCCAACCTGTCTGGACAGAGGCCAAGATGGGTAGGTGGGGTCTTGGCGTCAGAGGATGGTGGAAGGAGCTGCCAGCCCTCTGGGTTGGAAGGTGACATCATCCCACTATGAGGTGAGGGACCTGGAGCCAAGGAACATAAGGAACTTGGGGTGTCTGGCACAACTCAGGCCCCAGTTTCCTGCGGTCTCCAGCTGGTCAGATTCTTGGTGTTCTTGTTGCTTCATTGCTGCTGATGGCCCGTCATGAGCTGCCACTGTTTCTCATGACTTTAAGGCTGTTCGTACTCTTTAGCAGCGAGATCGCCAGCACACAGATGTTTGCCAACCTCTGGACTGGGCCCTTTCCTCCTGAGGGTGTCACATAGACCTAGCAGTGGAAAGCCAGTTGGTGTAAGGAGCCATGATAGATGTGAGCCCTAAATATTGAAGATGTCAGTTGGCTCCATGTAGGGACTCTGGGAGACTTCTTGAAGGATGGGATACTGGAGTTGGGTCTTGCAGAGTGATCAGCCACCCACCAAAAATGGAAAGGTGGATGCTAGGACAGGTGTGACCCAACAACCAAAGCTCTCATCTTCAAAGGAATTAGAGATGGTTTATTCTGGAGTTATTTTGAGTGACCCTGGCCTGGGAGCACAGATTTAGGTCACTCCAAATTCCATGTTCCAATGTGGAAGCAGTTTCAGGAAATTTTTATAGTTTTGCAGAACAGAGAAAGTCATAAGTCAAAGCAAGTTTAGAATACATGGGTGGGGGGCACATGAGAGAGGTGGGAATATCAGGAAGGGGAAGCTTTGCTATAGGCTCGAGAAGCTATCTGATGATGTCCTGAGTTTTTGGATTGCTAGAATCTAGTTGCCTGCTAAGTCAATAGATTGTAAATGGTTTTTAATCAGTTGTCACAGATGTAAGTTCTGACACAGGTGTGTGTGGTGTGTGTGTACATGTGTGCTTGCGTATGTAGGGGGCCAATGAATGGCTGTTCCAGAGGGGAGGGCCAGAACTTAGCCCAAGATAAAGTAATTAGTTTCTGGACCTGCAACATTCCAATCTGTCCGCAGTGCTGAAATTCTAATTAGCCAGTCTCTGCAGACAACATATCTTTTGTGAGTTTTAATTAATAGCCAGATGCAACTTCTTTTGAGAAGTTTTTGTTCACATCACAGCAGATGTGCCCTGTGCATTGTGCTGGGGGCAGGGGCATTAGGGCTGAAGGCCTGTACACTGAGACTGAGGAGTGGGAACTGTTGGGAGTTTGGCACAAAAACATTAAGAACCGGGAGAACAGTGCCTGCTGACCTGCCCTTGGGAAAGAGCTCTTTGCCTTGCAGGAGGCATTTTGTAGTTGTGATTTAATACACAGAAACACACAGATCTTTTGTATAGCCAGTACCCAGGTAAGCCTCAGCTCTAATGATATATAGGATTTTTTTAAATTACCCCAGACAAATTCTCTTTTCCATCTAGTTGTTATCTGTCAGCCCAAACAACCCCTAGTTTTGCTGTCTTCATAAGTTACATTTGCTTTTTGTAAAATGTCACATAATTCTTTTGTGCTAGCCTTTTTTTTTTTTTTAACTCAGCATGAAGTTTCAGAAATCCAGTTTTTGTTTTTTTATTTGTTTGTTTTTATTGCTTAATGTTATTCCAGTGCCTGGAAACCACCACAGTTTGTTTGTATGTTTCTTTCTTAATAAATACCTGAGCTGTTCTCATGTTTCCCGTCTTGGGTTCTTTTGTCTGCTGGTTTTTGTTTTTTGAGTAGGGTCTTGCTATGTAGGTTTGGCTGGCCTTGAACTCAGGGATCTCTCTGCCTCTGCCCTCTTAAGTGCGGGGATTAAAGCGTGCAGCCAAGTGCATGTTTCCGTTTTTTTTATTTCTGTGAACAAAGCTGCATTGAATGGTCTTGTAAGCTTTTTGTGGATGTTTATCTCCATTTCTCCTGGGCAGTAAGTACCTGGTGATTGTGGAGTTGCTAGTTTGTTGGTGTCTTAGTTAGGGTTTTTATTGCTGTGAAGAGACACCATGACCATGTTAACTCTTATAAAGGAAAACATTTAATTGGACTGGCTTACAGTTTCAGAGGTTTGGTCCATTATTGTCATTGTGGTCGGGCTGTGCAGGCCGATGTGGTACTAGAGAAGGGGCTACATCTTGATCCACAAGCAACAGAAGGAAAAACTGTGTACTGGGCATAGCTTGAGTATGTATGAAATCTCACAGTCTGCCTTCACAGTGGCACATTTCTTCCAATAAGGCTGCACTTACTCCAACAAGGCCACATTTCCTAATAGTGCCACTTCCTATGGGCCAAGCATTCAAACACATGAGTCTATGGGGGCCCTAACCTTTTCAAACCATCATAGTCAGCTACAGACATGTTTGGCTTTTAAAGACACAGGTTCCTTGCCAATGGTCCTGCCTGTCATATTATCACATTAAAGAGGCAGCTCCTTTAATGGGGTGGAAGCCTGACATAGCCAGTCATGCCTGTTCACATGATCAGAATGTATAGCTAGAAGAGACAACTGCTAGACAGCTATGCAAGTCTTTAGGACAGGAAAAAACCGGAAGAGACTTCTGTCTGGAGACAACAGATGTAAGCATGTGTTCAGCATTGCTGCTCATGCGTGCAGGTTAAATGAGGTAGCACTGTGTATGCTCTTGCTTTAAGATGCCAACATGGAACGTGTTTGGGGACATGGAGTGCGTGGGACTCTCTGACACCAGAGCCCATGTCCAGTTTTTGATTACTGTGAATAAAACTACATTTAGTATTCCTACACGCTGGGCCAGAAAGCCATGTTTAATGATTTTGGACCCGTGGCTCCTTGGTTAAGAGCTTTCAGCGGTTCTTGGACTCAGTGGTGAGCCAGGCTCAGGTAATGCGCAGGAGAAAAGCCAGGGTGGGGGCCAGTAGGGGAGAAGTCCTGCTGAGCATCATCCCCCTCATTTCTGTGACTTTGTTGTTGTTGCTGCGGCTGCTGTGACTAATTAACTGACAGAAGCAACGCAGGGAAGGATTTGTTTTAGTTCATGGTTTCTGGCAGAGGCATGGCAGCGGGCTTCTGTCCATGGTTACAAGGAGCTTGCGTATTACCTGTTACATCTCAGTGGGTCCGGAAGCAAACACACCTTGCCTAAACGGGCCTCCATTATCAACCATAACCCCTGGCCCTGTGGCCTTATATCTGTCATCTGGTCCCTGTATCCAAAAGGTTCCACAACCTCTCTGAACAGCGCCACCAGCTGGGGACCAACTGTTCAAACACACGAGCCTATGGGGACATTTCATATTAAAGTCCTGTCACAAGAGCATGTGAAAACTGTCCGGGCAGAGCACTGGGCCGTGTGGCATAGAAGAATCAGGCGCTCAGTGTGTTCCCTTTGTTCTCTGCCATCTTTGTCTTTTGCTTCCCTTCCTTTCCTCATCTTGTGGATTTTGACAGTATCCTTGGAAATTTGATGTGTCATGAAAGTGGTTTGAAATTGTAAATCACTGTGCATGGTACAGTGGCCTGGCCCTTTATTAAATCATGCCGTTGTGGCAAGTGAAATGGGACCTGGTAATAACCCCTATTCTGTAGACCTGCTCAGCCAGGTGTTTCACATCTTTTCACAAAAGCTCAGAAGAGTGGGTTTATTGTCTCTGCCCTGCAGATGAAGCAGAAGCCGGAGTTAGAGCCATTAGGCTGGTTCCAGGGTGGGCTTCAGAACAGGGTACCCAGAAGGGTGAGATCCATGTCAGGTCATTAACCCCCTTAAGAGGCTCATCTTAGATATTCTCCTGAAATCTTGTCAAGTTCCAGAATCTGGGCCTGGGCCAGATCAGGCTTGGCTTTAGTTCTTTAGGCCTGGTGACCTGGAGAGGCTTGAGCAGGAAGGAACAATTGCATGAAGGCTGCCCAGTCTACTAAAGGCTGTCCATGGAGCCTGCCAAATTGTCACACCAGTATCCAGTGACTACTGTAAGTGCACCCAAGGCCTGACCTTCAGGGTAATCCATAGTTTTACTTCCATAGTACTCTGTGGGGATGATTCTCCCTGGAGCTGTGTATGAGTGCATGTGGCCAAGGGGCCTGTATTCAAGGGACTCACAATATATAGAACATAGACAAACATTTTCTAAATGGAAGACAAAAATTTTCTAAATAGGAAGATTATGAAAACAAAGTTGTCCTTTGGTATCAGTGAACAAGATTGGTTCCCAGACCCTCCAGTGATACCAAGATCTGTGGATGCTAGAGTCCCAGATATAAAATGGTACAATACTTGCATGTACTGTAGAAACATTCTTATGTAAGCTTTGTATCATGTGTAGATTGTTTGTATTGTTTAATACCAATCAACACAGTGTTAATGCTATTAAGTAGTGCACTGGTGTAGCTGAAGTTTTCTCCAGTCCCGCCCAGGCCCACAGCTGCTCAGACCCAAGTAAACACACAGAGTAATTATGAACTGTATGGCTTAATGACTCAGGCTTTTTGCTAGCTAGATCTTACATCTTAAATTAACCCATTTCTATAAATTTATACCTTGCCATGTGGCTCGTGGCTTACCAGTATCTTTACATCTTGCTTCTCATGGCAGTGGCTGGCAGCGTCTTTTGACTCAGCCTTCCTGTTCCCAGAATTCTCCTCTCTGCTTATCCCGCCTATATATACTTCCTGCCTGGCTACTGGCCAATCAGCATTTTATTTATCAGCCAAATCAGAGCAAAACATTCACAGCATACAGAGCAATATCCACAGCACACTGGTTAGTCTTTGTCAACTTGACACAGACTAGAGTCACCTAGGAAGAAGGAACCTTAATTGAGGAACTGCTTCCATCCGATTGGCCTCTCTATGGGGGCATTTTCTTGATTAGTGATTGATGTAGGAGAACCCAGGCCACTGTGAGCAGTTCAATCCCTGGGCAGGTGATCCTGGGTTGTATAACAACAGATGAGCAAATTGTGGAAGCAAGCCAGTAAGCAGCCTCTTCCATGATCCATACCTCAGTTCTTGTTACAGGTTTCTGTCTTGGGTCCTCTGATGATGGATAGACTGTATCCTGTAAGCCAAAGAAACCTTTTCCTCCCCCAACTTGCTTTGGTCAGTGTTTTATTCAGTGACATTGAAGCAAACTAGATCAATCATTCAGTGTTTATTTGGGGACTAATAACATGAAAAAAAGTCTATGCATGTTTAAAACAGATACTTTTTTTTTTTTTTCCCACCAAAAGACTTTTGATTTCTGATTGGTGAATGGTTAGTGGTAGCTGTTAGGATTGGGAGGAGGGAGCAGGAGAAATGGTGTCTGATGGGAACAGAGGTTCTCTTTGGGAAGAAGAAACATTTCTGGAGATGTCTGGTGGTGATGGCTGCACACCAGGATGAATGTACCTAGTGCCCTGACCTGGAGAGTTAAAAGTGTTTAAAATGCTAAGGTTTATGTTATGTGTATTATACAATGCACATTAAAAAGAAAATGAAAACAAAAATCTGTGGTTGCTTTGCTGGGATTTGCTTACTGAAGATGACAGAGCTGGAGAGGTAGGTCTTGCCCAAGCCCTTTATAGCCCAGAAGATCATGAGTGAGTTCAAGATATCAGACTCTGGCAGAAGCTGGCAGGAGAAGGGACTGGGTAGGGCGATGGAAGTGGTCAGCGTCTTGACTGGTCCCGATAGTTTCACTTTCCTGTCCTGGGTTGAAGTTCAGTGAATAGTGCAGTGGTCCACAGGTGTGCTGGAAGTACATAGGGTAAGGCGGAGACAATAGAAGGTGATCACTGCCTACTGGGCTGGAGAGGGGCTCAGGAAAGCCTCTAGGTGATGTTTGAGCCGAAAAACCAATCTAGAAGGACCTAGCAGGGGAAGGGCATGGGGTGGCCTCTGCATGTCCACCTGCTTGACCAGTGCTTCTCTGGGGGTGGAACAGTGACAGTCAAGAGTTGAACCTTAGCCTCCGTGTGTTGTCTTTGTACCACCTCAGTCCTGGTGAGTAAGTGTGCACTGCCCGTCCCTACCCTGGCTCCAGCCGCCATCTGTTGGCAGAGTTACTGGGCAGCCTTTAGCCTGTCAAGATGGCCTGAGCTCTGTTTAGTCTTGGCCCCCATCTACTCAGGCAGCTTCTGGCTGTCTCATGAGTTTTGCTTCTTTCTGGGTTGAGTATTGAGGGATCTAGACCTTAGGAGAGAGCAGTGTCTTACAGGCCAGGAGACCTAGCTTTGTGACCCAGCCTCTCTGGGTGACAGGGAACTCTTTTGAGCCCCACTTTGCGCTGCTGTAAATTTGGAGCTGGCAGCGTTCTCTGAGAACTCTGTTCCCTTAGGGATGCAATCAGGTGAAGTGCCTGTTGGTGCTTAGAGGCCGCTTAGTGGCCGCTGCACATGGAAGTATTTTGCTGCGGCCTTGAAAGTTCTTGTGCCTGAGACTTCCTCCAGCCAGCCTGTGGGTGCTTGATCTGCCCTGGAATGTTACTCCCTACACATGCCAGAGTCCACTGTTGTGTTTGCTCTATTGTGTTCAGCCATGAGGGCCCAGAGCAGCCCATAGGCTGCTGGGCTCTCACAGTGGGGCACCAGCCTTTCCTGGTGTTGTTCCTGCTCTGGCCTCTGCACCCTATCAAGAATGAACCTTCCAGCACCCATGTTCTTTTTTCCCCCCCTTGGTGTGAATTTTTTCTTTTCTTTTCTTTTTTTATTAAGATTTTTTAACATTCATTTTACATACCAATCACAGATCCTCCCCCCCCTTTCCCTCCTCCTGCCCATCCAGCCTTCCCCACCCAAACCCACCCCCCATTCCCTCCTACAAGAAGCTAAGGCCTCCCATGGGGAGTCAGTAGAGCCTGGTACATTCAGTAGAGGCAGGTCCAAGGCCCTCCCCCTGCCTCAAGGCTGCAGCACCCATGCTTGTCAACAGCAAAGAGGTTTTATTTTTTACATTTTAAACTATGTGCGTGTGTATGTGTGTGTGTGTGTGTGTGTGTGTGTGTGTGTGTGATGTGTGTGTGTGAGTGTGTGTGCACGCACGTGCATGCGTGAGTAACCCCTGCAGCTATTGCTTTCTCCACTGTAACTGCAATTCTGTTAATAGGATATTGTCTTTGATTGACAGCCTGAAGGACAGACAGAGTTTAGGTCACAGGCTGGTACCAGTGCCATTGACCAAGCCAGGATTTGCATATTACTTGTCGACCCCAAACCACATCCTGTGACCTATTCAGATTGTAGAATCAAGCCTCCATGTTTCAGGAGCAGCACCAGGGAAATGTCGGTGGAGAAGCAGTATACTCGTGCACGGTGGAAGGGTGCTGGCACCCGCCATCTTTCTGTTCTGTTCTCTGTAGAAGAGCTTGGTGTATCGGTTTAGGACTCCCCCCCCCCCCAACACCCTCCCCTCCTTTAAATTTACAAGTCCATTTTAGGAAACAGTGTCCCTTCAGACCGGTGGGTTTTCCACTCGATCTCTCTGGGACTTGCTGGTTGGTTTCTTAGATGCTGCTAAGGCATCTGCATTAACCTTCCTCCTACTGCAGGAGGGCTTTCTTACCTACTCTAGGGATAGCTCTGCCACTCGTCACCCCCACCATCTACAGAGCAGGGGCTGCTGCAAGAGTATCTGCAGAGTCTGCAGCCGCTTCGAACAACCAGTTGAGGGCTTTTTCAGAGTCAGAGCCCATGGCAGCAGGGACTGACTGAAGGAAGAAGCAGGTGTCCCGGGTACCCAGCATGTCAGTGGGAGGCCTCCTACAGACAAGCTAAGAGCAGATGCACTCACTATGAGGTACCTGGTGCCGTATCCCCTGGTGGCCCACCTTTGGTACTGCCAGCGGTGAGAATGCCTCCTTTACCCGCTAGCCTTGGGGCAGCTTCTACAAGAATGCCTTGGGCTATGTCAAGTCCATTCTTCTCAACCAGCACTACCTCCCTGGGCTTCCCACCCAGGTTCCTCCCCTGATACCTGACGGGTTAGATTACAGCCTCTCTGCCTGTGGTGTTTTCTGTAGGGAGCTTTTGTTGGCACAAGTTTCCTTTCCTCGGGCAACTTCATTCTTGCTTGTTTTCAATACTAAAGAGAGTTCCTGAGAACTAACTTTCAAACTGTTTGGAACCTGAGATACAGAACATGGAAGCATTTATACAAATTTCAGGACAGGAAGACCTAGAGTAATAGACTTTTACTTTATCCTGTTTGGTGCTATCTGATGCTTTTGTTCTTTACCAATTGGATGTGAGAATTCAAGTGTGTGAGGATTGCTGTAGCTGTGAGAGCTTGTAAAAGATAATCTGGTGGCCTGGGGAGGATGGAAAGAGCAGTGGACAGTGGAGAGGGGAAGAGCCAGAGAGGCCAGGGGTGGGGGACTGTTTTGTGCTGACCCCTTGAGATGCTCAGAGGGAAATGTTGGGCCTGTGGAATATGTTCCGTCTTAGTCTTTTATTTTTGCATACAATTCTCTTGCAGAGAAACCAAGAGCATCAAACCCCCCATATACCCTCTCTTCCAAGCCTGGACATTGTTAGCATTTTATTACGTTCTTTGTCTTTCCCACTTGTCTGTGTCTCTGCACCCTTTGAGATAAAGCTGTGGACAGAACACCCCTTTACTTCCTCCTAACTCTAGTCAGTGTTTAATTTCCTATAAACAGAAATACCTTCCTGCATTAACAGCATTGTTGTAGTCACAATGTGAGAATCCCATCAGTGCAGTTACGATTCACATTTCATCAACCGTCCCCATAACGGCCTGTATAACAAAGGGAAATAGTGTGTATGTACAGCATTCCAGCATCTGGTCTCTTTGCTCTCTGGGCTGGAGCTTCTCCTCTGCCTCTGTGTTATGGCATTGGTAGTTGAGGTGTGTGGCCATTTGTTAGGCAGGTCATCCTTCCTTTACTCCTTACCGTGCTTCCTTACCATCGGGTCCTGGTTGTGCACTTTTTGGCATTACCACAGGAAGGATGTGGAGTTCTCAGCATCGCTTGCATTGGGCCCATGATCTCTAGTCATCTCCTTGCCACTGATGCTACATGTTTGAGGGGGTCAGGTTCATTGTCTTGAGGCTACTGATTTTCCCTTTGTCATTAAATGCCCAGGGGCAAATACTTTGAGATTTTGTTTGTCATGCTACATCTTCTCCTCAAACCGCCTTTCTCTGCCCTGTTTCCATGGATGATTGTTGCCAAACTCTGCCATTACCATGCCTGCTCAATGTTTTCTTTTGCTCTTACAGAGCGCCCCCTCCCCAACTGTAGTATGAACTACACCAAAGTATAAACAATGTGTGAGCTGGGCAGTGGTGGCGTACACCTTTAATCCCAGTACTCGGGAGGCAGAGGCAGGTGGATCTCTGAGTTCGAGGCCAGCCTGGTCTACAGAGTGAGTTCCAGGAAAGGTGCAAAGCTACACAGAGAAACCCTGTCTCATGAAACAAAAAACAAACAAACAAAAAACAAAAAACACTGTGTGAATTTAGGGTTAGCACATGTTGGGTTTCCAGTGACTCAATAATGAGGGACAGACCACCAAAGCCCATTAAACCAGAAGCAGACTTTATTCCAAAAACCAAAGAGAAAAAAAGGAAATATCACCGTGGGGCACAAAAGCTTATCAGCTAGCTGAGACCACAGCCAGTATTTGGGATTCTGAGGCTATGGCAGCTGGAGGGGGATTATGAGCTCCTTTTTATAGAAAGGGGAACCTCTAGGCATGGACAAAGGAACTGTTACAGTTTTGAAGTTAAGCTTTTAGAGACAAATTGATTTTAGGTTTTTAAATTTCCCATTAACAAGGTTTTGGAGGGGGTTGAGCTAAATGATATTTTTGTGTGTGTGTGTGTGTGTGTGTGTGTGTGTGTGTGTATATACGCACAACCCTCTCTGACTCAGTTAATTGATATTTGCCCAAATCTGAAACTTCTGACATAGCTGTGTTCTCATGGGGGGAGGGGGGGAGTAACAACAAAACAACACAAGGCAGGTTGTCAGGCAGATCTCATTCAAAGTTAACTTTGGTTTCGGTAGTGAGTGGTAGGGGGTTATTCAAGAATAGCTAACCCCATGGCTACAAAGGGCAATCTTTAGTAAAAGAAAACTAACATTTGGGTTGTTGACAGAGCTGCCCATCGTAAAACACGGAAGGGCCCAGTTAAAGGGTAATCCATTTTTGCTGGCCAAGCTGATGAATGTCAGTTTCTGTCCCTTAAGCTTGTTTCTATATCCTATGTTTCTATCTTATTCCCATCTTATTCCTATATTCCTGTCTTATTCCTATGTACCTGTACCCTGCACACATGGTGTTTGCATGTAGCATGTGTTATCGAGGGATCACCACAGTAGTTGACTTTCAGTCTCCACAGGCAAGAAAGTCTTCTTTTTCTTGATTGATTTATGTTACTGGAGACTCAAGGACTCTTTATTTTAGCCAGGGATTTATACTCCTTTCTCATTGTTTCTTCTGATGCTCACATTAACTGTTCAAGCTGTTTGAAGCTCCTAAAGCCTTGTGTCCTGATATGCCTGCTTTTTCTTGAACACCTCATTGCTTTCTGGTCCAAGATGTTCTGGGTTTATTCTGTTTCTTCCTTCTTCCAGGTCTGGGACCTGATGCTTTTTCCAGGAGACCTGAAGACTGGGGATGTCACTGGTGGGCTTTTGTGTCTCAACCCTCTCTGTAAACACAGCTAGGCAATGGGTGTCTCTTTATGTATATGGTATATAATGCATCTATGCTCATCCACGCTCCCATCTATGTTTTTATCTGCAAGGCTGTTGGTTTTATATAGAACTTCCCAACTCCAATTTAACACCACAGGGCTTGTTTTCTCTTCCCTACTCGGCACATTCATACGTTCCTTTCCTGGTAGAAAGAAAGCCTTTCTGAACCCACAGCATGCCTGGCTGCTTGCTCTTTCCTAGAATATGCTAAGTACTTTCTGAATCCCAAACTGGTATCTCTGTGAAAGATGTCTGCTGACCAGAGCTCCTTCCTCCAAAGAGATTTCACCCTCCAAAGTCTCTCGTGACCATCTTGCCTCTCCTTTTGTTCAGTGCAATTACACACATTTCTTTAAAATGTGAACAGTTGACTGCATCTCCTCGATTTCACTTTAGGGTCCCTACACTTGTTTATTTTATTTATTTGTATTGAATATATGAATTTCTAGAGCAGTATATTTCTTGTATTTCAGCGAGAGAGCAGAATTTTTTTTTTTTTTTTTTTTTTTTTTTTTTTTTTTTTTTTTTTTTTTACTTTTTCCTCTTCTATGTGTGAGTTGTAAACATGGAGACCTGCAGAGAGTTAGGGATGGGGTGTGTCTCTAGGAAAGCCATAGACGCCCTGGATGGCATTGGAATTGAGCTAAGGCTGTATGTTTGAGCTGGGCTGTGCTGCCTAGGCTCTGCTGGCCTTCATTCAGCGAGCATCTCCTCTCCAGGCACTTGGCCTCCACCTCCTATGAATCCCTTTAATCCACCATTTAGACACTGCATATATTCCTATTATGGATGGGGCCGGCTGTCACTGTTTTCACTGCTGGGACTAGGGGTGGCTGTCCCACCCCGAGTCTCAACTTCTTACTCAGTTCAGGGTCCTGCTTGTTTTGCTAGGAAGTGGGAGTTAGGAAAACCTTGGTTCACAGTCTCAGGATCCTCAGGTGAGGACTGGAAGTGTCCTGGCCTCACCAAAAATGAAGTGCAGCTTGCTCCGAGCAGAGGGAATGTTTTTGGTAATGTTTAGCATTTCTATTTTCAGGACTTTATTTTTTTTTTTTAATTGCATGCTCTTTGTGTTTTAAGAGCTTATACTATATTAGGGAAATCAGATAAGCCCACCACTAAATCTGCTGTTATAAGTTGTGGTCATACTCCAAGGCAGTGTGTAAGGGGACTCTGGACACCCAGATGAAAATGCTTACAGAAGCCTCTCTGTGAGAACAAAGCTGGCTCTGAGACTTCAAGAACAGATCCTGAATTCCTGAACAAGCTGGAGAGACAAGGAGCAGGTGCTGCCATGTCCCCCTCTGTGGAGGTGCCTGAGCTGGAGTTAGCTGCCCCTGCCAAGTTCTCATTTGCCCGCTTGTGTCCTCACAGCCCTGGCCTGGGAGAGGGCTGGGCTGCCAGTGTCTTCCTGGGGCAGGACTCCCAGGAGCCCTTGGGGCGAGGGCAGCTGGCCTGACTCTCTGAGGTTCCCGCTGGTGTAAACATAGGTGGCAGCTGCCCTGCAGAGTGACGCTGGGGTGTGTGGAGGGAAAATGGGGGCAGGCAGGGCTGTCTGACCCTGCAAGACTCTGGCCTGTGGATGAGTTGAGCACTTCTCTCCCACCAGTGGCAAGTGTCCACAAAGTCCAGCCCCAGAGAGCAACCCTGGCGTGCCAAATGGAGTGGCCCATTTGTGTTCCTGGAGGGAGGCCTGTATCTTCCTTATTTCTAATTGTGCCTGGCAGAGGATGTGACACATACTGGGCATTCATTAACTACTGAAATATGAAGCCACTGTATAAGGTAGCCACAGAGCACAGTTATTTAGAGACTAGCTCTACGACTTATTTCATATTTTGTCTTCGGGAAAAGGAGCTGGATGGTTTGGGTGAGCTGAAGGTAGGTGGGTGGGTGGTGGCTTGGAAACTTCTTTCTCTACTTGTTTTCCTTAAATTATTGTTCTCCTCTGGAGTTGCAAAAGACCCCAGTGATGTCTGAATATTAAAGGGAAGTTCTTATTCTTGGAATTAATTGTGAGACCCTGGACTCTCAATAAGACAGACTGATCTCAGGCTTTTATAATAAGTCAAGCAGACATTTACAATTTGAATTTGAGTTAGCATGTTTTCCACATCTGTCTCTAGCTTCTACCAGGCTATTATCTGTTTTGATTGTGACCTCTGGAGCCCTGAGCACACAGTCGGCATTTAAACCTGTGACAGTAGTAAATGAACATGTCCCTCTGTCTCTTGCTTTTCCCTGCAGAGTGTGACCAGCACTGTAGTCATTCCATGCATTTCTACCTTGCTAATAACTCTGTGTCCCCACTTTCTAGATTTACTGAATTGCAAAGGTTTTTGAGGAGTAGAGGCTGTATCCCAGCCTCCTGGGGGTAAAGGAGGGGAGCATGTCTGCTATGACTCTGATGTACAGTCACAGACATTCCAGGTATTCTGGAAACAATGTCAGTGGGTCCTGGGTGTATTACAGCCCAGACCAGGATGTGCTAGAAGTGAAAAGATTCTCGAGTGTGAAGAGGTAGTACAGAAAGGATGGAGTTTCTCATGGAGCTCTGGGAAATGGACTGACTACAGGGTAGATGCTGTTGTAGGTCTGCTCGGTTGAATAAACAGTGCTGTGAAAAGTCATCCTGGGTGCTTCATTTTATTTTAATGTGGTTTCTAGAAGTTTCAAATCCCGTCTGTGGCTACTCCTATTTCATTTAGCAGCACTTGGATAGACAAGCCCTGGGCCTTTTACTGGTGCCTGTGCTGGAATGGGTGTGGCTCCTCATCTATCTGCGAGGGCACTTCTGACTCCCCCCCTGCCAGTGTCCTGCAGGCAGGACCATCTTCAGAGACACTTCCCAGGACACTAGAGGAACGGAGGACCTATGGAGTCCACCCTGCCTGGCTGGTGGTCACTTACAAGTCTGAGTTTACTCAGTGGGTTCTTTAACTTGCAAGCTACACAGCTCCTACTCAGCTTACCCACAACTCATGCAAAGTTCAGGTTCGTTGGTTGGAGATGTTGCCTACATTGAAGTGGGTTGAGTCAGGCCCGAATTCCCCAGGGCTTGGCTTTGCTTGGTTGGATCCCTCTCCCAAGCAGCAGTGTGTCTACAGACTGCATCCATGGGGAGGGGACAAGAGCACTGTCCTGTGGCAACCAGAGTGCCTGTGCCTCTTGGAAGCAAACTGCTTCAGTCTTGAGCGTTAAACCAGATGAGAGAACAGCAGCCAAACAGGACAGTGAGACTGTGTGGGCTGGCTGCCCCTCCTTCGGTCCTGTCCTTCCTCCATGCTTTGTTGGCCTTCTGTAACTCTTCTTCCTTGTCCTGCTGGGCTGAGGGCGCAGGGCGAAGATTATGTGAGCAGAACTTGGACCTATGTGGAGAGGCTGGGTTCACCTTCCAGAGCTGGGTCCACTTTCCTCCCCTTACCTGTACCCTGGCTTCTGACAAGTCGTCCTAGTACCTGCCATCTTGTTCTGCTCCCCTTCATTTCCTGACCTCTTTTCTTCCCTTCTCCCTGCTTCTTCTCAGTTCCTCGAGAGTCATAGCCTCCATTTCTACTTGGTCTCACCATGACGCTATTTTGTTTTACTAGTTTCTGAATTGCCTGTGCCCTTCGTTTTCCTAAAGTGAGTGAGTGTGTGTGTGTGTGTGTGTGTGTGTGTGTGTGTGTGTGTGTTGTTTGCCCATGTGTCTCTGCATGCATTTTTGCTTGTATGTATGTGTGCATGGATATGCATGTACACACACATTTGTGCTTTACATGTGTGCATGTGTGTCTCAGAGGACTGAGCATGCAAGCGGAGAAGTATTAGCTAGCAAGCTAGACTTTAGGATCTAAAATGCTGCCTGCTCACTTCAGCATCAGTACTTTGTTGACCTGCCATGCCCCCATCACCCATATGGTGGCTCCCCCATCACCCATATGATGGCTCCCCAAAACCCATATATGATGGCTCCCCCATCACTTATATGATGGCTCCCCCATCACCCATATAATGATGGCTCCCCATCACCCATATGATGATGGCTCCCCCATCACCCATATGATGGCTCCCCATCACCCATATGATGATGGCTCCCCATCACCCATATGATGGCTCCCCATCACCCATATGATGATGGCCCCCCATCACCCATATGATGGCTCCCCATCACTTATATGATGGCTCCCCATCACCCATATGATGATGGCCCCCCATCACCCATATGATGGCTCCCCATCACCCATATGATGATGGCTCCCCCATCACCCATGTGATGGCTCCCCCATCACCCATATAATGGCTCCTCATCACCCATGTGATGGCTCCCCCATCACCCAAATGATGGCTCCCCATCACCCATATGATGATGGCTCCCCATCACCCATATGATGGCTCCCCATCACCCATATGATGATGGCTCCCCCATCACTTATATGATGGCTCCCCCATCACCCATATGATGATGGCTCCCCATCACCCATATGATGGCTCCCCATCACCCATATGATGATGGCTCCCCATCACCCATATGATCATCATATGATGATGGCTCCCCATCACCCATATGATGATGGCTCCCCATCACCCATATGATGATGGCTCCCCATCACCCATATGATGATGGCTCCCCCATCACTTATATGATGGCTCCCCATCACCCATATGATGGCTCCCCATCACCCATATGATGGCCCCCCATCACCCATATGATGATGGCTCCCCATCACCCATATGATGGCTCCCCATCACCCTCCCTGCCATCCCTGCTGGGTCAGTGAGGGCAGTTGTAGTTCCTGTATCCAGGCTGAGTCTGCATATTCAGAAAGGGGAGGTGGCTCCAGGTATGTTGCTGGCTGATGAAGTGGGGTCTGTGGCGTCTTTGGGACACAGTTGCCAATGGCTTGAAAGCAGCCCATTCAGAAGAAAGATGAGCAAAACCAGAAAATAAAAGCTAGGCACTTGGAAACATGTTGCTGTCATCTGTGGGCATGACTCTTTCTCTCTCAGAAACCAGCAAGGTGGAGGTTTGGCTGCTTTTACGTTCAGCATGGGAATAGTGGCAGAGACTTGGTTGCTCAGGGGCATCAGGTGAGTTACGGGTGGTGGCCTCAACCATTTTCTGATGGATTGTGCTATTAGTTTCTGTGTTAGGAGCTCATGGTCCTGTGTTGCTGGGGTCAGGGACTGTTCCTGTCTCTCTTGGTGTTTTTGGTGGTTTCCTGTGGAAAGAGCCACGTTTTCCACAAGTATGATTACCCTGTTCAGTGTAAACATACTTCATTGCCCAGGACTCTCACTTTGAGAGAGCCGAAAAATAACTTTAAAAATTTCATGCCAAGTTTTAACGTGGAAGAAATGTGTACGCATAAAATTATAATGCAACTGTTGTCCCAGCCATAATTATAGCGGAAATTGAACATTCCTCATTTTATTTTGTTAATTCAGCTTCAGCAGAGAAGCCCCTCTGAGATTTCTCCGTAGCATTTAATAAACATGTTAACTTTGTGAGCTATAGAGGTTGGCGTGCACATCAGCATCTTAGGAGATGCCTGGTAATTCTACACATTAAAGGTGTGCATTCGTTGAGACATCAGTAGGACAGAGCTGGCAGGTGCCGTGGGGATTCTCTGTGGCTGGGGAGGCTGGGGTCTTCTCTGTCCCCTCCCTTTGCTTTGGCTTTGTTTTCTCAGGCTTTGGATATGGCCAGCCTAAGACCAGCTTCCACTTCCAAACATTTCCAAACAACAGCTTGCCCTGTTTGTCATTCAGATGAGAAAAATGAGACCTGAAGAGATTTCGAGACTTCTGTTTTATGTGCCACTGGAGAAACCAGGGCCATCTGTGAGCTGAGAGGCTCTGACTCCAGCCTAAGTGATGCCCTTTCTCCTGTATGGTGTAGGGTAGTGTCTCTTGGCTACAGGCACTGAGGTCGGTCCATTGTATTCTCAGCATCCTGCTGTCCTCCACAGCTCTGGACAGAGGGAGAAACAAGTTCACAGAGACTACATACACATGCCCTGGGTCACAACAGCTATGTGGATCAAAGCTGGGGTCAGATCTATGCTGTTTTGAATCAGAATGTCCATTTATTCCTGCATCCTTTCCTTTAACGTTGGCTGTCTAAGTCTTCTGAGACTAAAGCATACCTTGTTGGTAGAGCATAGGTCACACAGGTGAGCTGAAGGAAGAATTCCCACAAGCTGTCCCCGGCCGATTTGACACTGGAGTGTTAAACCTGGCCACAATCTGCCTTTTGTAATTGTTGCCCCCTATCTTTGTACCTCCTGTTTAAAGTCTTATCTCAGAGTTTTCCCAGGGGATCAAAGCCTATGCAAACTTAGTATAAACAACCCAGAAAACTGGTATTTGTACTGAGAATTTGCATTTGGCATTATTTATCCCTTTTGGGGGCTTAGATCAAAGACTTTTGGTGTAGGAATTGACTCCCTAAAGGTGTGATTTGTAAAAAAACGATAAAAGAGTCCTTTGCCCTGTGCGGGCAGTTCAGTCCCTAGAGGAATCCACCCTGCAGCTGAAAAGGCTAAAAGTTCATCCTTGAGGTGCCTCTGTATGTCTTCACACAGATCTGCGTGAACCTATAACCACTCATGGTACACGTGTGAACCTGTTCCCACTCAGGATATACAGTAGTGAGCAGCTGAATGGATGTCACATCACGTGCTGAGTGACGTGTAGCAGATCAGGAGATGGAAATCTACTCCTCCCCCAGGAGGCCCCAGTCACATTGGGGAAGTCTGCTCTGTTTTACACAGTGCACTCCTCAGTCACTGGCTGTCTTGGTCAGTGTTCTAGTGCTGTGAAGAGACACCCTGACCAAGGCAACTCTTAGGAAAGAAAGTGTTTACCTGGGGCCTTGCTTGCATTTCAGAGGTTTAGTTTATTATCATCATGGTGGCATGCAGGGAGGCTCTGGGGCATAGTCAAGAGCTACATCCAGAAGGCAGAGAGAGAGAGCCTGGGCCTGGCATGGGCTTTTGATACCTCAAAGCTCAGCCCAAGTGACACACTTCCTCCAACAAGACCACATTTCTTCATAAACCTTCTAGACCTTTCAAATAGTGCCATGCCTACTGACTAAACATTCAAATGTATGAACCTATGGAGGCCATTCGTATTCAAACCACCACACTGTTCCTCCAATCAGTGCACGCATGCGCCTCTGCTGAGTCTCCTCTTAGCATCATTGCTGCTGCACGGAGTTGTGTTTCTTAGTAATGAGAAAGCCCCGAGATTTGAAAGTGACTTTTAGGAAGATTAAGAATGGGCCAGGCAGTGGCTGGCTATGAGGACAGTCTGTTAGAGTTAAGTCTGGCCTGACTCACCAGCCAAGTTTGACTAGGTGCACCTCGGTTGCCAGGACAAGTCCATTAGGGCTGGGGAAAAACAGCCTGATCAAATGGTGACTTCAGATTGTTCCTGCTGTGTGCCCTCCTGCTGTTCGACCCAGTAATCCCTTCCACAGCCTACTTCTCATTATCAAATGGACACAAAAGCCTCTCGTTGGGGAGGTGAATGTGAAGGTTAATTAAGTAGGGTGATAGGCAGAATAGTGTCTAGCAAAGTCAGTGGTAGCTTTGTTTTGATTTTGCTGTACTGCCATAGATGGCCACCAGAGGGCGATGTTAGCACATTTATTTGCTTATAAGGGTGTCCACCTGGAATGGCGGTTCACTGTTGCCTGGTTTGGGGTCTGTTCTCAAGCTGTGCAGTGGGTGAGATTAGTAAGTATATATGGTCTGGGTGAATTCACAACAAGATTTTTTCCTGTTTTCCATCTTATTGCTACTTAAATAAATAAATTGCAGTAATAAGTAATAACACACAAGGAAAAAAGTTCCTTTTCTAATCTACTGTCTCTTCTAGTTGTAATTTTTCATTTTGATTATAAGTTAGGGACACAAGACTAGCATTCCTCACAGCAAACACCTTGAGTATTTCATCAAACAGCACACCGGCACTGCAGGTCGCCTATGTGGCAGTCAACTTGGAAGGTCTTGGTGAAGCTTTGCTGTTATTATTACTTATCTGCATGGGAGCTCCTTGGCTGCTCATTAATGTCTATCAGCCCCAGGCTTCTCTTTTGTAAATAGGGGTAATGTTGGTGGTGATGATTATGGTGACAGTGTGATGATGGTAGTGCTGGTGTTTATGGCCTTAGGGTGACAGTGATTGATGATGGTGATGTTAATGGTCCTGAGGGTGACAGTGATGATGGTGATGTTTATGGTCCTGGGGGTGACAGTGATGATGGTGATGGTGGTGTTTATGGTCCTGAGGGTGACAGTGATGATGCTGATGTTTATGGTCCTGAGGGTGACAGTGATGATGGTGATGCTGCTGATGTTTATGGTCCTGGGGGTGACAGTGATGATGGTGATGTTGCTGATGCTGGTGCTAATATTGATGTACTGATGGTCATGAGGGAGATAATGTGGATGAAGGTGATAGTAGTGATGGTATAATGATGATGATGATGATGATGATGATGATGATGATGAGGGTGATTGTCAGGAAGGCAGTGATGATGATGATGGCAATGATGGTGCTGTGTTTAAGGAAGACAGCTCATTTCACACAATAGGTTCATTTTGTATTATGAAAGTCCTACACATGGTAGGGAATGTGACTTGTTACAATGTCTCTTGTGACTTTCTGATGAGGTGATAGTGTCTTAAGGGAAGGAAGAGGTGTGTTTTGGGCTGGCAGCATCTTGGCAAGGTAGTGTGACAAATTCCTGCTGTTTTATTCAGCTGTCTCCATTCTTGTCTTGAAGGAGTGGCTTGCAGCCTGGTGTGTGCAGAATGGGGCGTGAGGTTGTACAGGGTGAAGAAAGAGCAGGAGTCAAGCTTTCCTGAGTTCACAGCCAGGCTGCCCAGTACTTACTCTGTGCTGGGCCTACGTTGCTCCCATTGAATTGTGAAAACATTACAGTTGGTTATTGATGCAGGCAGCTCGAACACCAAGAAATATCTTTCAATGGTGTGATGAGAAGCCAGCATATCCTAGTCTATTTATCTGTGTTTTTGTCTTTTTAGTGACATGTAAGGTGTTAGTACTTCTTGAAATAGATGCTGTCCTACAGTGGAGAAATACAGTAATAAAACCCCTTTCAGAGGATTGCTTTGAAGATTAAGTGCACTTAGTGTGAGCCTTGTATGGTACTTGTCGATGGTGAGAGCTTGGTGAATTTGAGCCTCCCTCTTGTCTACTTCATCCTTTAAAATCCTAGTTCCAGCAAGTTTTAATACGTGTGATGGTGTCTTAGCGTTTCTATCGCTGTGCAGAGACACCATGACCACGGCAACTCTTATAAAGGAAACCATTTAATTGGGGCTGGCTTACGGCTTCAGAGGTTCAGTCTGTTATCTTCATGTCAGCGTGCAGGCAGGTACGGTGCTGGAGAAGGAGCTGAGAGTTCTGCATCTCAACCTGCAGGGGTGAAGGAACTGTGTGCCACACCGAGTGTAGCTCGAGCATAGGAGATCTCAAAGCCCACCCCCACAGTGACACCCTTCCTCCATCAAGGCCACACCCACTCTCACAAAGCCACACCTCCTACTAGTGTCATTCCCTGTGGGGGCCGTTTTCTTCCAAACCACCACAAATGGTAATGATGGAGGTGGTGATAATGGTGACAGCGGTGGTGAGGGAAGTGGTGAAGGTGGTATTCCTGATAGTGCTGTTAACTGCAATGGTGATGATGGTGGTGATGATGGTGGTCATGGTAGCCATGACGACGACGACGGCCATAGTGGCCATGGTGATGATGTTTGTGATGATAGTGACATTGGTGATAGTGGTGATGATAATGATAGCATGGGACGTACCCACAGGTAGTTCAAGGCTCTTCAGAGGAAATGGAGCGAAGGAGAATGTCCTAACCTGATTTTCTTCCCATAAAGATAAAGGAAGGGTAAGGACTGGAGACAGCCCAGAGTTTACAGTGCTTGATGCTCTTTCAGAGGGCCAATGTTCTGTTCCCAGGACCTGTGTGGTGGCTCAAAACCATCTGTAATTCCAGTTCCAGGGGACCTGAGGCCCTCTTCTGTCCTACAAGGGCACTGTATGCAGGTGGTATACATACATGTGTACATATAGGCAAAACACTTCTACACATAAAAAAGAGTAAAGGAAGGTGGTACTTCCTGAGACTGCCACACTGCCTGCTGCACCAGGACAGTAGGTGGGAGGGGCTGTGATAGTGCACAAGGCTGCACAATCCGAGACCTCATTCATTATGTTGGCTGTGACAGAAGTCTGGCTCTATGTTGTTAAAATATTTCCACTCCTATTTGGGAGCTCCTAGCCTCTATGAATTTAATAACTTAAAGACAAGTGAAAAACAGGAAAACAAAAAGTATAAGAGTGTTCTTGCTGTCTCGTCTCAGAAGACAAACAGTTCAATAGGGACTTGGCTCTGGCTGCTGAACTCTCTGGCAGTTAATACATCCAAATAGAAGCTAGTTGGAGAGTAGAGAGGGTGATTTATGCTCATCAAGGAGCAGAAGTGAGAGATTTTTTAAAGTACAGTCTTTATATGGAGTGATTTAATAACTTAGCAGTGTAGCATTTTGTCTTCTTGTGTTTATTGATTAATGCTTAAGCATTTTGCTACCGTTTATTCATCTAACTGATGGGGTCTTAATGGATCTCCATTGGTATTATTACTAAGAGGAAGATGCTGGGCCATTGAGGCTGTGGTTACAGCTCACGAGTGAAGGCAGCATGAAATGTACTGGGAGCTATGGGATAGGCAGCTAGGAGTTCAGAATCTGAGTTTCTACACCATTTCCCAGAGATGGGGGTTTAGCATGGACTGTACCTTGGTTGTGCCTCTGGGTTGTAGAATATTATTTTAAGATGTGTTTCATTTGCTTATGCTGTGGAACATTTCTTTAATAATGCAAAGATGTGTTGCATTCTTTTATGTTGCATTTGTTTAACTCTGTGAAGCTGTGTTACTTTGCTTGTCTAAAACACCTGATGGTCTAATAAAGAGCTGAACAGCTGATAGAGAGGCAGGAGAAAAGATAGGTGGGGCTGGCAGGCAGAGAAAATAAATAGAAAGAGAAATCTGGGAGGAGAAGAGAAGAACAAGAGGGATCAAGGTGGAGGCCATCAGGGACCAGCTACAGAGTGAGAATATACAGTAAAAAAAAAAAAATAAAGTAAGATATACAGAAGAAAGAAAAGGAAAAAGCCCAGAGGCAAAAGGTAGTGGGATAATTTAAGTTAAGAAAAGCTGGCAAGAAACAAGCCAAGCTAAGGCCGGGTATTTATAATTAAGAATAAGCCTCCATGCATGATTTATTTGGGAGCTGGGTGGTGGGTCCCCAAAGAGTAAAGAGCCAAAACAGTAAAAGAGCAAACAATACCTCTGTAAGCTGTGTTCCTCCCTACCTGCAAGTCCCAGCACTGTGCTTGGAATTAGATGTCTTGTGCCACTTCCTCCTGGCCTCCATTGTCTGGGGAGAAATCTGCTGTCTTCTGAATGAATTTGCTGATAGGAAATAGTTTTGTTCCTCCATTGCTATTCTTACGTATTTATTTTTAGTTCTCAAATGCTTGATTATATTTCTTGGAATAAGTTTATTGGAGTTTATCCTGTTTGCGATTTGCTCAGCTTCTTGAATACATTGGTTTATTTTTCTAAAAATTTAGGAGCTTTCAGTTGTCATTTCTTACCACATTTTTTCCCCCCACTTTCAACATCTTCTTCTTATCTGTGGGCTCTGACGACACAGTTTTAGTTCTTTTGCTGTGGCCCCTGGGTCCCTGCACTCTGCTCAGTGTCATTGCTGGGCCTCTGATGTGTCTTGCTACTCTGTCCTCGGTATCACCAACCTTCCTGTTCCTTTCATCTTGTTTTGAGCCTGTCATTCAAGGCTTTTGTCTGTTCCTTTTTTGGCGGCAGTTGCTTTAGTTTTCTGTTCTAAACTTTCCAGTAGGTATTCCGTTACCCTGCCTATCTCCTAGATGAGGAACTCCAGTTCCCATCTCCTGTGTTACTTGGATTTGCTTTTGAAGACTTTTTTTTTGTGGTGGTTGCTTTTGTCCTCATCAAATCATCCTGCTGTCATGTCATCTTGCTGATGTCTGTTCATGGCCTTCTTTCCTTCCACATGCCATTTTCCTGCTTCTTGAAGAGTCATGGGGAGTGAATGGTGACTGAGTCATGGCTGTTTGAGCTGTGAAATCCTGGGTCTTATTTAGCTCTTCTGCCTTGGCTGGCTCCTTTGACTCTGCTGTGGTTGAGAGTGATATCCTCTTACTTCCAATAGGCTTCAATTCATCTTTCCTGCTGCTTCTTTTGACACTGGACTGGATGTTAGAGTCCAGGCTCCCAGTGTGCTGGGTGTTGGAGTCCAGGCTCCCAGTGTGCTGAATATTGGAGTCCAGGCTCCCACTGGGCTGGGTGCTGGAGCTCAGGCTCCCAGTGTGCTGGGTGCTGGAGTTCATGCTCCTAGTGTGCTGGGTGTTGGAGTCCAGGCTCCCCACTGGGCTGTGTGATGGAGTCCAGGCTCCCAGTGTGGCTGGGCGGTGGAGTCTAGACTCCCACTAGACTAGGTGATGGAGTCCAGGCTCTACATTATCCCCATTGACTCTGGGGTGAATTGGTAGACTCTAGACCCATACTGGCTCTGATAACACTGGGTAGGACAGTGGAGTCTAGGCTGTGTAGTACCTCTGTTGCTGCTTCAAGGCCTGCCAGGGCTAGAATGGCTGATGGATCTCAGTGCTTCTCCTCTAGGGGCACTGTAGTGGAGAGCTGGCATGTGCATTATGGCTGGATGCTTGTGAGAGTCCTGGTTCCCTCTCAGCCTTTGAATGTGGCACGGGGCTCAGGCCAGTGTTTGCCGAGGCATTTGGTTGTGGTGGGATAGAGGGTGCCTGTCTGGCTTGGGAGCCCTCACTTGTCCTTTGGGTGGAAAACAGGCTTTGGCTGTAGTTTCCAGTTCTGTGACTTCTTCGGCTCCAGGCTAGTTGCAGGAGGCAGGATGGAACCCAAGCATGTCACTGCTGTGCTGCTTCCCAGGTCCCGTGGTTATGAGCTGGCCCGTTTCGAGTTTGAGTTTCCCTGTGTTTGTCTCATCTGAAGTGCCCTGAGCTTTTATCTGGTCTTAGTGAGAAGAAAAAGTTCATCTACCCCACCTGTCTGGGGCCATTTGGAACGTCAGGAATGCACTGGGCTGCCTCTGGACAAGGGTGTATGTCTATGTAGGATGCCTGGCCTGGCCCTCCCCATATTCTGACCCCAGGCTCTGCATCTCCTCAGTGTACCTGGCCCCTCACCTGCCATGTCCTGTCTTGCCCCCAGCTGGCTTTCAGTCACTTTCATGTGGATAAAATCAATTTTAGGAGGGTTCGGAGTCCAGGGTGTTGAGAAGGTGCCAGCAGCCGTCACCCTCTCCTCATGGTCTGGGTTGTCAGAGTCTGGCCTCATTAGGCTGTTAGGCTCTAGCTGAGGAGCATGTTGGCCTTGTAGTGCCCTGCAGGAGAGTGTAGGATTTAGAAATTGGCCATGTACTGTGTGTTGCCCCAGGCACATGTGTATGTCTGCCTCCTGAGAATCCTGACTCCTGGTCTACTTAGGCTGCACATTCTGGCTAGGTGAAACAGACTTGGGTGTTCTGGGCCACCTGCCTTCAGCCTTTCATGTGTTGAGTTAGAAAGATTTAGGTTCTGCCCGGAGATGCAGAGAAGGTCAGAGGGTACCCAGGAATCCTGCCACCCAGTCCTGAGCAATGTCCCAAAATAGCTTAGAGCAGTGGTTCTTAACCTTCCTAAGCTGTGGCCCTTTACTACAGTTACTCACGTCGTGCTGACCCCCAGCCATAAAATGATTTTGTTGCTACTTGGTAAGTGTAATTCTGCTAGTGTTATGAATCATAATTTAAAAATACCTGATATGTGCGCCCTGTGCTGCATAGGGGTCATGACACACTCAGGTTGACAACCACTGCCTTAGACTGTCACAGTCTCTCTAAGGCTGTTTCTGTAAGGAAGACTGTTTGTGCGATTTTAACCAGAGTTCCTGACCCCCACTGTTCATGTCAATGAAAGCCAGTGTCTCTTCTGCCTTTCCCCATGCTGTGTCTGGAGTTGGAGTGAGCATGGGGCCCCTGAAAGGATGGGAAAGGCTCTTACTGATCTGAGGTGGACCCTCCCCTGGTCTCTGCCTGACTCTGTCTCTGATACTCAGTAGATCTAAAGGAGATGGGCCAGGCACACAGTGCTTCTATCGGTTCTAATTCTGTTTGTGACTGTTTCACAATGAGCAGCAACTCATATTGTTACTTCAGCAGTAAATGACCTCTGCAGGATCGGTAAGGGCCGAGACCACAGATGCCAGAACCTTGTTTTTTTCTAGTCATGCTGAACAGACTTACAAGGAGCAACAGCACAAAGTGTTAGATGGTGTGCTAGGTGCCAGAATATTCTTCCCATTGACTACAACCTGCTACTTCAGCCCACAGCTCCACTAATGCTCCATCATTCCCTGGGACCCCAGACTCATGGTCTAGTTCATGGTCACCTTCTGGGGCTGGGGGCTGGGGCAGAGCCCCTGTTTATCGTAGGGTCCCCAGGGCAGGTAGGCCAGAGGTCCACAGAGGACTTGGCTGCTCCTTAGCTTAGAGTTTAGAAACAAGGAACTATTTTTGCCAGCATCTTAAGGGTTTCCTCTGCCCCAGTGCAGGGGAGCTGCCTCCAGCCAGCAGATAATTCCGGGGAATTGCATGCTCATAACCCAGACTGCTGTGGGTCTCCTTGTGCTGAGCATGTCATTTTCTCTGAGTTCTTTTGTTAAGGAAGAGAGCATAGTAATTGGACCCCAAGATGCACCCACATTATCACATCTTCATCAGAGCTAGCTGACAACATAATTACGACTATATGTCAGGATATAAGATATACTTTTTCATATTTGGCCACTATAGAAATAAAAGTGGCCCTCCTGTTATTATTTTGGTGTATTAATAATCCTTAACACGTGGTGGGTACAGCATGGTACAACACCCCCTTTTATGTGCTTTGACATTTGGCTGTTCATGCATGGCGTTCAAAACACCTCCAGGAAGTGCCCTGTCACTGTGTTGGAGGCCTGTGTTCAAGAGGGCCTGCCCTGTGCTTTGTCCTGGGTGTCTGGGGCAGGCAGTTATTGAAGACACAATTATGTTGTTAGTAGCAGAGCAGAGGCCCTCACCTGCCTGCCCTCTGTTGCTCATTTCCAGTCAGCAGCAATGCCGTGCCTGGCGTGTGTTTCTTCTCTGCAGCCCTGCATCTCAGGCCCTCATATCGCTTCTCTGTTCCTGACAGACCCCTCTAGTGGCCTCCTCTATCATACCAGCACCCCTCCTCCCAATTTCTCTGTCTCCTCATGCAACTCAGGCTGTTGCTATTTTCTGGTACAGTAGGTGGACAAAGCCCCCCTCAGAGGACTGGGGTGGTGGGCCAGGTGGTGGGCAGCACTTCAGGGAGCAGGTGCCGCTTGGCAGTGAGGGACTAGGGCCACATCTGAGAGCGAAGCCATCACTGCTGGACCTTTCAGCCATATTAGTTCCTGTCCTGGCTCTCCTCTTCAACTCCTCAATTTCTGGGAGTTCTCTTCTTCCTATTTGGTGTCTTCTGGGATCTGCCTCTTGCTCTCCCACAGCTCTGACTCCCAGCAGTCCATGCTGAGAATCTGCCTCTGTCCCTGTCAGCCTTCTCTGGTCCAGTTTTCGTCACTGAACCCTGTCTCATGACCACACTGCTTGGCTGAGCCCACATTTATGTGAGTGGCCCTGGGTCACAAACCAGGGCTTATTTTTGTCCTCACTCAGATTCGCAAGCACAGTCCACTCTGCCCAACAGCTAAACATGCAGTGAGTACCTGGGAAGCTCATGCTAATTAATAGCAGATGGCTGAGGTAGGTGTCACCCTGGGGTACCAGGGCCCTCTCTGGTGCTGTCATACAAAATGTCATCAAATTTATTTAATCTCCACATGTTTACTGTGCCTCTGAACTAAGAGAGGCCTTATAATAATTCTGCGGCCCCTAGACTTTCTCCCCTGCTAAATGTCACAAAGTTCTCAGTCCCCTGAGAACATCTGGGAAATAATTGTTAGGATAGTAGACTGATAGAGGCCGGTTGGGAAGTTACACCATTGCAAACTGTAAGAAACAGTGGTTCTGTGTTGTCTGTGTCATGGTGGTATCAAGACCTCTTGGCAGGTCTGGGTCTAGATTCATCTTTGTCTGCCCAAATCAGATCAGGGCTTGTCCATGGCCTGCAGGTGATATGTTAGTTCAGCATTGTGTATTTAAATTTGTTTCAGACAGGAATGGCTTTAGTCCTGTAGGTATCCTGAGTATTTTTGCTGTAACTTGGTGGAGCTCTGCTCACAGTTTCTAGCCACACATACCCATGTCAAAACCAGGTATCAGGCTGTGGTGATTAATACTCTCCATTTGACAGGTCTTGGATCACCTGATCATGCCTCTGATGGATAATCTAGATTCTGTTAATTTAAGTGGGAAGACCTCTTCTAACTGTAAGAGATAACCATTCCATGAGCTGGGGTCCAGACTGAATGAAAAGGAGAAAGTGAACTAATATTCATCTCTCTCAGCTTCCTGATTGGCAGTGTGACCTCAAGCTCCTGCCACCCCGTGTTTTCCTCCATGGTGAACTGTGAGCCCCTTAAACTGTGAGACGAGGCCTTGGAACATGGTGGGATAACCTGGTGACTGTTGCCAAGGAGGCTGTTGACCTCCTCTGCCCACTGACTTCAATCACCCGGAGAGTACTTGAACTTCTCCAAGATCACACTGCTTTATAGTGTTTAGGGATGGGAGTTGGAAGTTTAACCTGGGTCTGCTTGGTTGCAAACCATGGTCTTTTATATCATACCAGTCCACTTCAGTAAACATGTAAAATGTCAACAACAACAACAAAATCTGCCTCTTAATGGCTTTTGGATCCTAAATATGATATTTGATATATATTTGTAATTATTTTATCAATGAAAAATGAGTTCTTTTGCCTCGTTCTGTCTTCTTACCTAATGTAATGTTAGGAACAAGAGGGATTATTAGTTTTGCTGTGAAAAGTGATCATGTTTGAGGTAGGAATTAAATGGCTTGAAGCAACACATTCCTAGCTTTTGTGTCTCATCAGCGTTGGAGCCAGGTGCTCAGTCATGGCAAGGGTCTCAGCTCTTGGCAAGTATTGCCCTGGCCGACCTTTGCTTGCATCTGGTCAGAGAGAATTTGGCTGGAGTGCTGAGCCACCCCCAGTGTGCTGCTGCCTTCAGCAGAGACGGGCCAGGGTTAACTTCTAGGCCAGGGCTCTCTTTCCATTGACTGTGCTGTCCTGAAGTCTGGGCTGCTGCGTGGATTTGGGTCACTTTGGGTCACAGGGAGGTCCATGCTACTCTCTTCCAGAGAAAGACTTGAAATACTGAAAAAAACCATTTTCTTCTCCTCGTGGCCCCGAGGCAAAGGTGAACGTATTCTGCAGGGGGCTGATGACAGTGAACACATGGTTTCTCTCTCTGGTTTTCTTGTTTGTTTGTTTGGTTTGTTTTTTTGGCTCTTTGGAGTAATCATTGTTGATGGGACAGAGAAATAACAATATTTTATGTTTTTTTTTTCCTTACAGAAAATACAGCCATCTTCATGTGTAAATGCTGTAATCTTTTCTCACCAAATCAGTCAGAACTCCTGACCCATGTTTCTGAGAAGCATGGTGAAGAAGGGGTCAATGTGGATGATGTCATCATTCCTCTCAGGCCTCTGAATACTCCTGAAACCCCCAACCCAAACAAGACCGGAGATGGTAAGGACAGCAGGCGTGCTGGGCAGGGACTTGTGATACAGGAGCACCCTAGATTACTGTGAGGCCAGCTCTCTGGTTCATGGATACAGCAGACACTTAGAAAATCCACCTGGAGCCACGTAATTGTCTGAATGTAGATCTTGTGGAAGATCAGATCTTTGAATTTCCTACTTAGTAGCTCTATAGGTGTCCCTCTAATACCTGGTTAGTGATGTGTGTGTGTGTGTGTGTGTGTGTGTGTGTGTGTGTGTATATGTATGTATGTATGTATGTATAAGTTAGACTCCGATGGAATAAAAACAGGAAACTGACCCCAGACAAGTGTGGGGTGAGTTCAGCTTTGGCACCCACCAGCTGACATATTTAAAGCAAATGAAGTTTCTTTTCTAATGCTCACTTTATTTCTCTGAGAAATGGAGACAGATATTCGTATCGAGTCAGAGAAGGTACCTCCTGTACCTAGGTTCTGCACAGGTGAGGAGGAAGGGAGGGGGTGTTATACACTATCAATAAATTACTATCTGTAATCTTGGAAACAGTGCCTCCAAAGCCATATTATAAACCTAGAGGAAGGTTCAGCTCGTGAATCTTGGCGTCACACAGCATCCTTCAGGTTCACAGTCAGTGGGAAAGTGAGATCCATCTGTCTGCAGCTGCTGTACCTCTGTTCCTGAATGAGATCAGCTGCAGCAGGTGCCATGGATTAGAGGAGTCATCCAGGCACTGTAATTAGGTCCCTGCAGACGATAAGGAGAAGATATAGTACAGGAGGAATGGCTGCAGACAAGGCTTAGAGAAATTCCCCACCAAACCCTTTATATGTGGTGAGGGACAGCAGCCAGTCTCCTGAGTAGAAGCCCAGGCTGGGTGGTAAATGTCCCATCGAGGGCTTCATTAACCGCTCTGCTCATACAGTTGTTCCTTCCTGGGAACATTCAGACTGGCATTCAAAACAGTCTGGCTCATTGATCATCTGTCGGACGTTTTTAACAAGGAGACTCCAGACAAAAACCGTTTGGTTAATAAGTCCCTCTGGCCAAGGCCTAGGGTGCTGGAGAAACATGTCTGACAGATGATTAAGTTGTTGAGAAGCTAGAAAGTTTTGCTAGTTCCTGTTTTCATGGCATGATGAGAAACTAAGAAAATACAGCACCTGACATGGCAGAGGAGGAGAAGGAATTCTCTCGCGTCAGCATCACCATTGCAGCTGGTGTGTGCCTGTGCAGCACCTGCCTCCACCCCGAGGGCTCTAGGACAAACTGTCCTCTCCCCCCCCTCAGAAAAGGACATGAGTGGGAAGTCATCCATAGTCACCTCTCAACCTGAGAGGTATCTCAGGTTGGTACTCTAAAGAAAGGGAAAAGCTTTCCTGGGCTCTGGGGTCAGTTTCTCCCTAGCACAGGGAACCTCAGTTCCCACCTTTTCCCTGCCAGGTGAGGAGTCCTGACTCTGGGGAGGAGCCAGTAGGAAAGAGACCATCTTCAGGAGCACTTCCCAGCTGAGCCTGCTGAGTGAGGCTTCCCAGGAGAGGCTTCAGTTAAGGAACACCTTGACTCTGTGCTTTGAACTCAGGAAAATGGGTGGTTTCCTTAGCAAACTCACCTGCCTGGTAGCAGTCAGTGGGTTAACATGGCCAGCATGTGAGGGTAGCTTTTGCAAAGTGTAGTTCTTTTTCATCAGTGTGAAATGGAGCATGAGTCAGACAGAGAACAATTGTACATTTCTGTTTCTTTTATAAACAAGAACTGGAAAGATGGTAGTAAAGCCCATGTGTGCTTACAGGGAGTTCTGTGGGTGGGTGTTTTGTGAGATGTATATTCTGACTTCTGCCCTTCCTTCCCCTCCTTACCGAAAAGATGTCATTATCCACTCAGGAGCTTCTCCCCTCCCTGATATGACCTGTCTTTGACCCTGGACCCCCACAACAGCTCCCTCATGCCTGTCTCTCCCCTTTATCACCTGAGGTCCCCTTTTGTCTGGGAGCTAGCTCCTCAAAGATGGCTTTGTCCTGCTCACTTCTACATATTCCTTGGCCTTAATCAGCTTGGGTTGACCTGGAGGAAGTTGGCACTAACCATGTGTCAGGTCAGAGCACCTCCCTCTGGGCTCTAGAAACCCACTCTGAATCTCAAATCAGCCTGCCCTGGCTCTGTGTTCTCTGCGTCTTATGGTGCTTTCTCTCACTTATCCCAAGGATGGTTTGAGTCATTCCTCTCTTGGGGTCAGAGCCCCAGCACAGGGTCTCGTCCACTGTAAATCCTCCTACTCAAGTGTCAGATGAATGTGTTCCCATTTGACATGGTTGTCTTCTGTTTTCTTGATGTTGGCTTTGCTGCCTTTTTTTTTGTCTCTTAGAGGACCTGTTCCATTCCATCTTTCACTTCTCAGGAAACATCACTAGTGACCAACAGAATATAAGTTAAAATGACACATAATTGAAATTTTTTATTATCAAATTGGTGAAAGCTCTTAAGCATATAATAGTAATCTTGGTTGATGTGAGTGTGGAAAAATAGAAGCTTCTAGACCAATCTGTTTCAGAGAGCATTCTGATAGAACCCTTTACAATTCTAAGTGAGCACACCCTCTGTCTGTCCAAGTAGAGCCTGCATGAATACACAGTATAGTGTTCATGGTGCATTGTTTTAACCTGGAGAGAAGAGATGGGCTGTCCAGAAAAGTTAAGTGAATTGTATATTTTCAGTAGAAAGAAATACCACACAGACATAAAAAGACCCCAGAGAAATGCTAATAATATGTTAGTGTATGCTTGAAGTTTACAAAGCTGAGCATGCGTGAGCTTTTCTCTGTGCCTTTCTATCCATTTTAGTGTTTCCTATCCTTTGGTCCCTTTCTATGCATTTCAAGTTTTTTATGACCTATTTTTCAATCCACTGATTCTATTTTTACCTACCTTTTTTTTGAGATAAAGCTGACATAAAATTTCACCATATTAATAATTGTGGAGCATAAATTTCTATAGTTTTAAGCATGGTCAAAATGTGTACACTATTACAGTTATCTAATTCTAGAACATTCTTATCACAGTAAAGCAAAACTAAACCAACACTTGTACCCACTAAGCAACCATACTTTCCTTTCCTCTTATGCCCTGGAGCTCACTGACTGACCTTTGCTCTGTATGTTTCATATAAACAGGAGTCATAAAGCATGGCCTTCTGTGTCCGGCTCCTTTCACTTAATGTGCTTTCTTCATGATTTATCCATGTGGTAGCATGTACTAGTTCACTCTTTTTCATGAATGAATGGCATTTCAGAGCATGGATATATTATACTTTGTTAGTTCATTCATTGTTAATGAACATCCAGCTTGTTTCCACGTTTTGGCTACTGTGAATAATGCTTCTATGAACATTAATACACAGATTTGCACATAAATACATGTTTTCATTTCTTTTGAGTATATACCTAGGAATGGAATGGCTGGGTTATGTAATTCTGTGATTAAACTTTTTGAGTCTGTGTGTGTGTGTGTGTGTGTGTGTGTGTGTGTGTGTGTGTGTGTGTGTATGTCTCTCTGTGTGCATGTGGAGGTCACAGCAGGATGGTATTTGTTCCTCTCTCACTCTGCTGTTTTATTATTTTGAGGCAGGCCTCTCATTGTGAGCCCAACATTTTGGTTAGGCTGGCTGCCAGCAAACTAAGGATCCACCCGTCTCCACCTTTTATTACATATGTAGCATGGTAAGAGGTTAGCAACAATAAATAATACAGAACAATTAAGACGACAGTCTCTAGTAGAATTGCCAACATGGCTAATATTATACTTGGGGCCATTATTAAGTAAAACAAAGATTACTTAAACATAAGCACTGTGATTCCTAGGTGGTTACTCTCATGACCAAGATGGCCACGGAATGACTAACAGGTAGGTAGTATGTACAGTATGTATATGCTGGAGGGCGTGATGATGTCTCGAGATTTCATTAGGCTATGGATTTGTTTGGTTCTGGAGTTGCTCATTTGGTATATTTGGAGCAGAGTTGTTCATGGATAATGGTGATCATGAAAAGTGAAACTTTGTTGTGTTGAGGAAGGTCAGCAGCACAGGCGAAGAGTCTTACCACTGAGCTGCTTTTCTGTCTCATTTCATGTATGTATATGCATATATATATATATATATATATATAAAATTTACTTTTGACTTAAATTACTCTCTGCTACATTTTGTCCTTTTCTTTTATATCTAGTAGAAGATTAAGTGCTTGTATAGTTTAATTTTAAAAAGTATTTTCTAAGGCTTTAATTAAAACCAGGATCTTACAATGAGAAAATGTCTTCCAGTCTTTCATTAGGGGCCCCGTGTTCTGTTTCTCTTTGTGAAGGTCCGAAAAGTCTGAAGCTTGTCCAGCCTTAGTTTCTCTCTAATGTCTTCCACTCAGGTTTAACCTTCACAATTCATTTTAACTTGAGAGATACTTGAACTAGTTTAATTAAAATTTTAACTGAGTAGTAATTGATTTATGGTTTTTCTCTCCCTTTATAACATGAAGGTTCCTAAATCCTTTGGTTTATTTGATAGCCCTTTAATCTTCTTTGCTCACAGAGGATGTGGTCTGCAGAATGACCTTTCACTTTCTCCCTCCTGCAAATCAAGTCTCTGGCTGTGATCTGTGATCCAGAAAACAAAATTGCCAAGTGGATCAAGTTCATTCTACGTGTGCGTGTGTGTGTGTGTGTGTGTGTGTGTGTGTGTGTGTGTGTGTGTGCGCATGCGTGTGAGCATGACTGTGATATATCGTTTGTTGTGTGTGTGCACACACATGTGTGTTGGTGCTTGTGTGCATGGAGAGAGAGCTGGGTCATTGTGCTCATTTAATGATGAAGAATTTACAGGTCTTCCAAGAGCCCTGTTTAGGCTGTTTCCTTTTCTCCTCCTTTGGAGACCCTCAGTAGGCTCTCGTTCCTTTTCCTTTTCATCTTTTCCTTCCTCTCTACTTCTGCATCCACTCCCCGTTGGCCGTGGGTCTGCTTTGTGCCTGGAGGCTCTGATTGGTGCTGAGGGCTCCCAGGTGCCGTGTCTGTCAGCTGTGCCTCGCTGGTGGATGAGGAGAGGTACTGTGAATGCAGTGGCTGAAAGCTTTTGGGGTGCTAAGCCTGGTCCGCTGGGGGGGGGGTGTTCTGTGCTCTGGCTTGAGGGTAAAAGGAGGCTTTCTAGGGAAGTTGATGTCAAAAACTTTAGACCTACTTTGTCGTCTCCTCTGGACGTTTTAAACAGATAAGGCCATTTTGAATGATGTACAAGTGTTTTGCTCTAACATGGTTGTGAAATTCACTAAGACAGTTCTGTTCAAATCTTACCTTTGCCACTGACTAGTTCTGTGACCTTGGGTCATATTAACCAATTATTGTTAACAAGTTAACATGTTGTTAACAAGTGTCCATGTTCGTTTTTTTTTTTTTTTTTAAACCCATGAATGTTATCTGTTTTGTCACTAATGTGTGCGAGATTGCTTGTATGTATATCTGTACACCACATGTGTGCTGGTACCAGCAGAAGCCGGAAAAAGCCATCAGATTCCATGGAACTAGAGTTATAAGTTGTTGTGAGCCACCTGATGTGGGGGGTGCTAGGGAACAGACTTGGGTTCTCTGCACCCTGTCTGGGCGCTCTTGGCTGGAATTGGGATAGTGCTGATGAAGAGCTGGGGATTGGATGAAGGAGTGTGCCTGTGAAGTGCTCGGCGTGGTGCCCGTGGTGTACGCGCATCAGCATCATTAACTATAGCTGTCATTTCCACAGCACAGCGGATAAAACTGCAGGGAGAGAACAGCTTTGGCCTTTGGCCTCTGGGCCTCAGCTGTGCTGTAGAACAGGATGCAGTCTTTCCCCACAGAGGGCTATGGCATTGTTCAGACACCTAAAAGGCTTACACTGCCTGGGTTCTGATAAATAATTCATTGTCTCCTCTATTGCTTCCTGGGCTTTGGAAATAAATGTCAGGAAGATTGACTGTCAGGGTCCTACAATGTTAGTCTTTCCAGATTTTCCAAGATCTGGAGCTGTTGTAACTGGAGACCAAGCTGCCGTGAAAGAGCGCTGGGAAGCTGGTTATCTGTGGTGCAGCCACAATAAAATCAGTGTGACCTTAATTCTACGTTGGTTTCTTGGTGTGTGAGCTATTTTAAAACATCAAAATCAAGGAAGAGCATACACTGAGTCAGAGTGAACAGGAATGCATGCACATTTAGGAGTCACGTGACCGAATGATGGCCTGCGTGGGAAGGTAGTAATTTCTTCACTGGGCTATGGCACCTCAGAATGGTAAGGCTATGGTGGAATAACAAACAGTTGCCTTCCTGTCAGTCATTCTTGAGTACACTGCCCGCTGTGACAGTGGCCACATTTATAACAGGGGCCCCGGAAAGTAGAGACTGTTCTGTGCTTAGAAACTTGAGCGGGAGAGAGGATTGACTCCAGGGCCATCCAACTCAAAGACATTTTTCTCTGCTCTGCGCACTGGCTCCATCCAGATGTTTACAGCTGAGCATCATTAGCCAGCGCTGAGGGGCTTCAGCAGGAAGGTCTGTGGTAGAGAATAAGGACACCCACATTCCAGCCCCGCATGCTCAGCAAATGGCTCTGGAAAAAGTGCCAAGCCTTGGGAACCTCTGGGTCTTTTGTTTGTTTCCTACAGAGTGAATTATGTTTGGTGTACACATCTCACAAAGTTTTTATAACAATAAGATGAGATAATAACTGGGAAAGAGCCTCACAAATGAGTGATGTACAAAGAAAAGGTTTACATTATTAAATTTTTTATTTTGTTGGGCTTTTTTTTTTTTTTTTTTTTTTTGGTTGAATGTAAAAACCTCCACTTGATTCATTCTGTTCTTTGACAGGGTTTTGGCTTTGAATCTCCAAGGGTGATTTTATGACAAGGAGAGTTGACTTCAAGGGCTCTCTCTGCCCCCTTTTTTTGTTGGCAACTTAGAACAGAAGACACAGCTCATTCTCCAAAAGCCTCTTCTTCTAACATCATACAGTGATCATTTTTTTCCTTACCTGCTTACTTCTCTCCAGTTCTGTTTAAGATCCAGTGAGACCCAGGAATTAAAAGGTAGCTCAAGCATCAGGGTTTATATTAGGAGAGGAAAAAGATGTACAAAGTGGTGGTTGAGTGCACATTCTGTGTGTGTGTGTGTGTGTGTGTGTGTGTGTGTGTGTGTGTGTGAGTGTGTGTATGGGTGGGACGCAAGTCAAGTGAGGACATGGCTGGTCCTGCCTCAGTAGCTGTTGGCAGCATCAAGGAGGTGGTGCTAAGATTTGGACTGGACCATATTCTAGGATATGCATTCGGGTCTGACCTGCAGGGAAGGAAGTGAACATAGGTGAGGGGAAGAAGGCAAGATGTATGTGCATGTTCAGTAAACTGAGCAACTGTACTGGACAGTGTAAGGGGAAGCAGAGGAGAGTGGAGCTTTGTTCTCTCTCTCTCTCTCTCTCTCTCTCTCTCTCTCTCTCTCTCTCTCTCTCTCTGTGTGTATGTGTGTGTGTGTGTGTGTGTGTGTGTGTTTGGACCATGTGCTAAAGGGCTTAGAGAAAGCCTGGGGTTGTGTTACTTTTCCAAGGGAGACATGAACAATGTCTGTTTCTCCCAAATTGAGCAATCATGACAGACCAGAGAATTGATTTCATCCAGGTCTGTCTTGGTGACCCAGTGAGTTTATTGGGCTCACTTACAGGAGCTCAAAGGAAGGATTACTTATAGGAGCATGTATGACGTAAAAACAGTTGCTTCACCAAAAAGTGCCCCATTGCATGGGTGACAACCTCCTTACAGTTGCATAGACGTAGCCTACCCTTCCCCTGACCTGCTGCCTTCCTCGGACTTTAGTACCTCCTGAGACGTGTGCATTGGGAGGCTGGTGTAGGATGGGAGGCCAGAATCTTAAGACAGGGTTGATGGCCCTTACCAGCCCTCCTTTTGTGAGGGATGGTGACAGCCCCAATCTTAGGAGGGTTTGGATAGTGTGACCCATCAGAGCTGCTTCACTTCTGAGAAGACAAAAGATACATCAGGCCTGGTGCACAGTGTTCCCCAATACCTTGCCTGAGGATTGTGGGGCAGATTTATCCATTCCAGAGCCAGGAAATGATGAAGAGATAAGGGCTAGTGGCAGAAAAACCCTAGAAGAGAAGGCTTGTATAGACAGGAGTGGACAGAGTTGTCTGAGACCGGAAAGAGTGCTTGCTAGACAGACTTGACAAATGGCCAGAGCTAAGTGACAGACTGAGGTAAGGGATTCAGGGAGGAGCAGAGGAGGAAGCCTAGCCCTGCCTGTCCTGATGCTTTGACTTGAGGCTGCCTAGTTTTCCTCCCAGCCCCAGAATTCTCAGCTCTTCGTGAAATGTGGGTAGTTGACAGCAGCAACTTGTTTTCAGAACTTAAATTATTCCAAGCTCATTTATGAATATTTCATTTTTTGCTAACTAATTGGTTTCGAGGATCTGAATTATGGATGTAGGGGATGGAAGATTAGTTTTGTCGCTGTTGTGTTGGAAGCTTTCGGGGCTGATTTTATTTCTTCCTTAACCACCAGATTCCACACTGCTCATTAGTTTACTTCGTCTGGCTTTGTGGGGTCAGGCCACTGGGTTAGGTGCTAAGGGATATAAAGCATAATCGGGAGAACTCTTGCTGCAGAGAGCCCCCAGTTTATTGGCAGAGACTCACGGACAGTTTGCCCTGCTGCTCACTGTGCTGGGCTACTACTGTGTGTCATCAGCCCAGCCCAGATCAGCACAGTACAGCTCTGGACAAAGCAGAGGGCACCCTTTACACTGAGTTTCCCAGGACTTCAGGCAAGGGCACAGTTCTCCACAAGACGCTAGCCACAAGGATCATCCTCTTTGAATGGCTAGCTGCAATTTGGAGGATTGTTGTGGTCTTCCTCAGGTTCAGTAATTTGCTAGAGGAACTTCCAGAACTCAGCAAAGTCCTACAAGTATGACTGTAGCTGGGACTAGGATGGCTTTCTGTGGAGCTTTGTGTTTCCCACACGGTACTGGATGTCAACACTTCCTCCCATCCTTCGTGTATGATGAGATCAAGCTAGACCCAGGGAGTCTCTCTAGCTTTCACTGCACACAGCTGTTGCCGGCTTCTGGAAGACATACTGCCCATGTGTGATCTCCACCCTCCTGGGGCTTCCAATCCCTTCCCCTTTGGTCCCTCCGGAGGTCAGAGGTGCTATGTCACGTTGCAAAGTTCCCATCACATGTCACCTAGGCCAAAGCCTTCAGGCAGACACAGACGCACCTATCAGGTCCTGAAGGTTCCCCAGGGCAAGGACCAGACCTCTCTGTAGGTTAAATTCATCTTGACTACACAGCTTCACGCTCAGAGCATCCAGAGAGCAGCTTCTGTCCGCACAGGCAGGGCACCGCTCCCCACGGGCTTAGAGCTGGGCCGCAGACTTCAGTCAGCTGCCGTGTGTTGGGTTGTGCAGTTCAGCTGAGGGCGGTGAAGTGGGTGTTCCGTAGATTCTGCCGAGGCTGCTTCTTGGATATTAGTCACGGTTCTTCAGGTTGCATTTGTTGCTGTAAAGAATAGTACTAGGAAGTTTTCAAGACTTAGACGTAAAGGCTTTCTTTGTTCTTATTCCATTCCTGGATTCCTTCCTTGAACCTTCAGTGCCCAGCGACTTCAGTGCCTCCTGGAGGGTTCCAGCCTCTGTCCTTGGTGGTATCTGATCCTGGCAAAGGGACCAAAGGGCACTTTGTCTGGTCCCTTAGTGTGTTTTCGTGTCTGTAAGCACCATTTCTTTCCATTTTTACCCACCCGAGATGCCCTAGTGAGATGGAGCAAAGTCTGAAATAGTGCCGCCTACCCAGGCCAGAGAAGGCTGTGGCCTAGATCCCCAGGCAGTGATGACCTGTGCTTGGCATTATAGCTCTGCAGAGGTTCCATCCCGTAGGGTGCTCCCTTCCCAGGAACTTTCCTGTCCTGTTCTGCCCCCCCCTCCCCGTCTCTGAATGCTTGAGGAGCCTGCATTGAGGTGGGTTGTGTTGGCCAGAAAACCCCAGTCCTGCTGCTCTGCCCTGCAGACTGTGTTCTCATCTCCCTGCCTTGTGTGCCTTGGGGGACCTCATAATTAAAGGGTCCCACAGTGCTAGCCCTGAATAGAGTGGCTGGTGTTTGCTATGTGAGCCTCACCTCTTTAAAGAGCAGGAAGAGTCTTGCTCATTCTACAGCCAAGCCTTCACTTAAGATGGGGCCAAGCCTTTGGATACCTCCTCTCAACCCTGAGGGGTTGTCCAATGCCAGCTCTGGCATTGGGGTGTTGCCAAGCTGGGGCCATACCCCTGCTTAGACCGTCTTAGGGTCCCTCCCAGGGCATATCACAATCCATACAGCTACATCAGTCCCAGTTCACATGACTGTATGTGCAGTTCTGCCCACTGCTCAATCCCACCTTCATTCTGGAGGTATTTTCATGATGAGCACCAATGGATGAGAATGCTGTTGTAATGTGGTTTGGAACTCACTCGGAAACAGTTCTGATCATGCTGTTTAAAAATCCCTAGGTCACCAGGCAACTTGAAAAATGCAACTATTCTTGTTCGCCCTCTGATTTGTGGCTTTACATTGTAAGAGCTTTCCCCCTCCTTTTTACCCAGACAGTTTGAGTCTTTGACACAATCAGAATAGTTGTGTAACCCATTAGGAATGTGATACTCTCAGCAGTTCCTGAAAACCATTTGCAAAGGAGTCCTGGAGCACTTTCTGAGCAATGGATTTAAGTGGAAGTGAGGATTAATAAGGGGCAGGATTTGTGTACTGCCAGCCATCGCCACAGCATGAACTCGTGCCCCCTTCCAGCTTTATTGAAGGAGTGTGTGCAAAGGTTCTGACCAGTTGGTAGTCATGACACAGGATATTGCAAAATCAATTACCATTAGTAGTAGATGCAGTAGCATTAGCATTAAAGATATTTGCAGCTGGTAATTTGGGGAACCACCTCAGACTTTTCATTTTTAATAAAACACAGAACGTGACCACACTTAGACAAAGAAGTCGAGTAACTGTCCTGCTCTGCCTCCTCACATGACTGCCTCCTGCCCTGTTGTTTCTTTTACAGAGTTTTTGGTTATGAAGAGGAAGCGAGGCAGGCCTAAGGGTTCCACGAAGAAGCCCAGCCCTGAAGAGGAGATAGTCGAAAGCCTCGTGAGCCCCAGTGAGGACGGTCCCCTGGCTCCGGAGGAAGGGAGTGACCTGGCGCCCAGCAGCTTGGAGTGTAGCAAATGCTGTCGGAAGTTCTCCAACACACGCCAGCTGCGCAAGCACATCTGCATCATTGTGCTGAATCTGGGTGAGGAGGAAGCAGATGCAGGTTAGTGCTACATGCCAAGTTCTTATCAAGAGCAGTACCAGCCAATACCTGCTTTCAGGCTTGTTGCTTGGAAGTAATGTGTGCCTGCGCAGGTCTCTCCACCTGGTTCAAGAGGGCTGTTTACTGTTCCTGAGAACAGCCCTTGAGGTGAAGATGTCATGCAACAGGTGAGACCCACTGGTCCGAGGTGCTTGATGGGAGAGGAGCTGTGGGGACTGACTGCATCAGTGGTCGAGCTCTATCTCCACCTTGGTGAGTTCATGTGTTGGAAGCAAAATGTTGAAGGGCAGTCATCCAGAGCAGCCATTCCAATGTGAGATAATGCTTGAGTGTGGGTCGGGGGACACTGAAGTGGACGGATGGAGTCAAGGGTGGCAGGCTCGTTGGTCACTGGTGACTGGTGCCTAGACTGCGGTGGGCGTTCTTGAAGAAGAAACATCATGTACTTCCTCTGGCTGTGTTCCTGGCTAGAGTGCAACACTGAAGCACTTTGAGTGGGCCTGAGGGTGACCATAAGCATGACGCGAAGTGGCTGCAGCATCGCAGATCCATAGATGACCTTCTGGAAGGAGATGCAGTACTACACCAAGGGTGCCCGGGCCTTGCCTTCCTTTCTTTCTTCAAGACTCACCCGAGTCAGGGAGTTCTTGGTGGGCAGGGCTGTGCAAAGTGTGCCCCGTGGGAGCCCAGCCTGTGGTCAGGGTTTGAATCGGTTCCAGCCTTGCTAGCCGGCTTTAGCTTCAGTTTCTTCACCCGTAACACAGGAATGAAAACTGCTATTTTATGTGAGGGCCTTGAGTGTTACAGGAGACAGGGCTTCCACAGAGCTTGGCATAGCGCTTGCTGTATCGGAAGATCCGGTCTTCACTAACTGCTCCGTTAGCTGGTGTATCCACTTGGGCCACCCTAGCTGTTCTAAGGACAGCACACTTGGACACTGAAAAGGGAAGACATGTGCCTGGTGTCTGTTAGGTAACAAGAGCACCTGGCCTTTGACCCCAGGCCATCCTCTGAATGGCTGTTCTTAATTTATTTACTGTAAATGTCTCCCAGTGATGAAGCAGGATGGTTGGTATGCAAAATCCCAGCACAGATTGGATGAATTATTAAGTAATTCATCAATTTATACTTAACAAGCGTCCAGGTGGGTGGCCGAGGCTCACTGCCAGCATCTGTGGCAGCTGATTAAGACATGCTTCCAATCTCCTAAAGAGCTGTAAAGGTGATCATGTGACCCTTGCTACTTTGTGTGCTAACAGAATCCTGACATGGCAGTGGGCTGGCAGCTGTCCCACAATGTGAGAGGTGTGAGATTTCAGTGGGGGTCTGTATCTCACCTTGGAAACAAAAGTCATTTTGGAAAATTGAAGATCAGTTTTAGAGAGCAGTTGCTTAGGATCAGGCCATACTGTCTCTGACCCTGAAACCCAGACAGCCCTGGCTCTGTAATTCATTGATGTGGGTTATGGGCATTACTGTTCTCTGTGTCTCTGCTTTTCTGTCTCACTGTCTCTTTTACACCCACATGCAGGTATGTACAGACACATGCACACACACCTACCCTTCCTCTCCTCTGGCATCCTTCTTAATACTTGTTGCCTCTTCAGCAGCTCTGGCCACTAAGACAGCCTTTCTGATTTCTGCCTGGTCCCTCTACAGACTGGTTCTCTGCCATTGGGTTCTGGTTGCTGTTTCTCCACAGCCTTCTCCTGTCATGGCTGAGATGCCTCTGACCTTTCTGAAGATGCCTGGTGTTAGGGATTTCAACTCTTTTGTGGTACTGAATTTTCCTTCCTGCCTCCCAGATCTAGGTTTAATTTTGAGGCAAAGTAGTGTATTCTCATCAAGCTGGCATAAAATCTATCTCTTCATGTTAGTTCTTCATCTTTTTCCACTCCAGATGACCTTGTTATGTGGCATTGTGGCATTATCTTCCATGGTGTCCATGTTCCAGTGTTGAGGTCAGTCATGGCACAGTTGGTGACAATCTGTGTTATTATTTTTTCTTGTGTGTAATTATAAACAAGGACTTAGTAAAATCACAAGTATTTATCTGTGCATGTGGTTAAATTCCTGGCCACAGATCTGCCTAGTCAGTCAGAAAGTATGTGCTACTACATTTCTCCACAGATAGCTCCTACCACCTTATGGTCCCAAACTGTCTGGGAGCACCATTGGATGTTATAAGTTCTGTTGTCTTTTTGTGTGCATATGTTATGTGTGTGAGGATGGCATGCACAGGCCAAAGGTATCCTCAGTTATTGTTCCTTGGTTCCTGTGTACTTGACAGGGTCTCTCAGTGGCTTTTGAGCTGCCTGGCCAGTAAGCCCCAGGTATCTGCTTGTCTTGGTCTTCTAGTGCTGAGATTGCAAGAATGTGCTACCATGCCTGTGGTTTAAAAAAATTCTTTTTTTTTTTAAATTACACTCATGATATTCATTAGTTACACTCATTATATTAATCACATTTGTGGTATTTATAGATTACATTCGCAGTATGTATATATGTAATATATATATTATATATATATAATATATATATATAATTTTAAATGCCGAATGTCATTTATTGAAGGAGGGAGGAGGTCTTAAATACAGGCTTATAGCACAATGGGAGAACCCGGGAGGGCAGAAGTTCGCTACTGATGTTTTACAATCTTGCATCTAAGCTGTTAACGCCCATTATTCAGGATACACAGACAAGGAACTTCCCTTAAGCATTCAGGAGGGTGGAACCTGACAGGGAATTAGCATAGGGAGGATATCAAGGTCAAGGTCCGAAAGCAAGGCAACAGTTACCCAAAACAGGGGCCAGGGACCTACAGGTCCCCCTTTTATTAAAAAATGAGCTTCTGACTTGGGTTGCATGGGACGTCAGCAGGTCACCTTACCCATCATGGAGACGCCTGCCCAGGTCACACAGGTGCTCTGTCTTAGGTTGGTGAGTGCCCCCCAGGCATTACCCATCTCTGAATACTCATTATCATAAGGCTCAATCATGTGTGAGCTGCATGGTTAATTGCTGCCAAAGATCTCAAAGTGGCACTGGGCTTGCAATCTGTGTGTTCAACACAGAAAAGACCCACAGAGGTCCTATCTCACCCATAGCCAGTAGACTAAAGGCAACTGAGCCAGTCCCTTCCTTAACGAGCCATACTGTTCATTGGAGTCCTTGTAAGATAGTATCCCAAAAGCAACTGGAACTTGAGTTTATAAATTTATAATTTTCAAAGCCAATTGAGATGTATATAACTACTGAATTAAATTTATCATGCCCAATAGAATGGAAGATTAACTAACTGTGGTAGCTATTTTTGTTGCCAGGGTCTCCACTGTGCTAGCTGTAGTAAGCAATTATGAAATGGTAATCCCAGAAACAGTAGCAGCAGTGGCCGCCATTGCTATAACAGCAACAGTGGCAGCAGCAATGTCAAATTCTCTTCTCGAGCGTGTGGACATCCACTGGCATGGATACAACTCCAGTAACACGAACCACCAAGGCCCATTTTTCTTGATCCCAGCACGAGTTTAGCTGGCATCTCTTCTGGAGAATCCAATCTCATGGCTACAGTTCCTAGGCTTATATTAATGCTTGCCAAAGCTGGAGATATTGGGCCCTCAATCTCCATTGGCATCAGAAGGGTAGATTTTTTCATGAAGACCCATTAGGTCTCTGTCATGTTGGGCTTCAGCAGCAGCCACAGGGCGCGTTCAGTGCTCAGGAATCCAAAGAGGAACCTCATTGTCCTGAGGAAAGACTAAAGAATTCTTAAGGTGGAGTCTGGCCTAAACTTAGATCCATGTGCTTGCAAGGTAAACACTTCATTGACAGACATTTCCCTCACCCCATTGTTTGCTTTCATAATACAGGGGATTCTAAGAAGAAGAAGGCAAACATAACTCAGAATCTTAGAGTATAGTGAAGTGCCTATTACATTGCCCATGAGGGAATACTTTACTCCATTCTTGGCCCCCATACATCTTTCCAGGACTCTTCTGGGATCTCTTTGCATCTTCCAGGCTAGCAGATACACTGTTTTTAGAAATTTTATTCCTCCTCTCTCCCTCTCTCTCTCTCTCTCTCTCTCCTCTCTCCTCTCTCCCTCTCCCTCTCCCTCTCCCTCTCCCTCTCCCTCTCCCTCTCCCTCTTCCTCTCCCCCCCTCTCTCTCCCTCTCTCTCTGTGTATGAGTGTTTGCCACATGTACATGGGTGCCAATGGGAGACAGACGAGGGCATGGGGTCTTCTGGAGCTGGAGTTACAGGTAGCTGTGATCTGTCTTACATGGGTGCTGGGAACTGAAGGCATGTCCTGGAAGAGCAATGTGTTCACTTAACCACTGAACCATATCTTAAAATTTTTTGGGGAGAATTTCATACATGAGTATACTATATTTACATCATTTCTACACTTTCTTCTCTCCTTTCGACCTCTTCACTCACTCCAATCTTGAGGCTCGTGCCTCATCTTGTATTAATATTATTCTTACATACACACATACACACACACACACACACACACGCACACGCGCGCGTGTGCGTGCGTGCGTGCGTGCGTGCGTGCGTGTGTGTGTGTGTGTGTGTGTGTGTGTGTGTTACTTATCAAGTTCATTTATTGTTACTGATATATTCATGGGTGTAGGGCAGATCACCTGAGATTGGATAACCTATTGGGAGAAGGTCCCTGGAGAAAGTTGATCCTCTCTCTTTTAGTAGCCCTTGACTGCCTGTAGTTCTTCATCTAGGAGTGAGGCCTTGGCACATCAACTAGTATGGATGTTATGCATGTCTTTTTAGGCAGCCATATTTTCGAGATTTCATGGTGCAGCATCCCTATCATGTCTAGAAGATACTATCTTGCAGCAGGCATCCTGGCCCTTTGACTCTTACAGTATTTTCCTCCTACATTTGTACTGTAAATATCAACTCTGAGGGTAAGCACCTTATACTACTCTACATTTACTTACTCTGCATTTTGATCAGTTCTCTATCTCAATGGTAGCCTCCAACTGCTGCAAAATGAGGCTTCTTTGATGAGGGGTGATAGCCACACTTGTCTATGGTATAAAGATTAGTGTTTAGAATATAGTTAGAAGCCATATTGATTTAGGGAAGTGGTAGTTGTTTCTCCTCTAGAGTCTGCGACCTCTCCAGCCAGGGATAATGGGACAGGTATACAGTATCAAGCATTTCCTCTTATTGAATGGCGCTAAGTCCAATTAGACAGCTGTGGGTTATTACCAAGATCCAGGTGTCTCTATTGCACTATTGGAACATTTGTTAGACCAGCCATTGTTGTGCATAGGCTTAACATCTGGGTAGAACTGTTGATTTTTTTTTTTCTTCTCGGCAACTTGTGTAGCTCCTTCTGATAATATGAGAACCAGTCCTCAGGAGGGAGGATTCCAGGTCAGATCTGGCTCCGTTCCTCCAAGTCCAGTGTCTGAAGTATGTGATATCTTCATCTATAGGGACTTACCTTCAAGTTCTGAGAGGCAACCAAAGGCAATGGCAGGCACCCTCTATTGTTTGGAGAGGATCTCTTGGACCCCTAACCGACAACATGAAGTGAGGTTTCCCTTGTCTGGCTCTGGGGTATTTGTTAGGTGCCCTACGGCTCCTAGGGGAGCATTATCACCTTGTGTGGCATAATTCTATTAAAATGTGTATGTGTGTGTATGTTAAGTGAGCTTATAAAAAACTATGTTTCCAGGTATACTTTTTAAGACTGTATTTTTTTAAAAATTATTATACAAACTGTTTTCTAATACCTCTCAGGTTGCAGAGGATGTTCTCAGAGTTTCATAGAGAATGCCTCATTTAGTTCTAAACCTCCAGAGGAAGGCGTTGTTCTTTTGCCTTAAGAGATGATTGATGACCTTGATGATAGCCCTGACTGGCCTGGAGCTTGATATGTAGACAAGGCTGCCCTTGAACTCCAAGAGATCTACCTGCCTCAGCCTCTGTAGTGCTGGAATAAAAGGAATATGCCACCACTCCCAGCTTGAAAAAGATTGATTCACAGCCTGACTGGTTCTTGGTCTGTTTTGCTAGGTGTTCTAACCCCAAACAATGAACAAATGCCAACTGTTGTCATTTTTAAATACCATACAACATCTCTTCGTAGGTGTCGGTGTTAGGATCATTTCAAAATAGTCCTTTTATTTGTTTGTTTGTTTGTTTGTTTGTTTATAATTTGTTTTTTCGAGACAGGGTTCGTCTGTGTAGTTTTGGAGCCTGTCCTAGAACTCAACTCTGTAGCCCTGGCTAACCTCCAACTCACAGAGATCCGCCTGGCTCTGCCTCCCAAGTGCTGGGATTAAAGGTGTGAGCCACCACAGCCTGGCTTTCAAAACAGTCTTCAACATGCAGTTTTATCACTAGTCTTTTCATGCCATTATTGACTTAGGTAAATGCCTCGTCACACAATTTTGGGTAGAGAGGGAATATTTTGCATTTCAGCACATTCAGGTATGGTCAGCCTGAGCTGTGAGTGCAGGTCCCAGCTCCTCTCCAGCTCCGGCTGCAGTCTCCTTTGCCCTCTTTGTCCTCCATTGTGTAAATTGTTATCCCTTTGATCTCTCATGCAAAGCATGCTCTAACACCTTTAATTTGCAGCTCTTTCATCACTAATGGGTTCTTTCTGTATATGGTTAGGTAACTGGCTATTTGTGTTTGTATATGGTTGGGGTAGTCATCATTCAGATCGTTAACTCACTGTGCCTCTGGACTGTCCTGTGTGCTTAAAATAGTCCCTACAGACTGTCATTTACCCTTTGAAGTCTCTTGCATTTCTTTGTTGTTTTAAATTCCTTGCCCTTTTTTATTGTTAACTTAGAAAGCTGTCATCATGCCCTCAAAAACAGTTAATCATGTGCTTTCATTCAATCCATATATTTGGAAATTATTATAATTTGGAAATTATATTTCTGCATAGCTTGGGAAGTAAGGCACACACATACACACATGATCAATATATTCATGTCAAGGAATTCTTAATAAATGTTAGTTAATAAAATAGATTAAAATATAAGACCTGCAGAGAAGACAAGGGTCTTGCAGTTCAAAGTCTGAAAAACCCATACAAATAAACATTGTGCTTTGGAGTTACAAAGACAGTGCACAATGGCCCCATTGTCCCCAAACCCTCACACAAAACTAGTATTCAGATTCTGAGTGTGCTGGTGTGGTTCAGGTCACTTATCGCCCATATAGATTTATCAGCCATTCTGCCAGTAGGTGGCAGAATTGCGCTGTTCCCTCAGAGCTCACCTGTTGCTGCCCCTTTACACTGTACTCCCAACAGGCGTCCACTGATCTGGTCTCCAAGTCTGTGATTTTGTCATTTTGAGAATGCTGTGTAAATTGAACAACACAGTATGTGATCCTGTAAGAATGAAAAAAAAAAAAAAGAAAAAACAAAAAACCAAAACAAATCAACCTTGTGTTTAAATTCCGTTCCTAATTTAGTCACTGAGGAATTTAAGCCTTGCCATGGTGTTTATCCAGAGTCCCCCATTCTTTTGGGGAGAGGTGAGGAGCAAGATCTTTTCTTCCTGGCTGTGCCTTGTGCTCCCACACTCCTTCCTTACAAATCAGTGTTATCTTTGCCTCAGGGATGCAGCGCACATTCCTTCCGTGTGCCTCTGGCAGGGAGAGTTCCATCCACCTTGGGGAGAAATGAAAGTCCCTCTGCATGCTTCCTGCTGTTTGCAGTCCACTCTGTGATAATTAGACAGTGACTGCAGCAAGGCAGGCAGGCACGGTCCTCCTAACAGGATTATCAGTGTACACAGTAATAAGCCGTGTGGAAAATAGCTTCATCCTTCATTGATCCAGGTGACCTCAAAGGACTTTAATTTCACAGATACCTCATGGGAAGGTAGAGGCCTGGTTGGTTTTCTCCCTCTCTGGTCTCCGTGGATGCCTCTCAGATATGTAGAAGTGTCCTTATGCCCGGCTGCCTGGGGCTGAGCTCCTCCCGCTGTACTGTGCTCCCCCGTCTGCCAAGCACAGCATCGCAATCGGAAAACAGTCACATAATTCTTCCAGTACATTCACTGTAAAGAGCACTTCTGTGACATTTCAGAAATTGACCTTGACTCCACAGCTTGTTAAAACAATTAGAAAAAAACAAAGTAAGTGGGCCCTTTTTTCCCCCCTTCTCCTCTGAACCCTGGCAAGTTAAAATAACATTTTGGATATGTATTCAACATTTATTTATTTTATTCTGCATTTCAATAGTAAGAGGAACTGGGAAAAGAAATTGTTTCCCCCTGTTGTTATGAGAAACAGCTGGTGTTTTTGAAAAACATTTTTCAGCCTACAGAAATCAATATGTCAAGTTTGTGAAAGTGGCTTCTGAGCCTCCGAAGTTGGTTATTTCTGAGGTCATTCCCTGCAAAGAGAATTGCAAAATCCCCCATTGCTCACGTTAGCTGTCTCCCATGTAAGAACACATTGTGGTTTCTAGGTCATCCCAAAGACCCCATGTGTTCTCCTTGGAGTTCTGAGCTGTACCTCAACTCTGTGCCTTCTGCTGTGATTGTGACAGCTGCTGGTGACCTGATGAAGAGGATTGTGAGCTGCAGTTGAGAGTTTGCAAATGGAGAGGGTATGTATGTGTGCAGCAGCCTGCTGAGGGCCACACCTCTCTCCTTGGGAAGATGCCTGTTGCTGCTGGCTGTTTCTTTTTGCAGCCTATTTGTGATTTTTGTTTTCTCTTCACTACTCAGGGAACAGACACTGTTAGGCATCGAGCTGAGCTCAGCCTTACGTACACTTGGAGTGACGATGTGTGTTGTGTGACAGACGTTCCTAGGGACACACGTACATCTACTCACCCTAGATGGGGAGCCCATGGCAGACCATAGTGACAGATACCAACAAAGTCCACTTGGTGAACCATTGAGTTTTATTGGGATTATTCACAGGAGCAGAAATGACTCAAAGACAGCTGTATCACCAAAGCTCAACTCATAAAAGTAGGGAATTTGGAGCTCACTTCACAGCCTGCAGGCAGCTCAACAGGTTGAAGAGTGTCCTTTCCAGGTGGCTCAGTTGGTCTAAACCTCTTCCAGGCTGTTTCTCAACCTATGGGTCTCGACCTCTTTGAGGTCGAGTGATACTTTCACAGGGGACCCCTGAGACCATCGGAAAACACAGCTATGTACATTGAAATTCAGAACAGTAGCAACATTACAGTTATGAAGTAGCAATGAAAATGGTTGGGGGGTTACCGCAACATGAGGAACTATATTAAAGGGTCGCAGCATCAGGAAGGTTGAGAACCACTGGCAAATGGGCTTGCTGAGAGTCTTCTTTGTACCTTGGTTTGTCCAAGAGTGACTCCCAGCAGTCTTTATTGTTTCCTCGTGGAAGCGGGGGTGCTATTGAATCTGCTCAATTTCAGGGACTTCCTGAAGCTGTTTTGAGTTGTGTATTTTCTGACTTAAGGAGCTTCCCTGGAGGATGGAATGTTTCAGTCTGAGAGCAAAAGTGACATGGTAACTATGGCCCAACACAGTTCAAGTTCCCTGTGATCCAGCTTCTTCAGCTCTGCTGCCTGCCCCAGGTTCCTACACAGTCTCCTCCAATCGCTTCCTCGTCTGCCCATCACAGAACTGTGCCTAATTCTCTCCATAGGTGTGGATCAGGCCACACCTCTTGAGCAGCGCTTCCCAGATGGCAGGAGCCCTGATGTCACCAACTGCTTTCTGGTTGGTGGATCCAGCCAGAGTGAGTAGCCACCATCTTGAATTTGACATTGAACTAGAGGGGAAGAGAGAGCCATGGGAGGTTTTTTGTTTTTTTTTTTCATGGTCTAGGAGTATCATTTCTTCCCACATAGTTTATCAGCCAAGAGGGATTACATGGCCTTAACTGATCTTAAATTGCCTGTAGTCCAGCCATGATCCCAGTATGGAAGAGAACAGGAAATGCTTGCTTGGTAACCATTACTAAAACCACACACAGGGCTTCTACTCATGTCCACAGTTCATTTTTATCTGTGAGGCAATGTCCTATGAATATCCTGCTGGGCCCTGCTTCAGTTTGGCTGTTGTCCAGGCAACCAGGGCTCTGCAGTGTGTAGTGAGAATCTCTCATCTAACTTCTTGGGGAGCTTCTCTCTGCATCTATCTTGGTACCTCTCCCCACCATCCTGATGTCTCAAGCCTTCCGCAGCCGCCACATCTTGTCGCTATCCATGGGAGGCTGACTGTTCCTGCGGAATGCTCCATTCTCTGTTGTGCTTGTGGATTGGGTCCCGTCATTATCTCCACAGCCTCTGGTAAGAGCTCAGGTCTGGCCTCCCAGTCCCTCCATGCTCTGTGCACACCAGTGGCTGGCAGAAATGTTGAGGATATATTATGGTAAATTACAGCTTATTTACCGATAGGTTGTAATTTTAAAGTTAATAAGCATTTACAGAGTCCCTACTATGGCCCAGCTATTATACTTAGTGCTCTACAAATACCAGTTCATTTCTTTTTCATAGACGCTCTTGGGGTGTTTACTGTTTCTGTTTCTATTTCACAGGGAGAAAACTTAGGCAAACAGCCTATCTCATTCGACGAGGTGATTAGTCAAGCGCTTTGGCTCAGATGCGTATACTACTGTAGCCTGTTATAGGCATTGTAAAATAGACAAAAAAATGTAGAAAGGTCAGAGGGTGAAGCGGAGTTCCCTTTTCTTCCAGAGTTTGAGTTGGGTTGTTCAAGTGTGTCTCTCTCCTCTATTGATGTTGTTGCTGCCCCTGAATGAACCGTGTCTTTCCAGAACATGGAGCAACCTAGTCCCTACCTTGAAGGTAGCCCCCGCAGCACACCCACGACTGTTCACTCTGTACTACCTGCCTGGTTAGTTAAGGCTGGCTGCTACACTTCTCCTCCCTCTGCTTTACCCCCTTGGCAACCTCCAAACCAATGGGGACACTGACATAACATTAGGGCCTTTTCTTGGGACACCTGCCTTCTTCCATACCAGCCACCTCCTGCTCATTTCTAAGTCACAAGGCTCAGCCTTAGTGTCCCTTTCCTGTGCTCCACCTAGGCCTCCCGAAGCTTCTGGGCTCTCTCCTCTGTGCACACTCTTCTCTGTGTTCCCTCAGTTTCTGAGCTTGTTTACCATACGCCTATGGCGTGGTAGGTGGAATTCTCTTCTGCTGGGGCCTGCTTCCCCAGGGACTAAATCAAAAGATTTTCCTCTTCCTTTTTCTTCTTCAGTATTCTGATGGCTTTGACATAAGCAGACCCGGCAGCTTGCTTGCTTGGTGGCCATGTCATGCGTCAGTACACAGTGTTTCTCTTTTGGATGTACCAATCCTCCTAAGGCTGAAGCTGCTGCTGTTCGGGATACTCAGAGTGTTCCGTAGCTACCATCTGTTCTCCCGTGTGAGGGGCTCCTTTCCCCTCCCCTCTGAATAGCCACTCATCCTTTCGTTGTCCTGGAACTCCAGCAGCCCCCACACCAGTGGGGCACAGACACAGGATTGAGGCCTTCTCTTTAGGACATCTGCCCTTTCCCGTACCAGCCAGCTCCTGGTCATCTCTAAATCACGGGGCCGTGCTGGTTCTTCTGCACTCAGCCCCAGCCTCCTCTTTCCTGTGGTCAGTCTGGGCTGCCCAGAAGCCCCTGCCTTCTCTCCACTCTCGTGCATCCTTCTCTCTGTTGCTTGGACCTTGTGCAAGGCCAGGTTCCTGATGCAGACATCTGGTGCTCCACAGCTGCTTCCGTTGGCTCTACAGATGGTACATTCTTTCATTCTTCACCACAGTTTTTCATGTCTCATGGGTCAGCTATTAGCCTATGCTTCCAGGATTACCACTCCTCACTGGTAGAAACTCCAGACTCACCATATAGCCTCTTCTTTTCACTCACTTCCACATCTTCCAGTCTCCTGGTTCTGCTGACCGGATCTTCCAGCAAGTTCTGGAGTCTTGACCTTTGACACCCCTCCCCCCCCATCTTTTGTCATCTCCATGTAGAGTTCACATTGACTTTGGACCAATCACTGTGTTTGTGGTTCTTCTTCTGGATCTAAGAACCTGTCCTTCCTAGATGGTGCAGAACACAGAGGACCTGTGCTTCTTGCTGAAGTTTCTCCCATGTCCCACCATTGCTTAGCCTGGCGGTCTCACCATGTTCTGAGACTGGGCTGTTTGTCCCAGGTCACTCACTTCCTCTTTGCCTTTCTTGCTAATAGTTATCCCCAGATTATTCCAGTGTTTGCCTCCTGCAGAGTTAGAGTTCTCTCAGCGCCCTTAGCCAGCTATTTTGTCCTTTTCTTGTCTTCCTGAGGGGTAGGGTGCCTACAGCATAGGCAGTGCTGGTGAGGGTGAGGGTCAGTGGGTACGCAGTGTGTGCTTAGTATTCAGAGACTTGGGATGCTTTGCACAAAGTTCACATTCATCCTCGGTGTTGCTCGGAGAAAGAGGGAATCGGACACCTAGAGCTGTGAGCACGTGGGAAGCTTTAGGGGGTTAGACACGGGCCTGGAAGATCGGACTGGGAAGGCTTCCATTTACATACTTCTGGACGTTCCAGAGGTGATGGAGGCCTGAGCTTCCCACACTTGAGTGCAATTCCAGAGACCTAGGTCGGGGGTGGGGGTGGGTCAGGAAGTGTAGCAGCTGGTTCTACAGTACTGCTGCCTTCTTCAAATGCTCACCTAGGCCAGCTGCTGTGCTAGGTACTGTGTGTCTGCTTCCTTCTGCCCCTGGATGCCAGGCAAGGGCCTTCTCCTCCCTCAGGTTAAGAAATGGAGGGTCTGCCAGGCTAGAGAACTTTGCTGAGGCCGGCTGAAGGAAGAATGCATGAGAAAGGAAGACTTGAGTCTAGGTTTCTGAGACTCCCAGGATCCATCTCTTGCTATGAGGATCACAGCCTCTGGGAGGCAGCATCCTGCATTGCTGACCTTCATTCTCCTCCCTGCCAGTCCCAGGGTCCCACAAGTTCAAACCTGTCTGTAGTCCTGTTGATATTTTAGCCTGGCAATAGATGTGCCGGCTAGTGAGAAGCAGGGCTGACATTGCATCCCACCTTCCTGGTCTGTTGCTGGTGTCTTGTGGCTCTTTAGGGAGCAGATGATACTTGGGCACCTTTTCAGGGGTCTGGGACACTCACTGAACCTTGTCCCAGAAGACTGTACTAATACTTTTGAAAGGAAGGCTTTGTCAGTATCTCAGAACCGGCCACAGGCTGAGGGCTCTGAGTAGTGGAGGCCTGCTGGATCATGGCAGCAGGAGCAGCTCAGTCACCAGGTTGCTGTCTGGATTTCAGGGGACTGCCTGCTCTCTCCCAATGTGGACAGGCCAGGACTAGGGTGGGTGTATTGCCGCTCCTGTCATTTGGCTTTATTGAGCAGAGATGCAAGTGTATAGACTGTGTTTCAGCACTAGATTATAGACTGAGGACATGGGCACTCCAAAGTATGGGGCAGGGGAAGCTTTTTATTGTAGGTATGAAGAAGAGTGCAGCCAGAGGCCTCTGGAAGAGTCCAGAGCAGAGGGAGAAAGTGGAAAACTGAACATGGCCAGCAGACTGGACTAGGCCATGAGAAGAGAGAGGACAGGAGAGCAAGAGAGGAAGAGAAGGAGATTACCAAGAGAGAAGGGCGTGAGAGAGCAGACCAAGAGAAGAAGATGAGAGAGAGTGCACATGGCCTAAATGTCAGGCTTGTGTAGAAATGAGGAACTGGGGAAGAGAAGCCAGTGAGCTAGAGAAGTTTAGGGTGGGGTGGGGTGAGGAAGGCTGAGGAGAACCACAGGTAGTTGTGATACCCAGTGAGCAGCAGCTTGTATTAGTACCAATAGCATTTGTCTTCTGAAGATGATGAGTGCTTTGGTGAGGGAAGGTCGAATTTGGGGGAGTGGAGTTTCCTTTGGAGCTGACTCAAGCAACTGCTGTGCATTGTAAGCCTGGTCTAAAGGACTGCTCTGTGTCCCTGTGGCAATCTCTCAGGGCTGAGTGGTCCTGAAATGGAGGGCCCAGGGCTGACAGCTCTTTAGCAAATGCCTGGGCCTGGTTCTTCCAAGATGTTGAGGAAGTCTGCTGTCGTTCACTCAGTGAGCTCCCCCGGCACACACATTCTCACCTCGGTTTACCCTGAGCTCACGCTGCTGGGTGCCCAGGCAGACTCTGGGGACCAAACTTGAGTTAGACAAACCCAACCCTTGGAGGAGCTGAGCGTCTGGAGAGCAGAACAGGGACATAGACACGTATGCTACAATGGAGGGGTGAAGCACGGGTGGAGAGCAGGACCATACCGCTGATGCGGACGAGGATGACATCTTGGAGGTTTCCTGGAGGAGGAGTTTGTGGGCTGTGAGTTCCTGCCGTCTCCAGGATGCTGTGGCATGAAGGGAGAAAGTGAAAGTGACCGATAGGCATTTGCTGCTTGATGGTGTGTGCTGAACCCAGAGGTGAAGCAGGACGTGGACACCCTGAGGGGAAGTTTGGGAGGTCCACTCAGTGAGTATGTGATGTGGGGAAGGAGCATGCTACACGGAGGCCCCTGCCCTCCCTCAGCTCATTTTTATTGAAGAAATCTCTCTGTGGAAGCAGGACTCACCTGTCCTTCCCTCATCACAGAGAGACAGGGAGGTGTGAGAAAGCCCGAGGGAAGAGGGAAAGAATGATGCATATTCAGCAGGTTAGCAAGAATGATTGTGAGGCTGCAAAGCTTCCTAAACTGCTGTATTAGCAGGGTGGAACAAATTGGTGGCAGAGTCCCAGAATATAATCCCTTATCAGTCGGCTGTTCTGACAACTGTTCTGGGCCTTTCGTTAATATGGCTGATAATATTTGACTCTCTGGGGCATTCTGAGATTTAATTAGTTCTGGGGCAATTTAGAATAGGTACTTTAGAATACTAGTGCAATGCTAACTATATAAGAATTCACATAAACTAATGTCTACAAACTGTGATGCACTGGTCTGGAAGACATGTGACACGCAGAGCACTCAGTGACTTGCTGTGGGAGTTCAAGGATAGAAAGTGTGGGTGCAAATCCTTCCCTCTGTGTGTGGAGAGCTGGGAACAAGGAGCACAGTGGCAGTGGAGGGGTGGCGAGCAAAGAGCTGGAAGACATCTGTGCAAGAGGAACACACGTAAGAAGTGTTGCAGCTAGCATCCTTCTGTATTGGTTACCTCATTGCTGTAACAGAGCATCTTATGGAGAACAGCTCAAGGTGGGGAAGATTGATTTCACCTTCAGTTTGAAAGGGTATGGTCTGTCATGGTGTCCTGATGAATTGCCAGCTCACATCTGGGTACATCAGGTTGCTGAGTGATCAGGGATGATGCTCAGCTCTCTTTTTCTCTTTTCCCCCTTTTTATTCAGTGCAAGTCCCAAGCCAGTGAGACAGAAGGGCTCACATTCAGGGTGGGCCTACTTCCTTAATTAATCCTCTTTGGAAACATACACCATACACACACACACACACACACACACACACACACGCACGCACGCACGCACGCACGCACGCACGCACGCATGAGGGAGAGGTGGTGGTGGTGGTGGTGGTGGTGGTGGTGGTGGTGGTGGTGGTGGAGGTGGTGGTGGATTGGTTTCCTGTGTGATGACTACATGCTGTTCACTAAAGAGAGGCCCTTGCCATAAAGTTCTCAGAGAATTGGATAGATATTGTACTAACATGGTGGGTAGGGTATGGCAGGAGGTCTGGAAGGATGGTGTGGAGTTGCCCTGCAGCTGAGGATCTGGTTCTGAAGTGTGGAGATACTTGGAGCGTGAAGAGGTGTGGGGAGCATGGGAGAGGGACGTGGTGGAAATTTGGTTACAAAGGAGCTAGCAAACACTCCGTAGGCACAAGGATCTGGTGTGGGATCCTGAGGTGTCTGATTCAGCAGTAAGAATTGATAGAACGGACCTGTTTTAGAGATGCTGAGGGAAGGAGATGGGAGACTGTGTTGTTCTTAGCCTGGGAGCTTGAGTTGACAGGGGCATCGTCCTTGCCAGTCTCCGATGTTAGGGATGATAAACAGGTTTGATAGAAAGGATGAGTTAATTTTGGTTGAAGATCAAGTTTGATAGACTAAAAATATGTAAGAGGATACTTTCTGTCAGAGCATGGAGCCAGCATGCTGGTTTAGGGCTTCAACATCAGTGTCCTTAGCAGCTCAGGATGTGAAAAGATGGTCCAGGTCCTGAGGACCTGAGATCACTAGAGGCATGTAGTAGAAAAGCTTGCCTTTGTGGAGAAGTGGATGGGTGTGTAGTGAAGCTCCAGATGAGGCTGGGCTAGAGGAGCCACTGGGTCATGTTACTCAAATAGGTAAAGGGCTAGGGTTGAGAGATCTCAGGACTCCATGGGATTATGTGATGGAGTATCCACCAGAGGAGACTACTTAGACACAGGTTTAAACCAATAGAAAGTCTTTATTAGCCTGGCCAGCAACTACTATGAGTGTCCCAGATCCCAGTGTAGCCCTGAACCTTTCTTAGCGTGAGCTTTTAAGCACAGAAACCATGCTCTGGGTTGACATACTTAAGTTAACAAGAACAGTTAGCCAGAAACAGAACTACAGAAGCAAAAAAGCAAGGTTAGTACATTTAGAGACTTTCTCAGAACTATGGACTTTGATGGATTAGGCCTTTGTCATCATTTTGGCAGGTGGTGGTGTTGGCATGCTGAGTTTTTTGGCCTCAATGGTACTTCCATCATGGAGTCAGTTGTGCTAAAGTCTAGGATCCTGTTAAAGTTGGGGTCAGAGATGAAGTTACTCAGTGATCAGTTGGCAGCAAGGGAGTGGAGGAATAAATATTCACCCTACTCTCTTTTTTTGCCTTTTATATCCTGTTGGTGCCTCCAGTGGCCAGACCCAGTTTGAAACCAGACGGCTCTGGTGTCTGTTGTGTGACCTCTGTGGGTCAGCCCTGGGGATGGGAATTGGGTAAAGAAGAGTGGAGGGTGGCCCAGAGAGGCCAGTGGGACTGCTGCAGACCCCAGGGTACGTGGGTCCTTTTCTTCATATCTACCCTTAAAGGACATGTCAGGCTTTGCTTCTTTGCAAAGGCTGCCTGTAGTATTCCGCCAGAACACATCACGGCATGCAGGGGTGTTCAGCCCTGGTGCAGGGGAGGCTGGAGCACAGTGTGCACGCCACCCATGAACATCTGCTTCCCTTTCCAAGGTCTGCTCTCTCCTATGCAGTGTCATCACTTTTGAAAATGCTTTCGTCTCCAAAGGAAATGAAATAGAGAGAATTATGTTAATTTGCTAGGGTTGAAGAGCGACTTTGCAGATGTCAAGAAATTAAATGTTACTGTTGACAGAATCTTGAGAATACAGGAGACTAGGTAGCAGGGTGAGACAGGTACTACCCAATCTCTACCCAATTCCCACTCCCAGAGCTGACCCATAGGGGCCACAGCTTTCACTAACACAAGGCAAATTAAGGCATGATGTGACTCAGTGATTACCCAAATGGGATACCTTGCAAGGCCCTCAGAGGATGCCTGAAACTTATCTTGCATGGTGCTGAGCTCTGCACATGCTGTTGTTCTGTACTGATCACAGTTATGATGATTTTTTTTTCCCTTAACATAGATGGCTATGATAAGGGTTGATTTAGAAATCTGACATAGGAGACCCATGGCCAAACATTGGACTGCACTTGGGGAGGCCTACTGAGGAGAGGGAAGAGGGATTGTAGGAAACAGGGGGGTCAGGAACATGGCAGGAAACCCCACAGAAACCACTAGCCTGGCTCATAGGAACCAACAACCAGGGAGCCTGCATGGGCCAACTTAGGCTCTCTGCATGTATATGACAGTTGTGTAGCTTGGTCTCTATGTGGGACTCCTAGCATGGGGGCAGGGCTGTCCGTGGTGCTTTGACTGGCTCTTGGGAACCTATTCCTCATGCTGGATGGCCTTGCTCAGCCTGAGTACAAGGGGAGCTGTACTTATGGCAGTTTATGACCTATGGTCTTATGGCAGTTTGATATGCTGTGCTTTGCTGAAGCCCATGGGAGGCCTGCCCCTTCTGAGTAAGGAGGAGGGGTGGATTGGGGGTGGGTGAAGGGGAGGAGCAGGGAGGGAGAGGAGGCTGAGGTCGGTATGTAAACTAACTAACTAACTAACTAACTAACTAAAATCTGACACAGGAAGATTAATAACAATCACTACTAATAAACTGATCATGATAATATTGTAATAAAAGTGGCTTAAACTTCTGAATTCTTTATTTCTATAATTTTCAGGCTGTGTTTGACCATGTATAACTGGAACTAGACAAGGTGGGGGGATGACTGAGTTTCACCACAGACTTGAGCTGGACTTGCAGTGTGGCAGACACTTCCTGAGAACCTCCCCTGTGTGTTTGTTTCCCTGTGAGAGGGCACTGTGAACGTTCTCTAGTGAGTCTCCCTGTGACTCATTCCGCAGATGCTGCTCATAGCTTTAGAGAGTTCTGAATGTCTCCAGCGGAAAGGCAGAACAGGATCTCAGCTGTGATGCCCTTGACATTGTATCTGGTGATCTCTGCCATGCCTTCTCAAAGCTGACTTTTACATCCAGTGACATTTCGCCAAGTACCCGGCACAGCCTATACCAGCAGTTTTGACACTATTATCAGGGCCCTTCAGCAGTGCTCAGAGGATGGAGTTTCAGAGACCAAGGACAGATGTTCGAGGCAGTGAGAGGGTGATGTTGGAACCCCACCCACTTCATCTATTTTAGTTGGCATGTCTGAATTGATTGATGGCCCCGAAATTGCCTGAAGAGGTCACTTTAAAAGGTCCTACTACTAAAAAGTGTTTGAAAAGTCACCATCCCAGTGTGCTGACAGACACAGCTGGAGTCACACAACGCTGAAAATATGATAGAGGATTTGATGGACAAGGGGACTTTGGCAAAGGACCTTGTTCTTTGAAAGCATGGATTTATAAAAGCCTTGGGGGAGAAGATATATGAAATGATTGGCTTAGAAAGGTGCATGCATGTGTATAGGTATAAAGTTGAGTTCTGGTCACAGCTCTTGACAGTGCTCTGCCTGCAGAGACCAAGGCATCAGCACAGCAGTGTGACTTTCTCTCTCCTGTGACACCGAGTACAGGAAAAGGACCAAATGGCAGAGACCATCGCCAGGTATTTTTTTTTTTTTTTTTTTTTTTGTGAACCCCACAGCTGCCAATGAGGTTGATACTGCCTTCTGCCCCTTCCTGATGCCACAGCTCATCAGTAGGGACCAAGAAAAGGTTGTAGGGGGTTGACATCCCCAAGTTGGTCCTAAATCTTAAGGATCTCAGATATATTTCAGCTATTGATGGGAATCTTTTCTAGAACTTGTTTGAAAAGTAGTTTTAAACATTTAATAGTTTGAAAATGATCCTCCCTTAGGATTAATTGTATATGCAATGTGGATTTTTTCCTGTCACTATGATAACTGACTTTCTGTCACTTGTGCTAACTGATTATAAAGAGGAAAAGTTTATTTTGTCATAGTCTCAGGAGTTTTAACCTGGTCATTTGACTCTGCTCTTTTTGGGCCTATCATGAGACAGTGCCCCATGTGGCTGGGGGAGGGGAATTTGGTAGAGCAAACTACTTAACTCGTGGTGTTGGCAAGCAAAGGGACTCAGAATGGGCTGGGTCTCATCCCGCTGACCCCACTTTTCACTAGACCTCTCCCTCCTCTCAGAGGTCCCTGTCCTTCGCTGTGCCACAGGCTGGAGACTAAGCTTTTCAGGTATTTATTGACCTTTAGAAGCACTGCAGCTTCAAACAGCATTGTGTAACTACACACGCATCTGCCGCAGAGCATCGGGAAGACCTGGAGTTTGATCTGCACCCCACACCCCATCTACCCATGCTGTATTTACTTCTAGAACTTGGTTGTGTTTCTTAAAGGTCATCATCTTGGGGCTGGAGTGATGGCTTAGCCATTAAGAGCAGTGGCTGTTCTTCCAGAGGACCTAGGTCCTTTTCCCAGCACCCACATGGCGGCCTCACAGCCATCTGTAACTCTTGTATTGGGACATCCACTGCCTTCTGCCTTCTGCAGGCATTGCATGCTCGTGGTTCACAGACATACATGCAAGAAAAAAAACACCCATACCCATACAAACAAACAAACAAATAAACAAACACCAGCTTGCCATCTCTTCAGCCATTCCTCATCAGGCACTTATCGTATACTGAGGGAGAAGGGTGTCAGTCAGCCATTCTCTTGAACAAGAGTAATTGTCCCAAATTTCTTGTTGGCACTAGCTAGGGAGCCTGGATTTCAGCTGGGGAGTCCCTCACTCTGCCCCGTGTCTCACCATCTCAGTGAGGGGGGCACCTTTAGCAGTGTCTTTAGTACTAAGTGTTCAGTCTTCCTCTGTGCTGGGGAAACAAACACGTGTCTGCTGAACAGAGAATTGCCTCTTCATAGCAAGGAACATGGCTGCCCAGCCAGAAGAATTGGGCACACCCTAGACAGCCTTCACGGTATTGCAAATGCCTGGCCCTGGCACTGCATCTGTCGCTCTCGGAGCCAGCTGTGCCGTTGAGTACATGGCAGGCTTTTGCCCAGGCTTGAGTGGGGCTGCTCATCTGCATAAAGTGATTAGGAACAAATAGCCTCTTGCTGCTTGTGGAGACTCGGCTGAAGGCACAGAGAGCAAATGCCAGTCTTTCTTCGGGCCAAATTAGCCTTAGGCACAGATGGCCTGGGCCTGTCTGAGTGAACTAGGCTGGGGAGGGGGCTGCTCAGCAGCTGCAGTATATGACCTGCCCGTATGCTGGCCAGCTTTCTACACACAGCCGTGATGGTTGTGGCAATCGCCTCCCAGTGCAGTGATTCTCAACCAGCAGGTCGTGACCCCCTTGGGGGGGGGTCACACATCAAATACTTACATTACAATTCATAACAGCAGTAAAATTACAGTTATGAAGTAGCAACAAAATAATCTGGTTGGAGGTCAGCACAGCATGAGGAACTGTATTAAAGAGTTGCAACACTAGGAAGGTCGAGAACCACTGTTCCGGCGCATCCACTAGACCCCTCTGTTGTCTCTGGGATGCATTCTGTTAGGTCTTTATTATATAGGCTTTGCTGTTTGACCACGGTCGTGGTCCACCCTGGAACTGCCCGTGCAGTTGACTCCTTCCCATGCGCTTCTTCTAACTGTCTGTCCCCTTCGCATATTTCAGAGGCAGGAGAGGACAGTGGACAGTCTTGCTTTGCAGTCGGACAGACTTACACATGGTGCTGGTCTGTTGTATCGGGAGAGTCTCAGCTATGTCACTTCGTCCTCTGCTGCACTGTGGTTTCCTGATCTCTCTAGGGCATTGGCAGTCATCCTTGAGGGCAGAGGGGACAGACACATGGCGGGTCCAGTGTGCTGCAAGACTGGAGTCCCCCATGGTTGATTCTGAGCTGCCGGAGGATAGGTGACAGATCTGGCCCTTTTCTGGGTCCCTAGTACCCTGGGTAGCACTGGACACCTGGAGAAACCACCTTGTTATTTGCTTAAGGAATGGATGACTTTCCTCATCTGAGATTTGCAGCCTTTTCTATCTCTCTCCACTTTGTCGAGTATCTCTTTTTACTTTGCTGAGTATTGGGCACTGTGGAAGTTGCCCTGTGGAATGAGCTGAACTCTCCCCACCTCACTGAGCTTCTGTTGGCTAGGGAGACAGATGAGAAAGAAGTAAACCAATGACAGGCTTAGTCTCAGCAGCTTTCCTGACCTACTACTAGTAGGGATGTTGGTGTGAGATGTGTTGGCTACCTCAGAACCCAGAGCACAGCCCACACTTAGAAATGCTCACCTCCACTGCCTGCCAAGGCCTGCACTTAACTGCCTCTGGTGGATGACCTTCTCTGGGTGACTGACTTATTTCTTGTGCTCACATCCATTGTCAATCTCCCTCTGCTGTGGATGATCCTGACTGGAGACACAGTGTGGTATTTGCCTGCTGACTTTCCTCCACTATTAACAGACCATTGGCTATGCATGCCAGCCCATTGGCAGTGCGCACACGGTAGGACTAAATCCAACAACTATGTGTGAGAGGGAGAACCAAAGAACCAGATCCATTACAGAGCTACTGAATTTTCCAAAGAAAAGGAAGCTACAGCGAATATAGGCATTGGCTGGGGGAGATCGTAGAAAAGTTTCCGAAGTCAGTAATTCAGAGGAAGCAGGAGACGATTGAAAACACTCCAATGAAAGGCCATGAAGCCTATAAGCTGGAGGTGGGAAATGCTGGGCTCTTGAAGAAGCACCTGCAGCATGACTGCCAGCTTAGGTCCAGGAGGTGTTTCAGTGGGAAGAGGCAACTCTGAGAACCACAGAGATGAGTGAAGTGACGATTGGGAAATTCGTGAACAGCCAGGTCAGAATATGTATTGGTTATTTTTCTCACTGCTGATAGAAGCAGCTAAGGAAGAGAGGTTTGTTTTGGCTCAGTATTTCAGAGCATACAGTATATCATGGCAGGAAAGGCATGGTGTTCTCTCAGGAGTGCTGGACATGTGAGAATCAGGAAACAGAGAGCTCAGGCTGGAGTCAGAAGTCCATGTCACTTTCAGGGTAGAAGCAGAGAGCTCAAGCTGGAGTCAAAAGCCCATGTCACCTTTAGGGCCTGCCCACAGAGATCTACTTCTGCTAGTTAGGACACTGTCCTGAAGCTTTCACAGCCTCCCCAAATAGCGCCACTTGCTGGAGACCAATTGTTCTAACACATCTTATATTCCAGCTATGACAAATGGAAAAAGGATTATGTTGTCCAAACGGAGAAAGCAGAAAGCTACCAAAACAAACAAACAAACAAACAAACAAACAAACAAACAAAAAAACCCCGCTATCAAAATGTCTTCTCTTTCTTCTCCCTGTTGGCTTTCCACAAAGAAATACTAAGTGGGGGGAGTGTAAGTAGGTATCCACGCAGCTGAGCTAGGTGCAGGGCTAAAAGGAACAGATACACAGGGCATGTGGTAGAGAGCTGGGCATTCCTATACACTTGGGGCTGTGTGTCCGGTAACACCCAGCTCTCCATGCCAGCCCCCATGTCTTGCTTTTGTCTTTCCCTGAATTCTTCACTATCTAAGTGCCCCAGGCACTTGCCTTGAAGCAAGTGTGCTGACAGTTCTCTGCAGGGCCTTATTAATTTTAGTGCCCTCAAGGGATATACAGTGATCATCTCCAAGAGCCATGTCCCATGATGCTTAGGGTACTGCCTGGCCCATCATGTCCCAAACTATGGGAAAGCCTAGTGTTAAGGTTCTGGAGGCTCTTAGGCAGAGTGTGACTACTCCTGACTATTGATCTGCTTCCTCTGAGGCTATATAGAACTGGAGACAGGATACTCAGGGGTGCTCATTTGAGATAGTTCTGGGGGAGGTCTCTTAACTTGTATTCCTTCGGAAGTAGCTGTTGCTGCAGCAGTTGATCTGGATGTGATCCTAGGAAGCAGGAGTTGGAGCTGGGCTAGTGGGACCTACCAGGACAAATGTTATAGAACATCATTCTCAGAGCATAATGGCCATTATCTTCTTCATACCAGCTCTGACTTCAGTGTATTCTCAGTTCCTACAGAGGAAGGTGTATTCCTACGGAGGGTGGAGTTGAGGGTATTTAGCTGTGGGACCCTTGGAGTGGAAGCATGGCTGGCAGAGGTGAGATACTGGTTGGTGGTGATCTTTGATGGTTATGGCTCTTGGTCAGACCTCTGCTTCCTGATTGCCACAGTTTAGCAGGAATCTTAAAAGTTCTTATCAAACCCGAGGCCAGTTATTGGGGTAAATACTGGAAGGTCAGAGAGACAGAACAAGCCACAGCTATCTCACCTCACCAGTTCCTCAGCTGGTCCTGTTTCCTCAGACTGGAAGCCTCTGAGTCCTCATCCCCAATGGCTCTCAGCTGAACTGCTGCTCGAAAGCCTGAAGCTTAACCAGCCAAATGCTTAACCAGCCAAAATGCTTAACCAGCCAAATGCTTCTAGTTTCTGGTCCTCACGCCTTATATACCTTTCTGCTTTCTACCATCACTCCCTAGGATTAAAGGCTTGCTTCCTGGGATTAAAGGCGTGAGCCACCATGCCTGGCTGTTTCCAATGTGGCCTTGAACTCAGAAATCCCAGATGGATTTCTGCCTCTGAAATGCTAGGATTAAAGGCATGTGCTATCACTGCCTAACTAGTGGCTTTTCTGTTCTCTGACCCCAGATAAGTTTATTAAGGTACACAATATTTTGGGGAACACAATACCACGACACCACAGTCATATGACCAGCCATTTCACATGCCCATTGCCATGTACAAGAGCTAGCCCTGTCACCATACTTTGCCTGTTGTGGTGGAATGTTCCTTCTGAACTATTAGCCAAAGCAAACATCTCCCCACCTTAGCTGCCTGTCAGGGCTTTTGCCACAATGAGGGGGAGAACAACCAACCCAATTGCATACCGACGGCTCGACTACAGAGCAGCCAGAAGAAGAGAGTCGGAGTGGCTGTAGTAGAGGTGGCTTCATTGTGTCTTCTCTGCCTAGGTCAACTCAGGTCCCTCCGTTCTTTCTTACTCGGATGTGGCTTCCAAACCTTTACCCACTGCCGGCCACCCACTGCTGGCGCTCATTTCTGCAGTGTATACACTTGGTGCCTACTGCAGAGCTTGCTGTCATTCATCCTCTGCAGCACGTGGGACCTCCTCGTCTCTTACCCTGGCTGACAGTGTGCCCTTGTTTTATTATGGATTTATATTGTTAACCAGGATAAGCTTATGGTGAACTCAGATTCTCAGGTCCTCTTTTTTGTTAATGTCAACATATTTATTCTTGGCATATCACCCACATATTGGATTGTATCCCATGGCGAACTCTGTTATAGAGCGAGACATCATTTTACAAGCAAAAAACAAATCCATTAAATGTTGTTCTACCTTTTTTTTTATAGCATCTGAAATACCTTGCTGTAGTATTTATGTGTGCATATCACTAATATCTAGGTGACAAAAAGACTTCTGTGACTCAGACAGTTTGTAGGCCTTACGAAATGTTTTTTGTTATGGCCACTAAAAAATAAAACAAGGCAAAAATTGCTGTGAGGTGTCATGCACAGTAGACTTCATACTATGTAGGCTCTTCCAGCAACCTTGGAGACCAGGTGCTGTTCCCATCCTTTAGCTTTCGGGGTCTGACAATATTAGTGTGGTAATTAGTGTTGGCCCTTGCCTTAGGACCTTGGAGGGCAGCATGCAATTCTGATTCATGATGCCTCCTATCATCTTTCTCTTTTGTTTCATGTTAATATATTTAATACTAATATTAATCTATTAAAGAGTAACCCAAGGCTGTTTCCTTCAGATCTGGAGATGATCCAGGAACTGTGTTGGTTTATGGGACACAATGTGAATGCTTGGTTTGATCATTGTGTTTTGTTAGCTTCACTCCAGCCAGCATGGCTTGCTAAGAATTCACTCTCTAGGTTATCTGTTGTACATTTACTGGTGCCTTGTGTTGGGCTGGCTGGAGCTGACTTAGATGTAGGAGGCACTGAAGGTTGGTTTCTGCCCGTCTCCCTGTGTGTTCCCCTCCCCACCACTGCCTCTGCCTCATTGTTTCTGGGTTTCAGTCTCACCTCCCTGACAACCCCTTTTATTTCTGCACTTTCCAAAACACACCCTCACACCTTCCTGTCTGTTCACCTGCACAACATCCCTTGCACTCATGTGGGAAATCTCTCCCAGTGTTCTCTCCAGACATTCTGAAGACCCTGTCCTCAGGTGGGCATTTCAGACATGGTGATTCTAATAAAGCTCTCCCTCCCCTTCTTCCCTGAGTTTCATCTCACTGGGGGCTGCTGTCTAGTTGTTAATTCCTTTGTTCTTCACTGATATGTGGAGGCTGTTTTTCTCCTTAGGCTAATGCCAAGGTTCGACCTGTCATGGCTGCTGTTGTATGTCTGTGACTGATGCATTTGTTCTGCAAGCATTTGAGTGGTTTGTGAGCCCATTTATTCCATTCTCCACAGCATGGCATACATGTAAAGCGTTATGCAAACCCAGCTTTTCCTTGGATTAGACGGCTTCAGTGGCTCACCCTTGCCTTCCAGAGATGTACATGGGAGACAATAGGTCCTATGATGCCCTAAATGTTTTGCTTGGCTTCCGCATTGTCCTAAGAAAGGCCAGATAGCAACCAGCTTTGAAAAACAACAGCTCCTATAAAAACTTTGACCTACCATCTTCCTTTGAGCCATCAGAAGATGTGACAGTCACCCTACCTCCCAGGAACGCCTAGCAGGGCCAGGCCAGGCACAGTCTACATTTTATCTAATGCATGTTGACTGGGCTCCATGTCCTTACCTAAGGAGAGTGGAAGTTTCTATGGTGTTCATGGACTGCTGGGACTTACCTCTTACTCTTGAAACTGGTTTTGGTCACCCTCTCCTTTCTCACGAAGCTGTGGACACTGTAATGCTCAGTCAAGTATTTATCCCGTCTTTGTCATCCTTTGTTAGACAGGAACACTTCCATTTTTAATCACACACAGTCCTAGACCACATAGCTCCTTCCTCGTGACTGGTTCTCTATCTTTCCCATCCAATGGTTCATTAACCCTCGCCTTTTCACTCAGCCATAGCTAACGTCTCCATAAAGCCTTTCTGACCTCTCAGGTAGATTCTGCCATCCTGTTCTTTACTCTTGTTTCATGGGACACAGAGCAGAGACCGCTCTTGATCACTCCTGTTGACTCTGTGCGTTCTGGAGTAGAGGGCCCTCGAGGGCATGGTGTGTTCTTGTCCTGTGCCCATCATGCCTGGCACAGGGAAAGTGCCTGGCAAGTGTAAGCTGATCAGGAGAAGACCTTTCTTGGACTGTGAATCGCAGGTCATTTTATCTGCAGTGCTGATATCAGTGATGCTTCATGAAAATGAGCCCAGGGTCTATGCTGCTTTGTCCAGCAGTGCATTCCTGGTACCTGGTTGTGTCCTGGATACAGTGAACATGCTTTGCATTGAGTTTGTAAAGAGCCAGCAATGGTGCAAGAGCTAGCATAATGTCCTGGCAGTCACTGTAGGCCAGGAAGAGAGTGACGGAATGGAGGTGGGCCTGAGGATGTAGGGGAGGCATCTCCTTTGCCATCACCTCCAGTAAGAGTCATATTTCTTCCACAGCTGGCATGAAGGGATAGCTTATCCATCTTGATATTTGCTCCCTAGGTAACGAGTCAGACCTTGAGCTAGAAAAGAAGTACAAAGAAGATGATCGAGAAAAGGCTGCAAAAAGACCACGGGCTCAGAAAACAGAGAAAGTCCAGAAGATCTCAGGAAAGGAGGCAGGGCAGCTTTCTGGAGCCAAGAAGCCCATCATCAGCGTGGTCTTAACTGCTCATGAAGCCATTCCAGGTGACTGATGACAGGCTGCAAATGATACAGTGAGAGCCTGGAGCTCAGCTGCCCTTGGAGCAGCCTGAGGAAGGAGGGCTGGGTCAGAGCCTATGTGTTAGGTGTCCTAGTGGAGTGCCATTTAGTCACCTATACATGCAGAGTGATCCCAGACCCCAGGGGCTGACACGCCTGTCTCCTCAGCCGACTCTGTCTGTGCCTCTCCCCAGCCCCTCAGCTGGTGGTGTCCCTGTCATATTGCAGTGGAGCTGCCTACTCAGTCCACACAAGTGCAGCAGCTGCTCTGCAGGCCCAGGCAGACACTGCCTAGCTTCTTCACATTTGGATGGTATTCACTAAGGATTTTTCAGTACGAGACGTTTCTATTTATTTTTCCTTTTCCATGAACATAGCTGGTAGATATGCTATATTTTCTTTTTTAAAAGGTCACTTGTAGGAAAGACTATTTTAGACAAAAACAGTGCCTTGGAGTTTCTATTTCTGTGATAAAATAACATGGACAAAAGCGCTTGGGAAAGAAAGGATTTATTTCAGCTTGCCGCTCTCAGGTGGCACTCCATTCCAGAGGGAAGTCAGGGCAGGAGCTCTAGGCAGACACCTGGAGTCAGGAACTGAAGCAGAAGCCATGGAGCAGTGCAGCTTACTGGCTTGCTCACTCATGGCTTGCTCAGTCTGCTTACTTAATTACTTTCTTTTTTTTTTTTTTAATTTTTGTTTTGTTTTGTTTTTTGTTTTTGTTTTTGAGACAGTCTTTCTCTATGTAGCCTTGGTTGTCCTGGAACTCACTCTGAGGACCAGGCTATCCTGGAACTCAAGAGATTCACCTGCCTCTGCCTCTTGAGTGCTGGAATGAAAGGCATATGCTACCATGTCTGGCTCAGTCTGCTTTCTTACACAAATCTGCCCATTGTTGGCATTGTTCACAGTGAATCAGGCTGTCCCACTTCAATCCCTGGTCAAGAAAGTTCTCCAGAGCTTGCTTACAGGCCATTGTGATGGAGGCATTTTCTCATCTGAGGTTTCCTCTTCCCAGATGACTCTAGCTTATGTCAAGTTGATGTAAAATAAGCAGTTTGTGATAGATTTCACACTATCATAAAAGTTGACATAAAAACTAGGCAGCACAAACAGTTTGTGATAGATTTCAAACTATCATAAAAATTGACATAAAAACTAGCCAGCACAAACAGTTTGTGATAGATTCCAGGCTATCAGGATGTTTTAAATTTTTTATGCATTGGGGGTATTAGCTTCGATACAGTGAGGACGGTGTCATGGTTTTCAGAAGAGCTGCTCCCTTTAAGCAGCTATTTTAGGGCCGATAGGAGCCACTCAAATTCAAAACTCTGAGTATCTTTTCTCCTTTATACTTGACTACAAAGTAAGGTGTTCAGGAGAGAAAAGGCCATATAAAATTAGGCTACTTGAACTTTCTGGAAAGTCACTCCACCTGCCCTACTCAACTTTACAGAAATATTATTGTGGATATGGAAAATCTCAGAGAACAGTTTCCTGTTCTCAGTGGTTGCTAGAGAGAATTTCCACAATCTTTCTTAAAAAAATTGTGGTAGTATTTTGAGATTCTAAGAGGGTAAAAGCATAATCATTTTCCTTTGGGGTTCTAGAAACACAAGTGGTTAAAGAGGAATCTTTTACACACTTGCCCTTGACCCCCACTCCACTTACACAGTGACACAATTCAAACTTACACATATACATTCACATTCATGCATTCATACTCATATGCTCCCATGCACACACACACACACACACACACACACACACACACACTAATACACACTCCCACACACTCCCTCCAACTCTCACACCTATTCATCCTCACACATATGCATGCCCCCTCACACACTTATGACCTACTCACACAGACTCATGCACAAACACACATACACACTCACACACAATCACTTTCACACACATAAACTCATATTCACACACACATACACATACACTCATGTCCACACACATACCGAAACCTACATGTTCATATACCTACACATATGCACCTAGACATTCCCCCCCACAAAGTGTACCTGCTCTGTATGGTGTTGGGTCAGTTTATGACAGAGAATAAAGCAAAGGTGACCCTGGGGTTCTTCTCTTTGAACCTCAATTTCTGTTCATAGGAAGAGAATCAGAGACATTGGGGTGCTCACATTCCCTTTTTTGTTGACTGCTCTGCCACCTCGTGCTTCCTTGATGCAGCTTTCTACTTGCTTTAAGTTTAACAGCTGTGGCTTTGTAGAAATTTTTGCAAGTGATAGGTGTCTATTTGCCTGTTTCATAATTCGATCAAGTAAAACTTCAAGAAGACATTTGGGCACACTACTAGAAAAACTGCATCTACACACACACACACACACACACACACACACACACACACACACACAAACAAAAAAAATTAAATGTGTTATCTGAATAAGAAAACCAGTGTGTTGCATGGAAGTCCTGTAGTAAAGTGTCCCCAGGACCTGCTGACTCTGCTGGACAGGGTCAGGGCTATTGCTAGCACCTCTTAGTAAGTAGTGTACTGTGTATCAACCTCAGGTGCTACCAAGATTATTCCAGTGGAGGCTGGGCCCCCTGAAACAGGAGCAGCCCCTCCCGAGACCACTGCAGCAGACCTGGTGCCACGGAGAGGGTACCAAGAATATGCCATTCAGCAGACCCCGTATGAGCAGCCCATGAAGTCAAGCAGGTGAGTTGTCCCATGGGCTTAAACCAGAGGTGGGCTGCAGTAATATTCACAAGGAGCAGGAAAGATCTGTACATTTGCTGCTCTGGATTCTGTTCATGGCCACATCTGTAAAGGGTCTTAACTCATTAGCTTAGCTGAAGAGTCCACTCCTCCATTATGCCCTAGTATAGTTAGTTTTTCCTGAGACCAAGGCAGACCAGTGTGCCCTAGGAACTGAGCATTCACTTGTCTTCACAGGGCACATAACATGTTATCTAGTCAAATGTATCATTAAACTATTAAAAGAGGTGCAAACAGGGCCTGGTTTGCCCAGCCTGTGATAGTCTCCCTTTCAGTAGGGACAAAGGCACATTGCAAAAACTGAAACAACCCTTATGGTGAGAGCTACTGCATTAGATTTTACTTCCACGGCTAGTTCACTGTGTATGCTTGTTATTTTTTCATGGTATACTAATATATATGTATATGTTTTTGGTTTTTTCAAATACAAAATACTAAATGTACTATTTTTTTACATTTAAAAAATTTACTGCACATTGAAAAATCTTTCAATATTAGTACATATTAAAAATAATTTGTCTTCTTATGTGTTTCTGTTGTAATTTAAACAGCTTTTTTAAAAAAGAAACTACTTATGTAGCCTAGGCTGGTCTTAAACCCACAGTTTTCTTGTCTCGGCCTTCTGTGTGTGAGGATTACAGGCATGTGCTACCACAGCCAAGTCAAATCAGCATATTCTTGCTGTGATAGCAGTGCAGTGATTCACACTCTGGGATATCCACCTTCCCAGGCTTAAGGACTTCCTGAAATATAAATTGTCCCAAGTGAAATTGCTGCATCATGGACTGAGTACTTAGAACTCTAATGGGCGTCCAAAACTGGCCCTCCTCCCAGGGCTTGGCGTAGTCATTGCTTTCTAGATGTGTGTTAGCTGGATATGGCCCTGTTGAAGTTAATGGACAAACATATAAGCGGGGTCTGAACACCAAGTATTTGTCTATGTGAGACCCTTCAAGGAGATTGCTGCCCTTAACTGTCGTGAAAACACAGGCATTGAAGGTGTTCCTTCCTTCAGCCGACTGTCCCCTGGTTTCTTTGAGGTAGCTTCCCAGAGGTAGACTCACTGCAGTCGGGTGTCTGACCTCTGGATATTCTTCAGCCGTACCTCCCTCACCAAAGAGCAAACACTGGCAGTACGATGCTTCAGAAAGCATTCTGTGCCCATCACAGCTCTGTGCACTAGGTCACAGTCATCATTTGTGGCTCAAGCTTAAAGTCAAATGGAGCCTGCTCAGCATCAGCACCAGACTTAGAATCTTCTCCAAAAGCAGGCCACTCAGAACTCTGCTAGATGTTTGTCTGATGATAATATAAAAACAAAGAACAAAAGATTCTAAGACCATTTAGGTCTCTCAAGAGAGGAGGAAATGCTGAGATTTGCTTATTTAGTTAATGTTATGAATCCAGGGCTTCTTTCCTCTTTATAAAATGTATCACCTTCTGGATGTCTTTGTCATTTGGGAAAGATCCAAATGGCTTCCCTTAAAGAAGCCGTGGGCTTAGCATGCAGGCGTACTAGTAGCATTCCCATCTGAATATTTTAATTTCACATGTGAGTTGTACTCTCTAGTATTTATGGACTGCAGTTCACTTACGTGCTTTCAATTGAAAGAGACAGTTGTATGAACTGTCTCATCAACACAGACCTTGTATCTGTGGTAGGCACAGTTCAACGGTGCTAATAATGGCATGGTTATTAGCACGCCATAAATCCTTCTTGGCTTGCCTAGCTATACTTTCCAGAAGTGCATTCTCTCCTGCTTCCTTGATCTCCCTCACTGTTCCTGTTCCTGCTGTGTGGTCTCGAGCTTCAGGGCCTGCCACTTTGGTAGCAGAGGAAGCCCCTCTCTAAGAGCCTTCTCCAAGTGTACAGTCGAGCTGGGAGGGGCTGCTGTGCAACAGGGGTTTCATTCAGCAAAGAGGCTGAGGAAGGGTGAGCATGCTCCAGAGGCCATGGGCTCCTGGGCTCAAGTCACTAAGCAATTGTTTATGTTGGGCAGATGCTTAGTTTTCTTATGTGTGAAATGGGTTGACGAGAGTGGGGATCAAATAGTCAGTGCACGGTTGGTTGTAAGGACCGCCTGATTACTAGTCAGAACTGCTGCTATTTCATTCAGTGCAGCCTTGTCCCATTGGAAGAGGCTCCAGGAGGCAGATCATGCTTTTTTATTCCCCACCATATGTGCAAAATCTGACACATGCCGCTGACATGCTGCCTGGTTTAATCAATGGAAACTGTTTATGCAATGGCGTGTGAAGTTAACGAAGATAGTAGAACTGTTTTCCCGATCCGAGCTCTAACCACTGATAGTGGAGGCAGACAGTTGGTAGGTAGTCCTCGGCTGTGTATAAGAGCTTCAGGAGAGAGGAGTGTGGTTCATATCAGCTGTGAACTTGCCCAGAAACCTGCCTCTCCTATCTGAGACCCGGATCACCACTGGCTGGACTTGAAGATGCCGCTCTAGCTAGCTCTTGCTCACCACAGGCAGGCACGCCCTGCTGTCTAGCAAACTGCAGATCTTGTTCCAAACTCATTACCATCCGTCTGTGTTCTCCCTTTCTGGGAAGAAGTGGAGGCATGGGTAAAGACAAGGGTCAGTCTTTCTCTCCGGAGCACCCTGCAGGCTTGCAAAGAGGACAAGAGCCGCCCTGGCAGTTAGTGGAATGAATAGGCAGGTGTGGATAATAATATAAATTATTATTAATAATTACGAATAAGCTCACCAGGTCTAGTCTCATGGAGACTGAATTTGCTTCTGTTCAGGCGTCCCAGAACAAACAAGCTTCGGAGCATGCGTGGTGACCATGCTTGTGTCAATCACACCCCCTGTTCCTGTTTCCTTCTCTTGCCACCACCTTTTCTGTTGATGAAGCTTTGACCCAGATGTTACCATAGCTGGTGTTCCCCAGCAGCCTTTGTTCAGTTAAAGGTGTCTTTCTCTGCTCTTCACACACTTCTTTCGATGACTACCGTGCTGCTGTGGGATGCTGCAGGACTCCCTTCTCTCCTGCTAGAGTTGGTGCTCCCTGAAGACCAGCACCCTCTTCCGTCATTGTCCATGTTCTTCCCCCTAAGTCTTATTTGTTGAACAAATAATTGTTCCACCTTTGCCCACTCCCCTGTAGCTGGTTCGTTGGAAAGTTTCAAGGTCGCCAGAAGTTAATGGTGCTCTTTATTACCCCTCTCTAGGTTAGGTCCCACCCAGCTGAAGATCTTCACATGTGAGTACTGCAACAAGGTCTTTAAGTTCAAGCACTCACTGCAGGCGCACCTGAGGATCCACACGAACGAGAAGCCATACAAGTGCTCCCAGTGCAGCTATGCCAGCGCCATCAAGGCCAACCTCAACGTGCACCTGCGAAAGCACACGGGCGAGAAGTTCGCCTGCGACTACTGCTCCTTCACCTGCCTCAGCAAGGGCCACCTCAAGGTGCACATTGAGCGCGTGCACAAGAAGATCAAACAGCACTGCCGCTTCTGCAAGAAAAAGTACTCGGACGTCAAGAACCTCATCAAGCACATCCGGGACATGCATGACCCTCAGGACAAGAAGGTCAAGGAGGCCTTGGATGAGCTCCGCCTGATGACGAGGGAGGGCAAGCGGCAGCTGCTCTACGACTGCCACATCTGTGAGCGCAAGTTCAAGAACGAGCTAGACCGGGACCGCCACATGCTGGTCCATGGCGACAAGTGGCCCTTTGCTTGTGAGCTCTGTGGCCATGGGGCCACTAAGTATCAGGCCTTGGAGCTGCATGTCAGAAAGCACCCCTTTGTTTATGTCTGTGCTATATGTCTCAAGAAGTTTGTCAGCTCCATCAGGCTGCGCTCCCATATCCGAGAGGTGCATGGGACAGCCCAGGAGACCCTGGTCTTCACCAGCTCCATCAACCAGAGCTTCTGCCTCCTGGAGCCTGGTGGGGACATCCAGCAAGAAGCCCTGGGGGACCAGCTGCAGCTGGCAGCTGAGGAATTTGTGTGCCCGGAAATAGATGGGCACAAGGAGGAGACTTGTCCTGGGGAAGCTCAGCCTGAGGCAGGCGCAAGGGAGCTGGAGGCCCCTGGAGAAGCAACTGCCCCGGCTGTGCCCTTGACCACCTCCAAGACTGAAAGTCCTTCCCTATCCCCCAGCAAACTAGGAACCACTGTGGTCTGCTCTGACCTCAACCCTCTTGGAGTGGTTTCCGATGATTTTTTACTGAAAAATGATACCTCCTCTGCTGAGGCTCATGCTGCCGAGACAACCTTGGATGTACAGCATGGAGGCTCAGCCCAGACTCAGGGTGAAGAAGTCACACTGCTGCTGGCCAAGGCCAAAAGTGCCGAACCAGACCCAGAGACCCAGAGTGACCAGGGCCCTCCAGGGGGAGGGCAGAATTCGGTCACTCTGCCAGCCAGTGAATCTGACTCCAGCGGGTGTCTCAGGTCAAACCCAGTGGAGGCCCAGACCTCCTTCCTACAGCGGCTGATGGAGGGGACCTTGGAATGTGCCAGCCTGACTCTTGCAAACCCTCCTCTGAGCACCACCCTGGCAGCACAGCGTTCATGAAGGTCCTAGACAGTCTCCAAAAGAAGCAGATGAACATCAGTCTATGCGAGAGGATCCGGAAGGTCTATGGAGAACTGGAGTGTGAATACTGTGGTAAGGAAGGCTGTGGTGGTCACATGTGCCTTGGAGTGGAGCTTTCCTTCCCAGCAGCCCTGACCATTCCTGTCATGCTGTCATCACCTTGGGTACCATGTGAACTAATGTCTGTTTGCAAAGAACACCTCCTAAATGAGCCACCCTCCTCTGGGATAGACAGGAGCAGTGAGCCCATGTCCTAAGTCACACTTGGAGCCTCCTTAGCATTGCTGACCATGTTGGGGGTCATGTTGAGGGTTGCTCACAACCTCCCCCATCTCCTGACCAGGAAGAATCATTCTTCTGGTTTTTAGTTGGGGCTCCAATTGGCTAGAGAGGGTAGGAGCCTGGCTGCAGCTCTGTGGAGGGAGGCCCGAGCAGCTCCCTTCTAGCTGGTGTTGAAAGCTTGGCTCTAGGAGCTCCCAGACAGCACGCAGTCCAGGAAGTGGGTAGTCTAGAGCCTGTCTCATAGCCCAGAGTGTCAGGAGGACTCGGAGGCTCTTGGATTGGTGCATTGGCAGGGTGATGTGTGACATAATTGGCTCGCAATAAGCATCTCCTTTCTCTTTTCCTAGCCCTAACACCATGTGCAAGGTAGTGGTATCTTAATACTTGAAAACTGCCATTTTTGGAAAGTAATTTCCCAACAGAAGTGTGGTGGAAAGTGTGAAGGGCATATGAGATAAAGGAGATAAATATGGCAGTTAAAAAATGATGATAATTTAAAAAAGAAATCAAATTCAGTCTAAAAGAAACTTCCTTGTTCTCATGTGACAATATTTTTTTAGGCAAACTTTTTTGGTACCAAGTGCATTTTGACATGCATGTCCGCACCCACACCCGGGAACACCTGTATTATTGCTCTCAGTGTCACTATTCCTCCATCACCAAAAACTGCCTTAAACGCCATGTCATTCAGAAACACAGCAACATCTTGCTGAAGTGCCCCACTGACGGCTGTGACTACTCGACTCCAGATAAATATAAGCTACAGGCCCATCTTAAAGTTCACACAGAGCTGGTAAGTAGCAAGCCCAAACGGCAGCCCCCACCTCTTCCCCGGGTGCGGGTGCCCAGTGCTCTTTCCCATTTATGCAGAGAGAGAGGTATCCCTGCTGCAGGTGTGTGAACACCCTGCCCCCTCCAAGCGCAGAGGGGCCCTTCTCCTGCCTCTTGGTGCCTCACAGAGCTTTCACCCTCAGCCCCTTTCACAGTGAGTCTCTGACTAGACTGAACAGATTGCATTCTCTGCAAATCTTTTAGCATTTGAGAAAGTTTACAGAAGAAAGATCTGCAGAGCGGAAATGAAGCGGAGGTTTCGTAAATGGCATTTTAAGGAATTATTAATAACGGGAATAATAATAGCTGCCTATAAGTGTTGTTGGGGGATTAAGTTGGATGATTGGATTGGATTAGGTAATTATACCAGGAACAGTGTTTGGTAGGCAGTGTGAGTGTAGTGAATGTTAATGACCACTGTTGTCACATTAGCCGAGCATTTGTTGTAAACATCAACGGCATCTAGGAAGCATTTTGATTTAAGAAGTGACATGTTAATCCAAGGTGCCATTAACGTGCACGATGGGCATGTCTGGTTCGGTGGTGGTTGATCACACAGTGATGCAATGAGCGAATGTTTGTTTTTGCAAGGTCTAGTCTGATAGGAAGAGGCTGACACTCCTGAGAATGATTTAAGACTTCTTAATATAAAAAAGAAGCCACACCTGGGGCCCATGGGGCTCTGTTTGTGCTAAAGACAGCACAAAAGGAGATTGAACATAAAAGGAGACTTCAGAAATTGGATGTGTTGCTCTACTTTTCTGGTCTAAGAATCACGAAGGTGCAGTCGGGGTGCTTTGGAGGTGTGAGATCAGAGCATGTTGGCGTAGACTCCAGCACCAGCTCCCACACTCCCACAGGCTCTGGGGCCTCAGAAAATTTACTTGTCATTTCTGAAACCTGACAACTTTTATATAAAATATACTCTTAAAAGTTTGTCTTGGTCACTGTTCTATTGCTGTGAAGGAAACCAGGACCACTGCAACTCTTAGAAGAGAAAGCATTTCATTGAGGGCTTGCTTACAGTTTCACAGGCTTAATTCATTATCATCATGGCAGGGAGCATGAGGGCATATAGGCAGACACTGGAGCAGCAGCTGAGAACTACATTCTGATCTGTAGGCAGAGAGAAGGACTCTGAGCTTGGCATGGGCTTCTAAAACCTCACAGCCTGCCCCCAGTGATGTACTTCCTCCAACAAGGCCACACCTCCTAATCCTTTCAAATAGTGCCACTCACTGGTGTCCCAGCAGTCAAATCTATGAGCCTATAGGGGCCATTCTTATTCAAACTACCACAAAGTCCATTATGTATATATACATATATGCATACTCATGTACAGTGATATGTATAAGCATGTATGCATACATATGTACATAGACATACCTGCACGCGCACACACACACACACACACACACACACACACACACACACACACCTGTGTATATTTTGTGTGTTTCTATTCTGTTGTTATTGCAATGTTAAAATATAATGGCCCCGAAACTGAGCCTGGTAAGTAGTTGAGCGTAAGTGCCGGCTGTACTGGCTTCCTGTCATATTTTCTTTCTTGTTCTCTTCTCTCTCTCTTACTCATGTTGCAGGCTTGCTTTTGTTCTTGATCTTGCTCTTCCCTTCTCCTCCTTCCCCATTTTCTCCCTCTTCCCTCCCTGCCCCCCTCCCTTCTTCCCTCCCTCCCTCTCTTTCTCCAGTGGGGCACGGAGGCATGTGATTGGTCAGCTTTTCTGTCCTTACTGTCCGGTTGGCACTGAGGCTTTGGGAATGAGCTCAGTGTTCGAATAGGCTCTTGTTAGGAGTAGCCTTGGAGTGTAGTGCTGGAGCCTAGGAAAGCAGAAGTCTGGACTGAACCCTTGCTCCCCTGTTTGCCATGTTTGGCATGAGTAGTGGAACTACTGCATGGCTCAGTGTACTTGTGCAGGTGAAGAGGAGGTGAAGGAGTACATGTGAGTGTCCAGAGCAGAGCCTGCCTGGTGTGGACTATTATTAATGCCATTGATCTTACCGTTTTGAAGCTAGCTGCTCTGGACTGAGTTTTCAAACCCAGTTGAGATGGATGACAGGAACTAAGCCAGTGTTCATGGAAACATTGACTGGGCAGCCTAGACTGCCTCTTGTTCTACGTTCAGAATTTGTCTGTTGCTTGTGAATGTCCTGGGGCTACTGGTCTAGCCCGGTTATCTTCTTCCTCAAATGCTGATTCTCAGTCTCTTGACCACATCCTGAGTGCTGGGGTCATTGGGAGCATCAGGAATATGCCTCTGATGTCTTTGGTATTGACTTTGTGTACTTCAGTTCTTATATATAAACGGTTATTGTAGACGCCTTCCTTTGAGCAAAACCGTCAAGACTTTCCTGAGAACAGCAATGGACCACCAGGATCAGTGTCATTGACTGTTGATGGTCTGTCATAGAAAGGGGAATGGAGAGGGTCACTGGACGCTCACCTGATCCCAATCACTCTTTCTTGTACCCCACAGCTAGCTCTGTATAATTTACCCTAATTGCATGTGGCTTTGGGATCTCTGGGATGCTAGAGTGTGTAGATTGTGGGAGTGTTCACTGAAATGCTTGGAACTCCATCTGCTTAGTAGTTGTCATTAGTTCTGGGGTGAGACTTTGTGTGTGTGTGTGTGTGTGTGTGTGTGTGTGTGTGTGTGTGTGTGTGTGTGTGTGTGTGTCTTTGGAGTTACCCAGACTCCAGTAAGTAACTTCTGATCTGTGTTCTATAAATAAGCTCAATAAACTCATTGGTTCCTCAGGTTAGCCTTTGATGGAAGCACACTTTGGTTTGCTATTGGAGCCCTGTAAGGAGTGGGTAAGCATTTGATTGCCTCTCCCCAGGGAATGTGCACACAGCACTGGCATTTCACCCTTCTACTTTTGGGGTGATGAGTATGAGTACTCATCTCACCTTCAGCAACATGTAGAAGCTCTAGGGAGGTCAACCTTGGGGCAGAAAGCTGCTGGTTTGATCTTGTATCCACTTCTTGAGTTTTTAACTTAATTCCCATGTCACCCCTAGGAGTTAGGAATCATTTCCTCTACCACACAGAGTCTGGTGTCTCTGTCTCTATCATGCAATAACTTGGTCTGTGGTTATGCCACAAATGAGGGATGACAGAATTCATTCCATGGCCTTATCACTGTCCTATGCTATTCATTTGGTGGTAGCAGGTCATTAGTCTTCGATATGCTTTTCTTGGTGAGTCTCTTGGACACTTTTACATCTTCTGAAGGAATGTGGCAGAGGTGGACTTTGGCCCAGGTAGGCAGAGACTATGTGGTAGATATTCCTGTGTTGCTAAGTGGCAGCCATTCCTAAAGCTGCAAAAGTTAATGTCTGCACATTGCTGCTAGAGAAGTACGGTATTCTGATTCAAGGAGTGTGGCTCAGTTAACCTCACAAGAGATACTGTCCTGCTTCTCATCGTACTCACATTTTCTTAGAAGTTTTTAATGTTTCAGTTCTACCTTTGCCTTTGTTGGTATTTATACATCTTCCCACCTTCCTACTAAGATATATATATATATATATATATATATATATATATATATATATATATATATATATATATATATAAAAACTGGGTCTCAGTCTATAGGCCAGGTTGGCCTCAGACTCATAATACTCCTCTTGCCTTAGCTTCCCAGATTCTGGGATTACAGGTTGAAGCTACCTTGCCCAGCTCAGCTCAGTTGAGATACTCTTTTTTTTTTTTTGGTTTTTTGAGACAGGGTTTCTCTGTGTAGCTTTGCGCCTTTCTTGGAGCTCACTTGGTAGCCCAGGCTGGCCTCGAACTCACAGAGATCCACCTGCCTCTGCCTCCCAAGTGCTGGGATTAAAGGCGTGCGCCACCACCGCCAGGCCAGTTGAGATACTCTTAAAGGTACCTAATTTGTTGCTGTTTCTAAAGTAGGAAGCTTTTATACCAGACACTTCAGATACAAGTAAGGCTGTTCTTGTCTGCAAGGTGCACTCTGCTTTGTGTGGGATGAATAAATAACAATGGGAGGAGAAGCCTATCGGGTCCTCAAACTGCCTCCCCATATGCTCTGAGGGGATGTGGAGTATCATTCTAAGGTTGAGGATATTTGGATTAAGAAAGAGGGTGAGGAGGGAGGGAATGGTCAGCCGAACCTTGACTTTGATTTCATGCCTCGAAGTTGATCCACTGGACACTTGTTCCTGAAGTGAAGGACTGTATGCCATTGAGGTGAGGAGCACTTCTGTGGAAACTCCCAGCTTTTGAATCTGGGTGACATTTGTCATTTGAGCTTGCTGTAACTTATTTCTGTCATGCAGCTGAGGAGACCACACAGGGACACGTCCCATTCCCTTCATGTAGATGCTGTTGACCTGATAATGAAGGTGTTAGCTCTAAAATATTCCACATCTGCAAGAAAGGTCGTTGTTTTTTAAGCTCTCTATTGATTTGTGATGTGCATATGGTATAATTTGTTCTTTTAAGATGTGAGGTTCAGTGGAATTTAGTGCATATATAGAGTTATGCAGCTGTTGGCAAATTTAGAGCATTTCTGTTATCCCATACGAAGGCATTCCTGTTTGCGGTCATCACTCACTTCCTTGTCCCTGGACACTGTGTGTCCAGAGTTTTGCCCCTCCTGAACATTTTATATAAAAAGAACATAAAATGTGTGTGCTATAAATTAAGTTTTTTGGTGACTAATATCTTTTTTTTTTCATCTATGTGATAGCAGGCTTCATGCTTGGCTCCTTTTTCGAGTTGGGCAATACTCCTTTGTATGGAGTTTGCTCACTCTCCTTGAATCGATGAGCATTTGGAGTGCATTTGTAGCGGTGATCACCTCAGGATATAGCTTCCAGCTACACTGCCTTACATTCATAGGATTTGAGCTAATTCTTGGTGAAATCAGTTCAGTAACTCATGCATGTTAACGTTTGGAGTTTAAATGTTAATCTTTCCTTCAAAAAGTTTGTAAAACTGTAAAGCATCTGAGGAGAAGCTGCCGATATTCTCCATTGCTGAACCTCCCATCCGTGTTTAGTGTGTTGTCCTTGCCAGCCGCTTGCCTTCACTAGTGTAACATACTCCCATCATCACGGCCAAGGAAGAGAAAGCACTGGGGATGTGGCACCAAGGACAGAGTCCAGTGCTCTACCTCATTCTGACTGCTTGTCTTTCAGAGAGTACAGCGGGCAGCCTTTCTCCACCTGCTGCTGAGAACCAGGAAGATTGCATGAACTTGCTTAAGATGTAAAAGCATCTCATCATGTTACTGTGGTCCAGCTGAGGACCTAGGTCATATCAACATCTGGCTGGGACAGGGGGTGACACTGTTCTCACTAGGAAATCATGAGAACCAGCATGAGTCCTGGTCTCTTCTGGGCTTGCTTTCCTTACCCTTGCACTTCAAGAGGGCCTTGGGTATGTTATAATGCTGGCTGAGGTTTCACTCTTGTTTTTACCATTCCTTCTTTGAACACAGATTCCCATGCGCAACCAAAGTTAAGATACCATCCTATACCTCCATATGAGCCTACATATGCCGACATAGTCTGGTTGTATTAGGATTTAGAGAAAATCTGGCAAATTGTCAGTTTTTGTGACCCTGACGCTATTTTTCACATCTAAGAATACATAAACGAGTGATGGCTAGTGGAGTTTCTTCCCACTGCCTGTTCCTATTCATTACTAAGCCCATGGCATCAATGTGTGGTGAAGGAATGCAATCATCCCTCCATGGGAATCAGCCCCAGAACTTCCTTCATAGTGCATTCTGAGGATGTTCAAAATCTTTATGTAAAGTGATGTATGCCTTGGTTCCCTTCCTGTTGCTGGGATAGAACACTAACAAAAGCAACTTTAAAATTATTAAAACTTCATGAAGAGGAGACTTGGGAAAACATGATTTTAGTCAAATGCAAGGGAGCTTTGGGTTCTGCTGTGCTCATTTCCGGTCCCACATCCATCGGTCTTTGTGATTTTGGGCAAATTGCTTAGGCTCTTTGAGCCTCAGTTATCTTGCTTGTAAATTGGAGATAAAGCATTTCCCTCATCCCTTAAGGTTATGGGGATTAAATTAGGTCAGTGAATGGCAGCATCCATAGATCATGATCCATTAGAGGATTGTGCAGACATTTGAGTGAGTCATGCCTGGCTCTTTTAATAGTGAAATTAAGTAGAGCAAACCAGAGCCTGTCAGTAGAGTTCACCCACACTCAGGGCAGGTATTGCTTTCTGAGGTTTCCTTTCAGCATTAAGTGTTCCAATGCTGAACAATGTTCCAGTGTGTATTAGTATTGCTGGGGGATGCGGTTAGGTGGCTGGATTCCTGGGTTCCTATTAAATAAGTGTGTAAACTGTTACCTAAGTGATTTAATTGGTGACCTCCCTGAACCCCAGTGTCACAGTAGCATTTGTTAGGAATGAGACCCATGGCCTCCTGCTGTCATCTTAACTGGAAATGGGCACTGGGAATCTGTTCCTCAAAGAAGGGTTCCCTGCTTCTGTTTGTGTTCCCTCAAGAGACCTCAGAGGTGCCCGCACAGAAGCTGCAGTCCAAGCCTGAGGGAGTTAGTTTTAAGATTGTGAAAGGGCTTAGTTTGCCCTTCAAGCTGTTCAGGCCCATGACCTGGAAATGAGGTCAGTGGTATCCACCTCCAGGACTGCCCTGGGAACATACTGTGGTGATGCTGCTAAGGACTAAGCATGGTCTTATGCACATAGGGCCACCATGATAGATGCTGTTGCTACTCTTCACCTCCATCCCCTCCTCCTCCCTGTGCCTTTAGCTGGAGGATGAGGTCACTAGCAGTGACAGGGGTGGTGTATTCATCCAGTGTCTGCTGGCCTCTTGGTAAGTGTTTAGAATACTTGGCCTTGATCTTTGAAAAGCACACAGATTTCTTTTGTTTGATGCTTGCTGAATAATATGTACTTTTTAGATAAACTAAAATAATAAGTTGCCTAAAAGCACCGAGAAAGTAAAGGAACCTGCTTTGCATATCTTTTCAGAAATAAATGGATCTACCTGATCAGCGTGTGTTCATGTGACCAGAGGAAAATGTAGTGTAGGTGACTGAAAAGCATTTTTCCTTACCAAGGGCTATAAAAATGTGGTCACATATAATCACAAAACACGTTTGATTCTGAGTCATCCAGTTTGGGTGTTTTACCTTCTGTGCAGCAGCCTTCAGGCTCCTAGAGCTTCCTGTGTGGAGAACAGGTTCCTCGTGGCCTGGGGAAATAGAACTGTCTTTAGCAGAAGGAAAGCCTTCTCTCTGCAGCCCTAAATCCAGCACATCCAGTATTGTATTCCAATCTGTCATGACACAAGTGTCACCTTCCTAGTGCTTGCTGTAGCTTCTGAAAGCCCCACATTGATGGTGGGCTTTCTGGGTGGCACATCTTTAGATAACTTGAAAGAGCTCAAAAATCAGCTGCCTTTGTCCCCAGAACAGTTTCTGGCACATGACGGATATTGTGACTATGACCTAATCCTGAGAAATTGTTCAGACACTGTTTAGAGTGAGTGCCAACTTTCTTTTGGAGCTTGATGTCAGTATTTTATAGGGGATTCATGTGTCATATTTATAGTTAGTGGGGGGATTCAACTTGATGTTCTCCAGCCAGTGTGGGCCTCAGAACTCTCCACTTCTTTGGAGGCCAGTATACCAGCCAGTGAGGCACAGGCCAGATGAGGTCACCTGAGTGATAAACTAGGCCCTAGCCTCAGGCAAGGGCTCTTTCTCCATCTCCTGCTAGTCTCCTGCTGACACCCACTTCTTTCTGGGCACAAATGGCTTTGAAGGCATCTCTGTTGGAGCAAACAGACTCCAAAGGCTGGGCTCTTAGCCACCCTATGGCTAGCTTTCTTGTGTTCCCTGCCTTTGCCAGGGGCTCTTTTAGCCACAGTCCTTTTCAAGTTTGCTGAATGTTTGGTATTTAGGTTTCATCTGTAGCAAGGCAATGAGTTTTTGAAAAAGAAGTAAATGAATCCTAAGAGTCTACCCTTCTCCCAGCCCCCTCTCCCACTGTCTGTGTCCTGACAATCTTCAAAGACATCAAGAAATGGGCCCCTGATAAGCTCTAAGATAAATTGCTTTCAGACTATCAGGGATTAAAAGAAGAAAAATCAAACAGCAAGGACTCAGGGGAGATCAGTGTAAACTCCTTCAAAGCTCTTCTGAATGCCTCCATCAGCTGTGATGACAAGGGCGGCTGGGACAAGGTGGGAGGGCGCCACCAGGATGCCAGAGGGTCCTTGAGACTCTAACATGGCGCTGTGAGCCAAGTGTCAAGGACAGTGGAAGGAGTAATGGGAGCATGTGGAGAAACCCCGAAGTCAATGGCATTGGTTAGCCAGAAAGCTCATGGCAAGGTCTTGTGTGTGTGTGTGTGTGTGTGTGTGTGTGTGTGTGTGTGTGTGTGTTTGTAGAAAGCTTTCTTTTTTTATGTATTTTGATCATATTCACTCCAGACTCTTCTCCTTTAGCCCTTCCAAATTTACCCATCCTCCTAACTTCATATCCTCTTTCTTTTTAAATAACAACCAATTTGTCCTGTTTGTATACTCATGTGTATGAGTTCTTCCACTAGAGCATGGTCAGCCTACCAGAGCCTACATCCTTAAAGAGCTCTTCCTCTTCCCCCCCACCACTGCCCCCTCCCCTTTAGAATCAATTGACTTTAAATGGCTCCTCAAGTGAGGTGGGGGCTCGTGAGTTCATCTCCGTCGTCCGTCCCCCCCCAACACACATGCATGTACCCTTTGCCAGAATGTTGACTGCCTTGATCGTGTGTTCATCTCCCTTCTCCCCGGCCTTTCTTTTCTTAATCTATAATGTAAACATGAATGCCTTTTATTGGCAAATGCTTGTGGATCTCAATCACATGTGAAAGCTTAGTGCAAGCAGTGTTTTGAGTGCTGAGGACCTCCCATGATGTTGGGTTATTGAGTAGCCCCGGAATGTGTGATAGAGCCTCTTGGCTGCCCTTTCTGCCTTCCTAGAGCTCTCACACCTGGGTCTTCCCAAGGCTGTGTAGAGGGATGGCTGTCTGTTAAGTGCTTCGGAGGATGCACTGTAGGTCCAGTTTTGATGAGGGTTTTGCTGCTGGGTGTTGTCGTGGTAATGGTATTGATGATGGTGGTGATGGTGACGATGATGGGGATGGTGACAATGTTGATAGTGGAGGTAACAGTGTCGATGGGAGTGGTGATGATGGTAGTGGTGGTGATGGTGTTTAATGGCAGTGGTAATGGTGTGTGTTTGTAGTGATGGTGATGATGATGATGGTGTTTGGTGATGATGATGGTGAGGGTAGTGGTTATCTTTCTACAGAACCTACACTTCAGATAGTTAATTGCTTTTTTTTTTTTTTTCTTTTTCTGTTAAGGACAAAAGGAGTTATTCTTGTCCTGTATGTGAAAAATCTTTTTCAGAAGACCGATTGATAAAGTCACATATCAAGACCAATCATCCCGGTAAGGTTATGAATTTTAGAATTGATGATTGCTTTTTAAATACTTCTGTTTATTTTGAAACATAATAGTGTATGTAAGCTGTACCAGCTAGGAATGAAGAGGGAGGATGTGAATGAATTCAGTATTTAAAATGCTCTTCCCTTGGGGAAGCCTTGTATCTGCCTTGCTTCACCCTGTACGGAGGCATGCTGACTACTTGTACTCCAGACACTGTCATTTTTACTGCCATGGGATCTCTGAGGTGGACCTTACCTTAATGTCAGACCCCATTGTCATATTAAGTAGAGCAGACAGAGCAGACCTGGGTTACACAGATGAGTATCAGCAAAATCCACCTTCTTCTTCATCCCTGCCTCCTCTTGTTTAAACATTTGTACCGCCCTTGGAAGACGAGAATTGACTTCTCTGTTCAAAGTAAAAGGCTCTGACAATTGGGTTTTAGCTGGGGACACACAGACCTGGGAACCTTCGTCAGTGTGGGAACCCATGGGTTATGTTGTTCACTCTTCCAGGGTTAACCTTTGTCCTAGGTGACTGGTGGTCCAGTGTGAGCTGCAGACAGCATGTCAAAGCACTGACCTTTGTTCATAAATACAAAATTATACAAGGAACCTGTGTGTCCACACCTCAGCTTCCACATGCTTCTACACTTCCCATGACTTTTTCTCTCTAGAATATTCCCAAGTTTATCCCATTCAGTTTTCCTATGAAAGATTTTATGGATTATCTCTAATGGATGATGGTTTTGCTTAGCATAACCTCAGTGTGGCCTGTAAAAAAACAGTGCTAACAATGACTCTTACTGTATCCTAGGGTATTGTGTATGGCCACTTCCATTTCACCAGATGAGCTAAGATTTTTTTTTTTTTTTTTTTTTTTTTTTTGTGTGTGTGTACAGGTTGAATCGAGCTGCAGTATTTTAGTGATTGTTTCACTTACACTCCTTGTATTCTGTAGAGCCCCTAGTCTCCTGACTGGTTTCTGCACCAGTCATTTATGGGAGAAGCTGAGTTACTTTTCCTATAGAAAGCCCATGCTCTGTCCCTGTGAGCTCAATGCTTTGTAGTGTTTCTCCATTATTCACATTGTAATTAACAGGTACTTAGATCTATACCTTGATCAGACTCAGGTTCAGCTTTTTCAGTAAAAAGGCTGTTTCGTGATACCGAGGCACTTCCTGGCGAATTCTTACGTATGCAGGTGCCATTGAAGTTTATTTACCTCTAACCTGAAGAACAAAGTGCCTTGTCCTCTCTGATTGCCACCCTGCTTTTTTTTTTTTTTTTTTTTGTCAGAGGTCTCCATGAACACCATTTCTGAGGTTCTTGGGAGAAGGGTCCAGCTCAAAGGGCTAATTGGAAAGCGAGCCATGAAGTGTCCATATTGTGATTTCTATTTCATGAAGAATGGCTCAGACCTTCAGCGGCACATCTGGGCTCATGAGGGTGAGTCGTCTTTCCATCTGGAACATCTGTTTAATTTTGTGCTGTGTGCTTTATTTGGGGACTACATAAGGAGGAAGTTTATCTTCACTTGTCCTGTTGTTAGGATTTCTTTAGCACATAGAGTGGTGTCTGCCAGCCAGTGGAGATCAGAGATTGAAACCATGACTTTAGTTGCATTTGTGTTTCCCTCTTCCTAGCTGTGGCAATAACTGTAGTGAAATAGATCACCACCATACTTTGCTTACAGGGAAACCATTATCTTGAGAACAGGCAAGCCCATGAGTTACTCTGGGCAGTTCCAGTGCCCACTATTACATACTGTTTGTGACCAGCCTTGAAGAATAATGGAACTATGAATGACTAGAAGAAAAGAGGGCAGTGGGAACCTTGCAGTTTTGACAGTGTGGAGCATCATTGTTTTATACTGTAGAGAGGACTGGAAGGTGGAAGGTTTGAGTGGAAATGAGGTAGTCCAGAGAGGCATAGGGGCTGTGCTCAGGGGTGCTTGAGCAGGTGTGGAAGTGTTAGAGAGTCATTTGCTGGGAGTCTGGCAGGTTGGAAGTCAGGAGTCTCCTGTCGTCAGCCTCATTCTTTGCCCCTAGAGGAGGATGTTGCCCTCCTGAGCATGAGGAAAGTGCAGGTATCAGGAGTACCCTGCTAGTCCTGTGTATTAGTTCCCTCCCGCTGGTCAGGAGCCCCAAGTATTTCCCATAATATGCTATCAGGTGCAGGCCCCAGGGGAGTTGCTGCTGGGAAGAGGCGACTCCCACTTCAGTGAAGAGAGAAGGCATGGGACTGAGGCCCAGTGCTGAGGCTGCAGGGCGCTTTCTTGTTCACCAGCACTTACTGGACACTGTGGGCCCCAGGCAGTGTGCTTAGCGCTTTGCCCAGGATACCCTGGTCAGTGTGTTCCGGGACCAGAGAGCCAAGTATTGTGTTACCAGTGAGGACACACAAGGCTCACAAAGTGAAATATTTATCCTGCCAGCCAGCCAGGAATGGAACTGGGATGTGGATCCATGTGGAATGATTCTAAAGCTCTGTTCTTCACGTCTCCACTGACTGGCCTTGGGAGAAAGTGATGCTTCCTGTGTGGAGGCAGCAATGGAGGAGTTGGCAGTGGTGGTGAGGTGTACACACGTCATTTTCTGAGGGCATTGAAGGAGTTCATTGATAGGGTTTTCCCGCAGAGAAGGAGGCAGAAGCCTCTGTCTGCATGGAGACTGGTTCAGAATGGTGCTCATGGGAAGCATCTGGGAGTGGCTAGACACAGAACCAAGGACCTGACACCAATGGAAATGCAGGGAGATAGGAGCCTGCGGATCATAAGTCTGTTCTCCTGGGTGCTAATGCTTGTGTGGCAGCCATAGGGCTGGAATGGGAGGGCATGCTGTAGTCTTCCTCACCACGTATGAGATGCAGGATGAAGCAAACCTTCCATCTTCCTGACCTTCAGTTCACTTACTGTGAAACAAAACTATAAAGTACCTTGAGTTTTGTTGTGGAATCATTTCCTAAATTCTTCAGAAGAAGGCTCAGTGTGTGTCTAGGATTAATGTGCAGCCAACGCTATTACATTCACAGGGGATAGAATGTTAATATTCTATATTGAGTATTTGGGAGAAATCCACTCTTTTTAAAAACTTCAGAATTTTGATAAAGGTTCAGAAAATTAAAGGCTGCTGTTTTATGCTGGATTGTCATGGTGTTCTCTTTTTTCACTTGTGTATGAATTTTTCTATAATGATGGAATTATAAAGATTTTTTTTTTAAAGCCTACTTCCCCACATTTCAGTAGCTGGGATTCTTTGGAGTTAATCATTGCATTGCACTGTAAGTATTCTTTCTCCTAGCTCAGTCCCAAAATAAGACATGGGATAAGAAAAACAATAGGCAAATCCAAGAGAAAATCATGAAGACTAACAAGAAGTGAAAAAAAAAGATAAATAAGTCCTGGGTACTGTCCACAGTCCTCGACATTGACCACGCATGTGGAACTTTAGTCACCCACCAGGCTTGTGTTGCTTAGAGGATATAACAGTTCCGTAGTGGTTAAGAAATGGTTTGGATGAAGCACAAGAGCTGTTCTAATACTGGTTCTTGGTGGGTAAAAGCCAGGCACAATATCGTGGGAACAGTTCAGTGTGAGTCATTGACACACAACAACACCCAGTGTTGTATGACTCTGTTTATTTTATGAACAGGAATATCCTCAGCACTTGACCCTGAGTGCCTGATCACATTGATATTTGCAAAGACTGATGGGGACTCTGATTTATTTAGTTCAACTCAGTTCAGTTGGATTTAATGACCGCTTTGTAAGTTGAGCAGGGTGTTTGTCTTTAGGGAGTTACCAGACTGTAGAGAGAGCAGAAATGATCAACTCACTGTAATATGTAAGAGCATTTCAGCAGGAGAGAGCTGCAGGATTATGGAATGTTGATGGGCAACTAGAAAGTTCAGAAATCACAGGAAGGGAACCTTGGCTGACCCTGAAGTGTCTCTATAGGGTGGAACAAGGTAAGATGAGCCAATCATGGGAAGTGTGGAACCTGTTGGGGATAAGCAAAGACACTGCTTTATTCAAATGGATGTTTTATATGGTGTGAACTATTCATCTGGATCCCTATATATATGTGCACAAACACATGTAAATGTACATTTATACATTTCTCCTTGGTAGGTGTGAAGCCCTTCAAATGTTCTTTATGTGAATATGCAACTCGTAGCAAGAGCAACCTCAAGGCTCATATGAATCGCCACAGCACTGAGAAGACCCACCTCTGTGACATGTGTGGCAAGAAATTCAAATCCAAAGGGACACTGAAAAGTCATAAGCTCCTTCACACATCTGACGGTGAGTTCCTGAGCCCCAGTGACCTGTGAATGCGTGTCTGGAAACTGCTATGCCAAGACCAACATAGGCTGTCCATACCCTTGTATCTGGAAAGCACTATGTTTTGTAGGATGCACATTCTGAAAGGTCACAAGGTCTTATCCTTTGGCTCTCCAACCTGTGACCACTACTGCTTCACTTACAATATGTTCTGCAGAAACCTTTTTGGGATATGTGAGTGTGCGTTGTTGAGGCCAGAAGAGGGAGGCTGCTGGCGAAAGTAAACTGTTAATGCTTGGTTCTGGAAGTTTCTATCCTCTTTAGCCTTCCTTCTCACCTGGAGCCTGATTGGAAAGACGACTGTGGTGGTGCCTGACCTGATTGTTTGAGTTGAAGCATTTACATCAGAGCTACCTCAGGGTTCCTACTATTCAGTTCAAAATAGGGCTTAGCCCAAAATATAAATAATATGAGTTGCTAAGTGTGTGAGCCATGAAAATGGGTTCCAGGGGCAACAAAACTGTAAGGATCAGTTCCTGTTTCAAGAGGCTATCATCTAGATGGGATAACACAAGAGCAGGTATGCATTTGAAGGTATGTGCCCAGATGTGGAGAGCTCAGAAGCCTGTGAGTCAAGGGTCAAATTTCTGATGGGTAGTAGGTACACAGCATCCATAAAACCTTCTGGTATGGGCTTCACAGAGAGAAAGATATTGAGCAACAGGCCACCAAACCATACAATATCTTACAAAGTTTGGATTGAATTGGAAACTTCAGTTGTGGGAGGGACTTGTGGATGCTTCATGTAACACGACTAATAAAATTTCCTGATAAATTGTTATTTCAGCATAATTAGATATAAAAATTAGGGTTTACTGTACAAATCAAAGTAAGTTCCATGGTGCTTTTAAATTCTGGAGCTTAGGAGATGATGTGTCTGTTTCCACAGTGTATATATCCTGGGTGTGAGTCCTGCTGGGTGCTCTAGCTGGTTCCTTGGCAAGTATCAGACTGAGCTTCAGGGGCTTAGTGGAAAAGGCTGAATGCTTTGATACAATTCATTAGAATTAGAATCAGGGCCTTGTAGGATGCTGAACCAATGGCGCAGCCATGACTGCTGAACAGTACTTTCTTTAAAAAAAAAAGTCATAATCAAAATGAAAAATATACAGGGTTGGGTGTACTTGATGGTAGAGTGCTTGTCTACCGTGGATGAGACTCTAAGTTCAGGCTTCAGCTTTGCAAACAAACAAAGAGATAAACTCAGTGATATAGGCCATCACACAGGGACAATGAAAATATTAGTGTCAGGTAGCTACTTACGAATTTTTCACCTTCTCAAACAATGCCTTGCTGATCTTGCATTACCCGAGTCTTTTTGCAGGAGCCGTGTTCCTGCATGTGGTAGTCTGTTTCTCTCTAAAGCCCACATTCATGAAAGCCATCGATCCCCAGAGCCACAATGCCCCCTGGGTTGTGGTAACAGCATTAGGAGGGCATTCATGGATGCTCAGAAAGGGCACAGTGGTCCTAAGTTGGACTCTGAAATGTGGGTGGAGGCCACGGAAAGCCATCTACTCATATAGACCCCGGGCAACTGCTTTGTACATAGAAAGAGGGGACCAGTAGGAGCAGTCTGGTCAAAACAGCAATATGGCCTCCCTACAAGGGAATAGCCTGGCAAATAACATGGAGTCTCTCCCAGCAAAGTTGTAGAAACTTACATTTTTTTACTCATTCATTTTTTCCTAACATTTTTGAGAACTTTGTTATACTGAAAAATGAAGAGAGGAGGCCTTAACATTTCCTGGGTCTCTTAGTTTTAGTGTGCTGTGAGTCTAGGCAGCAAGAACAAGGAGGATCAGCTATATGTGGCATGTGGCATGCCTGAGCTGGCTCTTTCTCCCTGGGCTGCTGTGCCTGTCATCTGTGTCCCCATTTGACACTTGCTGTGGACTCCTGTCCGAGAGGGCCAGCTGCTAAGCAGAACTGAGCTTGGGCTAGCTGTCTCGGCTCCACTGCCTGTCTGCCTGCTTTAGCGCTCTTCAGACTATATGCTCTTACTTCCCTTTTTAATTTATTTAAAAAGCTTTAAATGTCTCACTCTGATACCATGTGTAAGGTAGAGACTGAAAGGGTTCATGTCCCTACCTGATATTTGTATCTTTTTGCTTTCATAGAGCTCTGTGGACCTCAGTGCTTTGCGGGGATCTATAAATATCCCCCTAGGTTATCATTTGCTTTTATACCTTACGATCTCTTTTTATAGAGAGCAGTTAAAGAGCTTTGCTCATTTAAATTTATCAATATTTTCCTTTATGCATTTACCCTCTGTGAATTCTCTATGATAAAAGAAACCTCTCATTTCAGAACAAATTCCTTTGCCTTAAGTTTTATTTATGATTTCATAACATTTATGAAATTTCAGTTTCTTAAAATTTGTTTTGGTATATGCGGTATGTTAGGAATCTTCATTTTCACACAGCTGCCTACTGACTCAGCGTATTTATAGAGAAATCAATCTTTTCCATCTAATTTTGCTGTGCCAGAATTCCCCAAGATGCTGTGTTTCATTCTGAGATTTTGGTTTGTCTTTGATGGGTTTTGTTTTAGGTCATGGCTTTAAAAGATACTGTTTTAATTCATCTAATTTTACCACATACGATTCTATTCTATTTTGGTTTTGTAAGAGATTTCTGGGGTATTTCATTAGATTATTATCTCTTGATCATGATATGTTAGTCATGAAACCATCCTTGCTTCCGTCCCTGGCTCATCCCATGAGCCATTTGACCAGAGTGTAGTGAGTTCTGACCTGGCCAGTACCTGTGGTCCTTACTGGTATTCTGAGTGTCCAGATAAAACTGTCAGTTTTTAACCATATAGGGACTTTATTATATCTAGCAGTCAACACTACTTGAAAGTCTGCAGTGGCCATTTATTTAGTCTACAGCATATTATCTGATGAGGGAGAATTAAGTTCTTTGCTTGAGAAACCACGCCAAGTAGGTAGAGCTAAGAGCCTAGCTTTGAATATTGTTTGCCCATTCCTTGCAGGGTGACTAGAGCAGGTGACTTCTATGTTTCTGTATTATTAAACTGGGGCTCCCTATACTCTGCTGTGCAGTGCTTCTCATGCTTCGGTAAGGCCACTGTGCTTTATGTTTACATGCTTCTTCCTGCAAGCTCTGAATGCTCCTTATGTGAAGGCTTTCCATGCAGGAAGGTCCTTCTATGCTTTCCATAGAAAGTGGGCCCTGCTTACTTGCCCACTGCATGTCTGCTTGTAGATGTCTAGATGACCCTTAGATGTCCCCCACATTCCATTGTTCAATACCATTTCCGGCTCTTCCTCCACATACACTGTTTTCTATGAGCCAGGGGTAGCCAGACAGTGTAACAAGATAGTAAATATTTTTGGTTTTTAGTATCACATACAGTTTGTGCCACATTTTCATCTTTTGTTTTTGTTTTTACAAACCTAATTGAAAACATTAAAAAACAACACAAAACATCAACAATAACAACAAAACCTCTGTTCTTAACACCCAGATATGTAAAAGCAGGAAGCAGTGTGGAGTTGCTATGGGCCTTAGGCTGCTGACCTCTGCTATACCCAGCATTAGTGAGTGGCTGCCCATTTTCAGCTGCTCTGGTGAGAAACCAGGTCATTTTGGATAGTCTTGTTCTCTCACTCAGAAAAGACCCATTAGCAAGTTGTCATGTTCTTCCCCATGTGATCCAGAATTCACCTATTACTCCACAGCTCACAGCGCCTTTTTTTTGTCTACAGCACTGTCTTGTCTTGCCTCCATTCTTTTTTTTTTTAATACATCATATTTGTTTTATTGGACTTTTTCAGGCAAATGTAAAAAGAAAATAGAGCACAGATTTGGTGATTTTCCTAAAATGTGCTCCTGTTTGAACCCAGCTCCTCTGCTTGAGTCTGACCAAGCAGATAGCATCCCAGGCTGCTGTTCACCCAGGTCATTGCCCATACCTTCAGGTGCACTGATGATAACCAACCCCATCTCCAGAAAGTTCTCCAAAGCTGCCACATGTAATCTGCTAGTTTAGTTCCTGACACTCTCTGGGCCTCTGGAAAGGTGTTTGTTTATTGGCCTCATCACCTGGACGTGCTGACATTTTTATCTGTGGGCTTTGGGAGTTCCGCTTTCAGCTGAAGCATTCGGGTTGTGGTGGTCCACTCTTTTGTTTATGGGCCAGTGGCCTGTGGTGACTCAGCTCTGTCTGCTGCATGCTGCTCTATGCAGCTTGTTACTTTGCAGGAAGACACAGCATCGTGGTCCTCCCTCAGAGGTATAAATGTGCTTCTGTCGTGTTTATGCCCCACAGTTCTGTCTTTAATTATGGTGGGGCACAAAAACCATCCATTACAAAGTAAACATTGATTTGAAATAGTTTTGATGACTTTTCTTCAGATTAACCATTAAAATAAACCCATACTTTGTTTGAAAATACCACACTAAAACCCAAGACTGTGTATGATAATCCAAATAAAAGGTTTTTGGTGGTGCTGGGGAATGAAGAAGCGTTCCGCTACTGAGCTGCGTTCCTCCCCCCTCAAGCGGAGTATTTTGAAGACATTTTGCTCATCAAACTGCATGCACATACCAAAAGCTCATGTTACCTAACTGAAGCCATGACATGAGCAGTAGGCCATGTGTATAGCATGTGCAGTGTGGACTCTCTCGATGGTTAAAAGCTGTTGTAAATCATTCTTGGATTTAGACACATTTCAGTTTCACAGGTAAGATATGAAAAATATGTATCTCAGAGCCGATGAGAGACCATAGTTCATTTAATTGTCGGCGTGAGCCCAGGGGAGAAGAATTGTCCTCGCCATCCTCATTTTTCAGGGCATGCAGTGGCCTCTTCGAGGCTCATGCATTTCTGCCCTTTGGCCTGGGGTCTGTTTTCCATCCAGCAGCCGGTAACCCTATTGAAACAGAGGCCACATCTGTACCCAGGGGTCCAGAGTCCTGCCTCCGATACAGGTGTGCACATTCTGAGTCCGTTCTTTGTGGGGCCTGTATGGCCCTTGGGGCTCACCCATCTTTTCTCTCCCTCATCTCTTCTTGCCCTCTCTGACTCCTGTCTCCCAGACACACAGGTAGGTCTTCTTATCGTTAGGCCTATTAAGTACATTCTGCCCTCCCCATACTGGAGTGCTCCCTCCCCGCAGTAGAGATTTTGGTCTTCCCTTTTTGTAGTGCGAATAAGTGCACAACAAAATGTGAAGGGCCTTGCATAGAGGGTATGCTACAGCCCTGCTCAAGAAATGCCAGTTATGTCCTCACCATTTCATCCTAGATAATTGTGTTAAATCAGGTGATTGTGAGCTAGGTATTTTAAAACATGGTCGAGGAACTCACTATTAAATGAATCTTCTTGGGCATCTTTTAATGAAGTAAAAAAGATAGTGAGTCATCACCCTTTCTTCCACCTGCGTGTGAATCTAATTTTTCACATTTATTGGCTTATTTAAAGTGATATATCCCTGTTTATTGCATTTCCCTTTCCCACAGGAGCTTATTACTGTGACAAAGAATGGATAGGCCAGTCTGGGTGAAGGTTTTCCTTCTAAAGGTTTGCCTGCCAGTGTGTACAAAGTCAGAAATTGATCTGTTAGTGGCCTCATCAGTCCACAGGATACAAGAATTTAGGGGGAAACTCTTGGACCACACATACACTTCGGCCTTTTACAACGATACACATGATGTAGAGTCTGGAGGGTCTCCCTTAATTTTGTTCACCCACAGCTGATGCAGGAGGATGGATCCCATGGTGCTTTTCTATTACATAATCAAACAAGAGTCCTTTCATCATGAAACACATGGTTCGTTAAGATGTGGGTTGATTCCTTAGAGTCTTTACTTCCTTTAATTCAACCATGCCTTACCCACTCAGGAAGAACTTTTCTGGTAAGATTTATCGAGGCATTTTTCAGGCTTCAAGCCCCTGTGTAATAATTAGACAAGTCGAGTTGAATTTGGGAATCAGCTGAGTTCAGAAAGTAACTTTTCTTCCCTTTTCACTTCATAATAAGAGCTCTCATAGCTGCTGATTGGTTGGAATGTTCCAGATGATGCCAGGATTTTCTTTTTCTTTTTCTTTTTTTTTTTTTTTGCCTTCCCTTCCCTTTCTTTTTTGTCCTCTAAGAGAAAGCAGAATGGTAGAATCACTCTGGAGTCAAGTCCATCAATGGCTCTGAGCTCTCAGAACTGTCAAATTCAAGAAGCAGGGCACAAGAACATGGCACCCAAGCAAGCGGTCAGTGTCAGTGGGACTGTATCCTGATCTCATCCGTCCTTCCTCTTCTACATTAGAAAGAAGGCTAAGAGGAAAGGTGGGACTGGGGCAGGCAATAGATACCGAAGACCCATGTGTCTTTGTGGGCTGGTGCCTCCATGGTGGGGGGCAAAGGGACTCATGCCGCAGCCCAAGAGTATCATTTCATATGTGCACTCTGTTTGGGTCCATATGAAGCTCTTTCTGTCAGACTTATCTGACCCACAGCTCTGAAGAATAATTGAGGCTACTGCACAGTATGTGCCCATGAGCTTACTTGACAGCCCGATATGCAGATTGAGGTCTCAAATTAAGTGAGGTAGGGTTTTTGTGTAGATTGATGCTTGGCACAGGGTTTGCCACTCCAGTACAGTCCCGGTGCCCTGCTCTTTCCTGTCCCTTTATTTGGTTCTGTACCATTGCCCCCTGCTGATCTGTTCCTCCCTGCATTAAAAACTGTTCCTCCTTGCATAAAAACTGATGCACTAATTACAGAGTCATCAGCAGACTAAGTCTGCAGTTGCTTGAAGTTCAGCTTCTAAAGCCAGAGACGTCTCACACCATATTTTGGTTGCTGTAGCTATTTCTGTTCTGGTTTGCCATTGCACAAATTACTGCAGATGCTCAACCATGAGCTATGGCTCTGCAAGACTCCAGCAGCAAAGTGCCAGTGATGTTCCCTGCAGGATGCTCTCCTTGCTGTAGGTGGCATCCTTTATGTGGCTGGCCTCCTGGAAGCAAGAAGGAAGAACAGGTGAAAGGTCGTGGAGCACTCTATCCTTCTGGCACGACATAACTATTAGTGTTTTGAAGCAGTAGCCGTGATTACCTGCAGGAAGCTCTTACAAGACTGGGCCCACTGACATTCTATGGTAAATGGGGTAAGAACACATGAGTTTTACAAAGTGTATTCAGCCCTGCCCCTCCCTGAGGATGATTAAATGGTTAGCCATTTCAGGGAGAGCTTCTGGGGTGTATCTGTCCATAATTGCCCAGATTCATGTAAGTAACTGCCTGCCCTAGTTAAACTCACTGATTCACTAGGTATTCTCTCTCTCTCTCTCTCTCTCTCTCTCTCTCTCTCTCTCTCTCTCTCTCTCTCCTCTCTCTCTCTCTCTCTCTCTCTCTCTCTCTCTCTCTCTCTCTCTCTCTCCCTTTTGTCTTAGGTTAACCAGAAATGCACTCAGAGAAAAGGTCCCCCACGCTTCCTGCTCTGCAGCCTGGAGCAGATGTGTTTTAGCACATTCTGAGAGTTGTATTTCCTCTGCTGCTCTAACAAATGGCTAACGATTTTGTGGCATAGAGCTGTGGTGGGCTGATGACATCATGCCTCTGGAACCCCACAGTCTGTGATCCTGGTATCAGCACAGATGTACTCCTTCGTCAAACTCTTGGGGGGACAGAAGTCTGTTGCTTCCTTTGTAGTTCACAGACTTTGTACCCTTTGTTTTAGGAGCCCCTCTGTCTTGAGAGCCAGCAGTCCAGTGTCCTTCAGTCTGTTCCTGCTTCCTCACATCTGTTTTCTGCCTCTAATCCTCACGCCTGCTTCTTCAGATGCCCTTAGACTCTACATAATCCAGGACTGACTCCAACTTGAGATGCTTTACCTAGCCACATCTGCAGACTCCTTTTCTCTCAGTATAAAATCATGTGTGGGTTCTGGGTATTGGGAACTGGCTGCCTTTGTGGTGGGTGTGGGGCATTGTTGGCCTGCTGCCTTGGGGTAGTGGGCTTATACCAAGTATGTGGGCCTTGTCCCTGTTCCTCTACATGCCAGCATTCTGAAAATCACAGTACCCCTTAACTGTACCCGGCAAGAGTGAGTTCTTATAGTTGAGTGTACATCACCAAGGGACAACCAAATCCACTGTCTCTTGACCATAGGGCACGGTGCCATAGAGGATATCAGGGTCACTGTAGGAAAATGGCGAACACTACTTTTCTGAAAAAAGTATGAAGTAACTTGTCCAAAAACTGATAAAACTTTACTTATGCAAAAATCACCTTTTTCAGTAAGACTCAATAAACAGTCATGAGACATTTCTACATTATGCCTGTAGGTATGTTTTGCTAATAACAGTTTAGGTTTATGGAAATTCCTTCTCTAAGCACATCAGTATCCCTTCAAGTCTAAGGTGTATGTGAAGTTTGGTCTGGCAATGATGTTTACTTAACAGACATTGCAAACACATTGCTTTCAATCCAAAGGAATCTCCCATTGCTGTGGCTTTGTGTCCAGATTGAGTCCAAATGCCGGAATCCAAATGAGATGGCTGAAGGTTCTTTGGCCATTGTATTATTTGTATATAGAACCCTATTTAAAGTAGCTGAGTAGCTGTAACTAGCCCCAGAGAAACTGATGGAACTGCTGTGGGGGTGGTAAAGAACAAAGACAGCAACAGGTGTTCTTCATGGTGACCTTGAGTAGCTATAAGAGCAGGACTTGGGGCTCCGAGTTCCCCTCCCCTGTGGACCACCCTGTTTCTGTGCTTCAGCTTCTACTTCCATATAACTTCCTGCTACAGCCTGGAGGTGGATGCTCTGCTGGCTCCCCACAACTACCTGTATACTTGCTGTGTTTTCTACAACAGACAGTCCATGGGCAGTGACTCCTTGAGGTCCACGGGACCTTTTTATATAAGCTGGGGCAGGGCAATCGGTGGCCCCAGTTCATCTTCCCCTACTGTAAATCTCTCCCTATTCCATCACCATTGGGTCAACTAATTGTCTCCAGTTAAGGCCTGAGCAAGGGTGGAGCTGAGGATCACTGGACTCTATTTCTCCCACTGTCTGGCAACACTTGAATTTAGACAGTGTCTGGTTCCCAGGCTTGAGTCAGAAGCCTTGAGTAGTCATCCACCCATTATTCAAAGGTTGAGCCAGGAGCTCCTATTAGATGAGGAAATAGAAGAGGTCACCACAGTCAAGGACAAGGAACGGAATTTAGCAGCCTTCTCAAAGTCCCCCTGTCTTAAGGCAACTGCCTCTGACTTCTCCCACTTTCTTTGACATTTACCTGTCTTTGAGTTTTCTATCATTGGATTTATACAGTGTATGTTTTGGAGGGGCTTAGTCCTTTGTGAGATTCATCCAGGTTGTCATGGTTTTGACATTTTAACATTTGGGCCATGAAGTCAATGAAGGAAAATTTCCTAAGTAATAAGACTGTAAATCCTGCAGTTTGTAGTTAGGAAGGCTTTGTTGCCACAATCCTTCAAGGGTCCAGTACTGCAGAACCCGAGGACTTTCTGTGCTGCGCTCCTCCAAACAAGGGTTGTCTTAGCTTTCTGTCATCCTTCTTCTAGGAAAGACATGCTCAGAAGATTTCTGACTGTTTATAAAAATTAAATCTCGCTTCAGAGGACAATAACTGAGACTAAACATAAATTGAGCTCCTGTCTCTTTCTGGGGAATTAGGGATCTAAGACACCTAACCAGATGTCTTAGGGTTTTATTGCTGTAAAAAGACACCATGGCCATGGCAACTCTTATAAAGAAAAACATTTAACTGGGGCCGGCTTACAGTTTCAGAGGTTTAGTCCATTATAGTCATGGTGGCATGCAGGCAGACATGGTGCTGGAGAGGTAGCTGAGAATTCTACATCTGTATCCACAGGGAGCAGGAAGAGACAGTGAACCACACTGGGCCTGGCTTGAGCATCTGAAACCTCAAAGCCCAGTGTCACACTTCCTACAACAAAACCACACCTACTCCAATAAGGCCACACCTCCCAATAGTGTCGCTAGCTATAAGCCTGTAGAGTATTCATTTTCATTCAAACTGTCACTCCCAGACAAAATTGCCAAATCAGGAAGCAGCCAGTCTGGAGTTCAGAGAAATAGGAACTTCTCTGAATCTTCAGCTTCAGGAGCCATTGGCACCATTTTTTGTTTCTCAGTGTCAGACCTGCCTTTGTACCTTGTGTGGTGGGGAGGTCATTATAACCTACCTAGGAGGATGCTGAAGTGCCAGGATTCTTTCCTGTTAGAACACGGACAGCTTAAATCACAGAAACCACCTCCTTAGTGTCGTCCCACAGTTCTGCCCCCTGGAGGGACTTCTAGTCACTATCTGCCTTTGTCATAGGCAAATGGATCATATGGATTTTATTATATAGTTACGATGACACTTTGATATTGTGATCACTCTTGGTAGTGGTACAGCCCATAGGTAACTAGTTTAGCAGTTGTAGTAATGTGGTGACTCGCTGAACCGTCTCCTTAACTTTGGACAGTCTATTAATTCTTTGTTTTCCTTCCTTCTCTTGTTGTAACCTTTGTGTATGGGCCTTTCTTTTCCATGCATTTCTTTCCTTTATTCGACCCCTTCTTAGGACACTCGCAGCCACCAGAGCAGCTGTGTTGTTGTGTGCCTGAGCATTAACCACTGTTTTACTCTTTAAATACTTTTACCAGAGACTTGGGAGTCTAATATCTTAAATCTTTCATTTTTAGCACTATGTGTTATGAAAAGTGATTAACAATAGATATCAAGTCTTCTGTGTTATAATTTGTATTTATCTGACAACTCATAAAATTGAGCAAGTACTATACAGAGCAAATGACCTACACTTCATAAAGCTTACGTAGCACCTGTTAAAGAGATTTGGTTTTGCTTTTGTAAGGATTATCTATTGGTGGGCTAAATCTGACGTCATTCTCTCTTGAGAAGGTCTGCAGTCATGTTCTCTTGTTCGCTCTCTTGCTGGAGTCTTGTTGGTTTGCATTCATGTGTTCCCTCACTGGCTCAGTGGCTGCCTGTACTAGAACTTTTGGCCTTTGGACAGACTTTTTTGAGAAGCCAGACAGACAGTGGTTTATTGTGAAAGTTCTTTGGGTCTACAGAGACAGTGGCTATTTCTCTCCTCAAAGCTGTTTCTTCCTCCTTAGTCATTCATACATCCCTATCAACTACATCACATCACCACTGGGGCCTTCCTGATAAAGCAGCTCCAGGGCCTCACCCCCTCCTAACCACCCCCTTCCATGCTTAGCACTCTATGGCAGTCATAGTTCTTGGTCACATGTTACAGTGATTTATTGGCCTCCCTGCTAGTTCATTTATGTGATGTGCCCCAGAAGGTACCAGCGCCATTGCCTTACTCCCTCTTGTCTCTGGCACACAGTGACTGTTTCATGAAGCTTGATGAGTGACTGAACATAGCTGCCACATTGCTACCTGCATTATCCACCTCGCCCCTCTTGGCTTCCTTCATTTCCTTCTGATTCTCCCCTCTCCCTCTCCCTCTTCCTCTGTTTCTCCCTCTGTCTCTGTCTCTGTCTCTCCCTCTGTCTCTCTGTTGTTTTCTCCCTTAGTCCCTCCTCCTCTGCCCCCTCCTGGTGCAGACTAGTTGGCCACTTTTTTCAGCCAAGGAAGGTTGATTTTTTTCCTTTTCGTCCACTTTTCCTTCTAGTTCTATTCACTGAATTCCTAGGCATCTTTTAGCAGCCCTACGACTGGGTGTGTATGGTCCCACTGGGCACTCAAACCAGGGGTGCAGGAAGTATTATCAGTTTATGAATGACAAACCAGTCACAACCGAAGTAGCTTTCTAGGTCACGAACTGGAGCAAGAAATGCCCTGTCTCGGACCCTGGTGCATTCTGTCTCCAAGCACAGACAATCATTTCATCTAGTGAGGGCCAAAAGAGGTGACATCATGGTGGTCAGTACCTCTCACACATGAATGTGGCCTATATCCCAGAGTGGTTGTCTATTAGAAAGGACCACCTAAGAAAAAGGTGGCAGGAGAAGTGACCAGTTCACGCTCTGTCGTCCTGGGATCATTCTTCCCTGCTAATCAGAGGCCCCAATAGAAAACATGAGACACTAACTCCTGTCCCCTACAAGGATGGCTGAGGCACAGGACTAATAAGCACCTGAAAGTAAGCCCCTGAGAGATGAGACTAGTACACGCAGCGGACCCAGTGGGAGACTCTTCTCCACAGGGGCCACCATGCTACTTGGTGGTGACCCAGCTGCCCACCTGCTGCCCACTTCCCTGGAATTCTCTAAGACAATGCAAAGCTTGGGTTCTGAGTGAGGCTGTCTGCACTGTAGTGTGGTTTGTATGCACATACAGCTGTGTGATGGTCATCGGCCAGCCCTGTGAGGTCATTTTAACCCCAAGAAACACTAGGCTACTGTCCACTTTCCTTGTTATTCTTAGGAATCTCTTGCCGGAAGTGGCCTGATAAGTCTGGAAATTGCTTCTTTATGACTAGTCGTAAATCTGCATTCAATAGTTTTAATTAGGCAACAAAAAATTGTGTTAAGTGCTCTCTCATGCCTGTTGGATTGGGCTGTTTCTATTGCCTGGCTGGGTTGCCTGGGTAGGGATGGTCTTTTTGAACCACTCACTTTTTTTTTTATATGATTCAGAGCCTTGGGTGCTAGGAGGTCATTCCATTTCTTTCTTTCAAAGCTTCTTTTTCTTTCCTTTTAATAGTATTTTTTGTCTTTTAAATGAAAATATAGTTACATCACTTTTCTCCCTCTTTTTCTTCTCTCCAGTCATTCCCATGAAGTGCCCCCATCCTCCTACTTTGTACACACATGCACATCCCTAAATATATAAATACAACCTGCTCAGTTTGTTTAGTATTGCCCATATGTATACTCTTTCAGAGATGGCTGTTTGGTATTGGATAACCAACTAGATGGCTCATCTCTGGGCAAGGCTAATTTTCCCTCTCTCAGCAGTCCTCAGTTGCCTGGAGTTTTTTTTTGTTTATGGCTACGGCCTCATTAGATTTCCCTTTTCAATGTAAGCATGTCTGGTGGTATTGTATTCATTCAGGTCTTGTTTAGGTGCCCATATTGTTGAGGTATCATGGGTAAAACTTCTCTATCATTTCTAGGAGACATATTCTCATAGCAGCTTTCCTGGCCCAGGCACTCTCCCTCAATGTTCCCTGAACCCTAGGTGCAAGAACTGTGTTGTAGACGTGTCAATTGGAGTTGGAAACCCCACAATTACTTATTCTCTACATTTTGATCTGTTGTAGACTTCTTTAATGGTTTCTGTTGCAAACTGAAGTTTCTTTGATCAGTAACTCGAGCTAAACTTTATCTGTGGGTATAATACTCAGTATTTAAAATGTAGTTAAGAATTATGTTGGCTTTAATAAAGTGGCAATATAGTCTTCCTGTAAGATCCATGGCCTCACTAGTGGGTAGTTGACTAGGTTTTCAATATCAGATATGATTTCCTTATGCTGAGTGGGCCATCAGTCCAATTGGAGAGCTGTTGGTTACCTCCAAGCTGTGGGTGCCACTGCTGCACCTTAAATGTTACTCAGCATGATAATTATCCTTGTTGTTCATAGCTACTTAGGAGTAGTAGTTGCTTCTATCTCTTGGAAACTTGCATAGCACTTTCCAATATTATGCAAGCTAGTCCTTAGGGTAAAGGTCTTCAAATCTGATCCATCTAGGGTCCTCCAGTTCTTTTGTCTAGAGTGCATAGTGTCTTCAGCAATAAAGACTTGCCTTCAACCTCTGTGTCATGGCTTGAATGAAAATGACCCTCATTAGGCTCATATATTGAAATAGTTGGTCCCTAGTTGGTGGAGCTGTTTGGGAAGGATTGAGAGGTGTGACTTTGGAGGAGATGTGTCACTGAAGGTATGGTTTGAGGTTTCAAAAGACTCAAACAATTCCTAGTATTCTCTCTTTTTGTCTCATGGTTTGTGGGGCAAGATATAAGGTCTCAGCTATTCCTTTGTTCCACTATTGTGGATTCTAAACCTCTGAAATCATAAGGCAAAATAAATGCTTTCAGTCATGGTGTTTTATCACAGCAATAGAAAAATAATTAAGACACTCTGGGAGGCTAGCAAGAACAACAGCAAAGCCTAAAATTACACACAATACATATAAGCCTATGTGTATATGTGTATATATATACATACTGTCTTAGTTAGGGTTTTTATTGCTGCAACAAAACACCATGACCAAAAAGCAAGTTGGGGAGGAGATGGGTTATTAGGTTTACACTTCAGCATTGCTGTTCATCACTGAAGGAAGTCAGGACAGGAACTCAAACAGAGCAGGATCCCAGAGGCCATGGAGGGGAGCTGCTTACTGGCTTGCTCAGCCCACCTTCTTATAGAACCCAGAGCCAGCAGCGCAGGGATAGCACCACCCACCATGGGCTGAGCCCTCCCCCATTTATCACTAAATGGGGAAATGCCTTAGAGCTGGATCTCACTGAGGCATTTCCTCAACTGAGGCTCCTTCCTCTGATGACTCTAGCTTGTGTGAAATTCACATACACACACACACACACACACACACACACACACACACACACACACAGGGGGGGGGATCTAGAATTTAGAGTCCATACATATAAAGAGATGTATAACCTAGCATTAATATTCTTGAACCATTTGTTTCTTTTTGCTGCTCTCATCAAGGTGTTGCCTGTGTAAAATATAAAAGCTTTCTTATTTGTTTCTTGCCTATTTCCACTTAATAAGGTTCACAAAAAACGTTCAAGTATGCATACACTCAGACACTGGGTTGCTGAGATGAAAGGGACATGGCAGGTGATAGCAGCCCAGCCTGTGAGCAGGCAGTTACAGTGAGCAGGGGGGAGGCAAACTGCAGTGGAATGATGTTTTGTGAGGCATGGGTGGAAGGAGTGATGTGGTGGTGGGAATGGCTGTAGCTGTGGTAGAAGTCTGTTCACATCTGGGTTGATCTGGAAACAAAAGTCTAGACAGGAAGTAGAGTCCAGGTGCAAACCTCCATGTATGACCCCACTTTGTATGGCTAATGTTCTGTAACCTTCTAAAACTGCACCACCAGTAGGGGGTTAAATGTTTAAACATGTATGTCTGTAGGGGCACTTCACATCCAAACCATAACATATAAGTTCATAGATCTGAAGAAACTACCAGGCATTAGACTTGGGTGACATGGGTAATGCTGGGATGTCTAGACATGGAACCTACTGGCTGAGGATGATAATTAGTCCAGCTTAGGACACTGGGGCAGGTAAGTGGTCAGTCCAATAGATGGTTATGGTAGTTTCAATAAGAATGGCTCCCAAAGGCTCATGTATTTGAATGTCTAGTCATCAGGGAGTGGTGCTATTTGAAAGGAATTAAGAGGTGTGGCTTTGTTGTAGGAAGTGTGTCAATGGGGGTCAGCTTTGAGGTATCAAAAGCCCGTGTCAGGCCCAGTGTCACTCTCTCTTGCAGATCCAGATGTAGAACTCTCAGCTACTTCTCTAGCATTATGTATCCCTTCATGCTACCATGCTCTCTGTAATAAGAATAGTGAACTAAACTTCTGAAACTGTAAGAAAAGCCCAATTAAATGCTTTCTTTTATAAGAGTTATGGTGTCTCTTCACAGCAATAGAACAGCACCTAAGACAGAAGTTGGTGCCAGGGACTGGGGTATTGCTATACTAGGCCTGACCATGCTGTTTGTTGGTAGAATGTGGACTTTGGAACTTTGGATTAACAAAGCAGTTGAACACTTTAAGTAGGGCATAATGGGTCATCCTAGTAGGAACATGGAAGACAGTCATGCTGAGAGCAGTGTAAATTATGATGGCTCAGCTCAAGAGGTTTCAGAGGGGAAGAAGATTAGCCAGTGGCCTAGAGACTGTTCTTGTGATATTTTTTTCGTGAAGAATGTGGTGCTTTCTGCCCTTGTTCAAAAGTCTGCCTGAGGCTAAATTGACGAGTTTTTGATGAATGGCATTGATAGAGATTTCAAGTCAGACTTATATTGACTGTGTTGTGTAGTCATTAGTGATAACACTTATGCAGATATATAATGAAAACAAGGAAGCTGAGCAAGGGAAAATACAAAATATTTAGTTTAAGGAGAAAAGGAGTAGCAGGAAATGTAATGTTGGAGCCAAGTCCAGGGCTCAAGGAAGTAGAAAATTGAAAGAGAAGCCTAATGCTGATGGAATAAAGGGGGCAGTGAACTCAGGGCAAGACCCTATCCAGCTAAGCTTCCAACAAGTTAAAAAGAATTACGGAAAAGCTTAAGCAGTGAAGGAAACCATCAAAACAGAAAGCTGATAAAAATGTATTTGAATGAGGGGACCAAGATCCATTCCTAGCAAGCAGCAGAACTTGGCAGCTTTGGCCATGTAGTTCTGTCTTTAGAGTCAAGGACACACAAGAAAAGGGTTGTTGAATCTTACCCCCACCCCCTACCATGGCTAAGGAAAGCTCCTGAGGCCAGCTTTGTGTCAGCAGTGTTCTTGCATGGAAGTCCAGAGAGGCCATTATGTGAAGCTGTGAGAGTGAATCCTGGATTGTGTTGGAGACCCCAAGATGTTGGAGATGTCAGAGGTGTGGGGTACCTGCCAAAGACAGCTGCTAACAGGGAATGGAACCAGCCCAAGAGAGAGAAGTGGGTTGCAGTCAACAAAGCTGGCAATAGTTGGAGATCTGAAGAGTGTTGTGACATTGGATATGGAGATGCAGAGTTTGTAGATTGTCCTGGTGGTTTTTGTTCTTGCTTTGGTATTATAGTATTTCTTTACTGTGCTCCTTTACCTCCTTCTTGGAATAGTAATATATATCATGTGGCATTTTATATTGGAAGTATGTGATCTTCCTTTTTATTTTGATTTTACAGGGGATTATAGTTAGATTTCCATGAACAAAGAAGGGACTTTGGACTTTGAAGGTGTATTGAGACTGTGAAAGACTATGGGGACTTTTGAAGTTGTTGTGAATGCATTTTTGTATTATGGTATGGCTACAAGCCTATGGTGTCCAGGGAATGGAATGTGGTGATTTGAATAAGTATTTATATATTTGAATGCATAGTCCTCAGGGAAGGGTACTATTTGAAGAGAATTAGGTGTGGCCTAGTTGGAGTGTGTCACTAGGACTGGGCTTTAAGGTTTCAAAAGCCCATGCCAGGTCTGTTGCTCTCTCTTCCTGCTGCCTATGGATCTAGATACAGAACTCTCAGCTACTTCTCCAGCACCATGTCTGACTGCATACCACCGTGCTCCCCACCATGATGATAATGGACTAAAGCTCTGAAACTGTAAGCCACATCCAATTAAATGTTTTCCGTTATAGGAGTTGCCTTGTCATGGTGTCTCTTTACAGCAATAGAACAGTGACTAAGATAATAGGTGACTTCTTAAACGCTGGGTTGAGGGAAGAGGACTGAGTCAGAGGTATATATTTGGGCATCACATGTGTGCCAGAACTGTGGAGAACAGTCATGTGCAATGATGCATCAGAATGTGGGCTATGGGGCATCAGTTTATAGAGAATGATGGACATGGGTACTGTCACCAAGATACTCAGTGACTAGTCAGAGACACACACGAAGGTGGTGGTGATGTCGTACCAAAGAATAAGGTTTTCAGGTCATAGAATGTCAACAGAATCTCAGATAGTAAAACCAGGAGCAGCATCTGTCATTGGCCCGACCTAGTGGTTACCTTTGTAAGAACAGGAGTCAAGGCCACGTGTGCCTTTCCCTGGTTTGCTTTGACTTCAGGATTGCAGAGCAGGGGAATATAGGGATGCAGCTGCAGAGAGTCTTACCTGTCTGGTCTGAAGTAGCAGTGTGGCGCTTTCCAGAGGAGCAAGGATTGCTTGGGATCCACGCGGCAGGGGCAGTAGCTATGTTCCCATAATGCTGGCACTATTAGGACCATTTACCACTGCAGATAGGAGGTCATACTTCTGTTTGGTTACATATTTGTGTGATGGCAAATGGAGATTTTGTTTACTCTCATCCGGAGACGTGTAATGTGTTCCTCATATCCATTTCCTTGTTTTGACACGTACACCATTCACCCGATTGTTGAATATTTATACATTGCTAAGACAATGATTTTCTCTGAGATTGTCTGTGGCACTGCTGAAGGCATGCTGTTGGCTTTCCCACAGCATGGGGGGTTTGCACAGTGATCTTTCTCCGTGTAGAGCATCTTTCTGTAGACTGATCTGATGCTCAGGACCTCATCTTCATTGAGATGCTCTGGATCCTCAATGTTCTGGCTTCCCTCTTTCCAGGTTAGCTCTGAACTTCCTGTAGACTGCATACTTCTGGTTCCAGAAGGAAGATGCTGCTGTTTCATGTTTCTGACCATGCTGTGGCCCATTTTGCTGATCAGTGTCTCTCTGTCTCTGTCTCTATCTCTGTCTCTCTTGAACACCTCTGTTTGTTTTCTCAGTGCCCTTCTCTCTCTAGGTGGCTGGCCATACCTTTTCTCTTCCTGTAGAAGTGTGCTCCAATGTTAGTTACCGCTCAGAGCTTCCCTGGGTGAAGCTGGCCCCTCTCTTCCTTCAGTGGTGGGCTCCTTCCTGCTCCTACTTGCTGACAACTGATCATCCTGGCTCTTGATCTCCTGAGAATCTGCTCTTCCTCTGTGTACTGGCCCCGTGATGTGCGGGAGCTGCCAGCCTGGCCTCGCTCACCTTGTCCTCCGCTTCTTTCCAGGGAAACAGTTCAAGTGCACAGTGTGCGACTACACAGCAGCCCAGAAGCCACAGCTGCTGCGGCACATGGAGCAGCATGCCTCCTTCAAGGTAAGGGGCCCGGGAGGTGGCCGTGGGAATTCCAGCTGCACACACGCCACTTTCGGCATTGCCTTTCCTTTCCAGACCTTTAGCTGGCATGGGTGGAGTCGATTTTGTGCTCCTTCTTTCCAGAAGCATAGTCTTTCTTTATGCTTTAGAGACCAGTTCAAGGAACAGTGTCAAAGGATGCAGACAGAAGACAAGGCATGCATTTCCCACTCAGAACTGGGGTGAACTGGGAGGAAAAGTCCAGGTTTAGGGGCGTGTATCCATGCCTTCAGATCTTGGGTTACTGCAGGTGCATTGCCTGGTCAAACGGGTGTGATGAAGCCTACCCAGCAGGCTTTTTATGTGAGTGGGAGAGTGCTCTGGTGTACCCTCTGTAGTGCCTAGCATGTGGTAGGGCTTGGAGGATGGTGTCTCTCTATCTTTTCCTAATACTTGTACATAATGTTTCTTTAATGTGTGTGGTGGTATGTACTTAGCCAGTCTCTCGTGTAATTATGGAAAGGAAGAAAGGTGACCCATTATGCTTTTCAGTCAAAACTCTGTGTATCACTTCAAGCAGCTTGACTCTTGACAATGCTATTTCTGTTGGTATGTACACACAGGGTAATGGAATCTTTAAGATTTCTGACTATGTTGCTCTAAAATGTTCTTTGAAAATGCCTGCTGTAAAATTTCATAGAATTATCTAATATGGAAACACTGTTGGTCACCACACTTACAGCTCCCACTGACTGAACGTCTCAAGTACTGGCTTTGTGTAACAAGGTGCACGCCTATCATCTTGGACCTCCCACAGTACATATGATGCTCCTGTTTATTGCATGAAGAACCTGGTCCTCACAGTGTAGCTGATCAGCTCTAGTCTTTTCGGACATACAGTGTGATGGCAGCTGCTGTAATCACATTGACTGTGTCTATCATTTGTGAGTTGAGAAGAACCTTCCCAAGCAGCAACCTCATCCTGTGCTCAGAACAGCTTGTGAGGGTTCCTAGGATTTCTCTTCATGTGATTGAAGGTGGACATATGCTGAGCATCCAGAAACCGAAGGAGCCGGCACTTAAACCACATCCTCCCGGTTTGTTCCATGCCGTTCATGCTATGTCTTTCTCAGTGACTTTGGGGAGAAGGGAGAGTTGGAAAAGCTACTGTTGTGCAAACTGTTTTCAGGGAGCTGATCCTGGGTCTGCAGTGAACATGAGTTGCTAAGGTGGAACCCATGTATCACCTGGAGCATCACATGACTGCATCTGTTAGGTCTTCCATTTTATGCCTGTGTTTTATATAATTGAAACGGGGGACTTCATTTCTCATCTCACAGTGCACAAAGGTGTTTCATCAGCATTCGACGCTTGTAGTCATGCATTCACCACGCTAGAGCACACAGTGCATCAAAGCAGCCAGCATCTATCTTTGTAGGTGAGAAATTAGGCCCCGTGCGGGTAGTTCTTCTAGCTGCTGCAGTCTCAGGGGGCTTTGCATTCACCCTTGGTTTTCAGCTTGTCTTAACCAGGAACAGCTGAAGCAGTCTTTAGCCCTGAACTAAATCCTCGTTTTTCTAAGACTGGACCGTGGTGTAGATGCGTGGGGGATGAATGTGGGATTCCTCCTGCTAAACATCCACACCACCGGTGGTTACCACCTATTTCCTCTGTGCTGCCCTTGGCACCCAGTGCAGGGTCTGGTGTTGTTGCCCTGAGCTGGCCCCTGAGCCATGGCTGGTCCCCCTCAGGCTCCCAGTAGATTCTGGATCCTCTTTATCAAGTAGTGCCACAGCCGAGAATGAAGCTCACACAGGTTGAGGAACACCACAGCCAGCCTCCCTATCTGACCCGCAACTTTGCTGTGCCAGTCTGTCTAAGTGAGATTTCTCAGTTAGCTCATAAAGCAGTATGGAATTGTTCCCCACCAGCCACTCTCATCCAGACAGTAGCAATTCCTCTCCTGTCTTCTCCCCTCTCACCCCGGGTTGGTTTCCTCTTGCTAAAATGGATTGCCACCATGTTGTGTCAAAACAACATACATATTTTATAACTCAGAAGTCTAGCATGGCCTCCACTAAGATCAAAAGACAATGTTGGCAGGGCCAGTGTTGAAGGCCACGTCCTTGTCTTTCTCCACTGCTGGAGTCCCTTGTAGTCCCTGGCCTATAGCCCTTCCTCTATTTCAAGGCCACCAACAGGGCGTGTCCCTTTATATCTTCTCTGACTTTCCTTTTGGGGCTCGGGAGGGGGTGATGTTGGAGAGATGGCTGTTGAACAACCATGAACACCTGAGTTTACTCCCCAGCAGTCACATGAAAAGCTGGATACAGTGATGCATGTCTGGAAACGCAGCACTGTGGGGATGGAGACAGGCATATCACTGGATGTGGATGCCTGCTAGCCTAGCTGGGTCAGAGAGCGAGTTCTGGGTTCAGTGAGAAATCCTTTCTCAGAGCTTAAGGTGGAGATTGAAGATTACCTGCCTGGCAGTAGCCTCTGCTCTTCACGTGCCCTCATGGCCACATGTGCAGGGGTATACAAGCATGTATACACACACCACATGTACACACACACACACACACACACACACACAGAGAGAGAGAGAGAGAGAGAGAGAGAGAGAGAGAGAGAGAGCGAGAGAGAGAGAGAGCGCCTTCTGTGCGCTGGGGATGTGGCTCAGGTGATACAATGCTTGCCTAGCATACTCTCTTATTTCAGTCCCCCCCATGTAAATTTGAAATGGTGGCACATGTCTGTGATCCCAACACTCAGGAGTTGGACACAAGAGGTTCAGAGTTCAAGGTCAACTTTGGCTGTGTAGCAAGTTCAAGACCATCTTGGAATATATGACCCCTGTTTCAAATAATAAAATATTTAAAGGCCCCAGTGATGATAATCATATAACCCAGGTAAAGTCCTTAGCCTATGGTCAAGTGATTGATTAGTGATCTTTGTCTTCATTCCTATTCTTTAGTCTTTGGTTGTTACTACTGTGTTTTCTTCAGTGACAGGGATGGACCCAGGCCTCATGCATGCTAGGAAAGCTAATCCCTAGTCCAGTCCTGCAGTCTTAATTCCTTTTCAACAGTTTCATGGATTAGGACATGGGTGTCTTGGGAGGGACATTGTTCTGCCAATCATATCCCCCCACATTTTTTCCTTTCACCTCTGCCTGTGGAGGTGCTTTTCTATGGAGGCCAGAAAATGCACAGTATGCAGGGAAATGTCACCTACCAATGCTGCTAAACATTCAGGTTTCTCATCTTCACTAGTGTTCTGTTTGGCCTGGGATCCTCAGGCAGATACCACTGAACTTGTGCAGCCGGTTTGCAAAATGAAAACAATTTGCTTTTCCTTAGGTAGATTTAATAATTTACTGTGTATGACTTGTGGCAGGAAACACTGAAATAAGACAGATTCCTGGATTGTATTTTAAAATGGCATATTTTCGATTTATGTATTTATTTAGTGTTCACTAAATAAGATTTGAGAATGCTTGTAAATTTCTTTCTTCATAGAATTGAGAATGCTTTCGATGCATTTTTTTTTTTTTTTAAAGATGAGCTTGCAGTCCAACAGTAAATGAGATTTTTTTAAATGGAAATCACTGCATCAGCTTTAGCACTGACAAAGCTTTGTTGGGTTCCCATGACATAGCTGAGTGGCTTGGTGGTTTGCTGAAAATGCTCCACGTGTGAGTCAGAGCTGAAGGCCGGGCAGAGGAGCCTCCTAGCTGAAGGCAGGGCAGAGGAGCCTCCTAGCTGAAGGCCGGGTAGAGGAGCCTCCTAGCTGAAGGCCGGGTAGAGGAGCCTCCTAGCTGAAGGCAGGGCCAAAGACCCTCTATGCAGTTAGAAAAGCATTGCCTCCCCCCCCCCCCCAGTATTTTCAGTCATTTCACACTTTATGAAAATAGACTTGCAAACTCCTTGTGACTGCAACAGAAGTATTGAGTTCCATGCTTTATTTGATCTTGCCCCTCACAATCGAGTCCTTTGCTTGCTCCCAGTTTGGGCCATAAATAACTGCACAGCGGACATCTTCATGCAGGAAGAAGCATTTTCATGTCTCCTAAAATCTAATGGGTGATGAAGTTCAGAGCCCAGCTCATCACACTGAGAAATCACAGACAGTATATGCAATCAAAATGCATTCCCAGGGGCACAGTCTGCCTCAGTCTTGCAGGGTTCAGGGATTGACCTAAATGGGCCAAGAGGGAATGAAGAAACAACAGGCACCCATACAGAAAAGCTGAATTGATATGGGAAAACACCAGCAGTTCAGAAACATAGTGTTATTATTTTCTAAATCTGAATCGAGGAGATGGGTGTATTTATATACAGCTAAACTGAACAAGGAGGCAGGTTTAGCTAATCTTTGCAGGGGGGTGGTCTCCATAGGGGAGCAGTCTCAGGCTGTAAACACTTAGGAAGAGGAAGTTACAATTATATTGTCTTCACATACTGTCAACATCCACACATGGACCAGGGGAAGGCTTTACCATTTCCCTGAGCCTGAACTGGGGAAGGCTTTGCTATTCCTATGGATCTGAGGCACTGGGGTCCTTGACATGGTTGTGTTCATGTCAACAGTACCCCTTCACTCAGGACTTAACCACTTCTTGCATATTTGCTAAGGGCTTCCTCTACTTCCCACAACAGTCAACACTGTTGACCTTAGAGGAGTGCTAGAGAAGACATTAGGAAGTGATGGGCAGCCACGGAGCTGGAGGGTTTAAATAATGGGCTAGTCTTTGTGTCTGGCTGCACAATGCCTGGCTTAAATATAATCTGTAATAGTTGGTTAGTTCCACGACATCTGTGCGAGTGTTAGACCAGTGAGTATGTGTTTCCAGGCAGGCTTTTATTGTAGCTCGAATACACTCTCTTTTTTTTTAAACGGAGTCTTGTCTTTTTATCTAAAGAAGATGCTTCGTTTTGGTGGTATCATATCTATCATTACATACCAAGTTTGAGAATTAGATGCTGGATTCCCTTGAATCCTGCAACCTGTAATGTTGGGTCTAATTTCTAGTTCCGAAAATGTGGCTGTGCTGTATTTTTTCTTATGAGAGATGTGGGGGATGTGGAGGGTGCTGCCGCTGTGCAGGAGATGAGGAGGGGAAGAGAGATTGAGGGGAAACTGGAAACCAAAAGAGATGACTAGATGGGTGTCATAGGAAAGTCTAGTTAGGCTTGAATTACAGCCCCATATACAAATGGTGGCTCAGATCTACTGTTGTAGCTGAGTTGAGGCTTTCTCTGCCTTTCCTTGAATTATTTCCTAGTTTGATAGATTAGTGTACTCATTCAAGGAAACAGAGATTTCTCTTAGCATGCTTTCAGGTATCAAAGCCTTAGAGTGGAATTTTAAGATTACTTTAAAATTCAAGGAAAATGCTAAGCAGCTAGAATTATTTTCATACAATTTTTTAAAATTTATCTCATTGTTATGAAGACTTTTCTCATAGGCAAGTATGTAAAAAGAATTAGCCGCAAACAAAGGAATAACTTGGGTACATGATAAATGTTCAATTTCATCGATTTAAAAAAAAATCAGCAAAACCATGCTGAGGTCATTTTTCACTCACATCAAAGTTCAAGTACACATCCCACTGCAGGCCACAAGGGAATAACCCTGTTCATATGCTGTTGACGGGAGTGAAAATGGTGTGTGCCCCAAGGAGATGAATACAGCAAAATCTGTTACCACTGCAAGTATGTGACAGATGATGTAAAATAGTCACTTGTCAGAATTCTTCTAGTGCATAGATCCTTCCAGATATATGAAATGTAACTGTAGGATTATCTAATAGAAATAGGTAATATATCCATGTATATGGTAAGGGTTAAGTAAAAAATCAGCAAACAACAGCAGAATAATCGGTAGCTTCAAAAGAGTTAAAAATATCTCTGCTCATTTCTGTAGAAAGATGTTTAATCTGTATAAGAAACTGCAAAAGGAAGATTAAAATGATAAAACTGTATTTCTTATGTTTACTTTCAAGCTTCTGTAAAAATATGCACAAAATATACAGGCACATTATCTACTGGGGAGGGCGAGAATACAAACTGAGTACATGGAAAGACAGGGTTATAATGACATGTGTGGTGAGTGTACACATAGGCATGTTTGCATGTGAGGGGCACATATGTGCAGGTTTCATATATGTGTGCATGTGCAGGCATACAGTACATCAGTAGAGACCAAAAGTCGACATTGAGTGTCTTCTTCAAATACTCTCTCCCTTATATATTGAAGCAGGATCTTTTGCTGAACCCGGAGCTTACTGTTTTGGCTGGCTAGCTTGCTCTAAGAATCCTTGTCTCTGCCTCCTGTGCACTTAGATTGCAGATCATTGGACATGCCCACCTGGCTTTTGCATGGGTTCTGAGGATATGAGCTCTGGACCTCACACCTGCCTGGGGAGCTCTTTGTCCATGGAGCCATTTCCCCAGCCTATGCTTGATTTTTGAGCCATGTGAGTTAAAAGGGTCACCTCTTTGATATATGTAAGCAAAAACCACAAGACTATAAGAAGAAAAAAGATGGCTTCGAAACTAATGTCAAAGCAGAGTAAGTCTATGTCTCCAGTCTTTGGTGCTGTCCTGCATGCATGGTGGTGAACCGCCTTTGGTATTTGAAAACCCCAGAACAATAAGGTAGCCTAGAAATTGCAGGCTTTAGAACCAGGTAGAGGTTGAGTTAGTTCCCAGCAATGCCATTTGTAGGTTGTGTCGTTTAACTTCTTTATGTTAATCTTATTACCTGTAAAATGCTGATGGTGATATGTCTCCTGGTGTTGGAGATATTAAAAGTAGTATAATTTTATGAGCAGTGCGTCAGGTACATGGCACTTGGTGGGCGATCAAAGGATGCTGGCTCTATTTTTCCTCCTGTATCTCTTGAAAATGAGTCCAGTTTCACAATAGAACCAAAGGAAGGGGTGTAAAACAGCTGATGATGCCCATATTCTTTTTGTTTGGCTTTAATTCTTTTTATAAAGCACTTACTTTAATATTCTCATATTTTTTTTTATTTATTTCTAGACACTGATGCTCTTTTCTTTGTTGTGTGAATTGTCATCAGCATTGAGCAGATGAGGGCCACTCCATTGGTGCCACTACTTGCCGTCTAGTGGACACTTGTGGGGTTCCTTTGTTTATGTGAGCCACTGATTCCCTCTTTGAAAACTTTTAGCAATGATGTGATTATTTCAGAGACTGCTGTGAGGAAATAGGATGGAATGACTCTGCATAGTGGTCCACTCTGACCATAGCTGTGCCTATGGCTGGGGAGAGCACCAGCTTTCTCTCCCCACAAGAGGCACCAGGAGCTCTCTCTAAGGCCCATTCCCACTTTCCACACCAATTTGGCTTCTCTGTCAGTCAGCACTGTAATCATTATTGGATCTTGGCAATGTGGAGAGAGTGAATTTCTAGCCCTAGGGGTGCTCTCAGTGAACCAGAGCCCAGCCATTAACCTTGACCTCGACGCTTTCCCACATGGTTGCGATGTAGAAGCTTGCAGGGCTCCGAAGCCACTGCAGTGGGTTTGGAGCTTTAGGAGGAAAAGCCATTCCATTTGGAGCACTTTCCTGTAGACCTCCTACACTACATTTGTTTCTGTGTGCGTCCACCTGCGTGGCATGTGTGCTAGCCATGGGAGTCTGTGTGTAACCAGTCGGACAATCACTATGTCTTAACTAGAGTGCCCAGTCCTTTATAGTTAGTGCAACTGCCAACATGCTGGAATGCTAAGATCAGCATCTTCACATGTTCTGGGAGCACAGTCAGGACTTTGCTTCCAGTAAGGCAAAACTCTTGAGCACCAACACTCCTGGACATCACTGAGCTGCTGGATCTCTGAGCATGAGGCTGTCAGCTTGACAGGTCTCCACAGAGTGGCTGCCCTCCGCATGTTCATGTTGGCCCTCCCCCACTCATGCTAGACACACAGTAATTTCCCCTGAAAGGAGGGCGATTGAGACAATGCCAGCTGCAGGCAGAAGTGACAGATGCAAGGTCACCCACAGAGTGCTCTAGTGGCTTTTTTTGGAAAAGATTTTGTCTACACAGCATTACCCACAGGTAGGGCAGGGAGGACCTAGAGTCATATCCCCTCACATGCACCCATGGAAGAAGCACTAGTGTGCAGTTGGAGGAAAGCCCTGTGTCTTACAGCAAGGCCTGCCCTCATGTGCTTTAAACTGTCTTAGAATCCAGGCCTGTCACTGCTGGGTGATCTTGGGCAAGTCCCTTAACCTTTCTAAGTTACCTGTTGCTTAGGAATAGAAGCAGTACCTTGGCTACCTTGGTACCCATTGACACTAGTAAGAAAATAAGTGTCAAGGACTTACCACGTGGTTCTCAGATGTTGGTTTCCATCCTTTCTCTGCCATCATCCTTGTCACAGTGAATTTACCTTGACTGTGCACACTCTCTCCTATCATGGTTCTCAGTATCTGAGGCGGGCTCTGTCTGTTCTTAGAGTTATAGTCACATGTTCCACAGATGTGAGTTTCCCTAATGGTGTCCTCTAACATAAATGTATAAATATACCACTTGGCAGAGAGAATCTTTTACCAGGTGGGTCTTCCATATGGCATTCTTGTGAACATCTAGTCATGCCCTTCTCATCAGCCCCACCCCTTCCTGCTAGACCCACTGGGCATGCTTTCCAAATCTGCTTCCTGGCAAGGATCATCATGCCCTGTATTTGGCTACCATTCTCTGCCCATGAGTGCCTTTCATCACACTGATACATGTCACAAGAGCTCAGCACCGGAGAGACTTTGCACATTAGCTCCATCCTCTATAGAGCTTCAAGGACATCAAGAATCTCCTGGCCTCTGGAGCATAAGTTTAAAAAAAAAAAGGTGGTGTGTGAGTTGTGCAAGTTTGCAAAGAAAAATTCAGTCTGAAATCAGCAGTTTTGAAATATGTACCTTTTGGAAACTGTTCAGGGTGGCTGAATGCTGAGCCATCTTTATTTAGCTTCCTTTGTTTCTGATACAGCGTGTGACCTTGGCCATTGGCCCTTCCCTTTTTGTGGCTAGAGAGCTCTTAGATATAGCTGAGGTTGGGAATTGACCCATCACCTCGACAACACACTGTCAAATTTATATTTGATATGTGTTAAATGAGGTTGAATCCTTGACAGCCAGTGCCATGAGTCTTTTGCGTTATTGCAGTTGAAATTTGCCTGGCCACACAGCATTGTCGCAAAACTGAATAGAGGTAAAGGAGACCTTGATCTCTAAACTCATTGTCATTGACAAGCATTTTCCAATTCTTCCATATGGAGTATATCATGCCACAGCTCAACAACCAGAATTTTCAGAGACAAAGTAGGAACAGCTAAAGAATTCAGTTTTTATTGGATCTTTTGATGCAAAGTATGTGAGATGATCTGGGTACCAAGCACTTCTCTGTCAGGCACTGTGCAGGGTGCACAGGCTTCTAGGCTGAAGTCAGGCCTCTGTCTGCCAGTTCCATAGGTCCCCGCAGAGCCAAATATGCATTAAAAATAATAGCCATTGTATGGAATATTAGGGAAAAGTTATGCCTAGGAGTGATGGGAACTCAGAAGACCAGCACAACAATTATTCCAGCTGCATTTTTTAAAGTTTTATTTCAGCTGAGTTAAGATTATATTATCCTATTTGATTAAAATTCATATTTTTAGAAACCTGGAGCATGATGGTAACCACAAGTCAGAGGGAATTTGAGCAGTACTCAGTAGAGGAACAAAAAGGGTTCAGTGTCCACAAGCCCATCAGTGGTATAGTGATGTAAATTATATGTTTATATGTGGGGAGAATTGGGGCATATGTAATTTGCATAATTAAGCAATCTTGGTCAAGATGTGGTCCTGCTAATCCTTGTCTCTGGGTGTTCTGGATGTACTGAAAGACAAGATGGTCAAAGAAGCCCTTATTGCTTGAGAGGTCAGCTGCCTCTCAGGAGAGGGTTACTTGGCTCTGTGGTGTGACCTCACCCTCATGGACAGTTGCCCTTACTGGGAAAGGGTCTGCCCTATGAAGTTCCTCATTTAGGAATCTAAGATGACTCAAGAAGAAAGTTTAAGGATAATGACTTACCTGTCTTCATCCAAAGTAAAGGAGACAGACAGGAACAACAAAGGCAGAAATGTCAGGCTTTCATCCTGCATTTACAAACAATTACTTGTAGGTCCAAGTTGCAGAGCCAACTAACTCCCTTTATCAAAAGCAGTTGCTAAGCACCTGTATCATAATCTCTTCTTGTATTCTGATAGTGAAGTAAATGCCAAAGGCCTTTGTAATATGATCACAGCAAGCTGCAGTGAGGTATGCATGGAGAAGGTAAAGGGCGTGTGAGCACACAGAACACAGGAGAACAGATACTCAAAATTGGGCAGAGATAGTATTTAGGATGAAGTCAGCCATGGAGGTTGCTGTGTAAATAGTTTATTCCTCTCTTTCCTTCTAACCCCTGTGAAAAAGGGATTGGAATTGAAGATAATCTCCAGTCACTAGAATGGAAGACAAACATTTGTAAGCAATTCCAGTTACTAGTACCCCCAAGTGATCTCACAATGCCAGTTGTTGGGCATTGCTATGTAAAGTGTTTTATATGCATACTTTACTCTGCCCTGATAACCCTTCTAGGCAAATATTAATATCTCCATGTTATACATCAGAAGACTAAGGCCCATAATTGAGTAAAAGGGCATGAGTTAGGAGGACTGCAGTTTTTAAGGGATGGTACATGGCTTTTGATCAATGTCTTTGTGACATAATGACTCCATCCGTTAGCCTATGCCTTCAGATCTCGGTGACTTTTTACCCCTTTGTCCTTTTCCCACTCGCTGCCTTGATGATGTACACCCACAGGTGTGTGTTTAGTTATCAAGGCTCAAGCACAGAATGCTGACTGAGTACAAGTTAGCAGCCAGAACTCTTACCAAAGTGGAAACCACAGAACTCATCGGCATCAGGTAGGACTAATGTGGGGTTGTGTGGCAGTTTCTATTTTGCATTTCTGTTCTGAATTTGAAGGACAGTCAGGACTCTGGTACTGCATTCGTTTCTTTATTTCTTATGAGTTTGAGAAGGGTGTGGGAGGAAGAAGGAAGGTGTGGACCTGGGTGGCACATGGGCCCCTTGTTAACTGGCTTCCAGCTACAGAGCCTGTGCTAAAGACCATCTGTGTCATCTTCAGTTCTGTTGTGCTTTAGATCTTTAAAGCATCTCTGGAAAAATGGAAACTGGATAGTCTTAGGTTAAAGTCCTATCCATCTATGAGTATGTGGTACATTCTCTGGAAACATTGCATTTTTGACCTCACAAGTGATTACCAAAATAATAACAGTAATAATAATAGAGCCAAATCAATAACCAGCCAACGCTAAAGATTCTTCTAAGCTCTTGCACCAAATGCAATTAGTGTGAATTGATTTACTGTTACTTATCGTGATGAGTTAATTGCCTCAAGATAAGCTGTCTTTGAACTTGTGGTACCCATGGCCTTAAAATATTTATTCTTTTAAATTGTGTAATTTGTCTCTGGCCTTATTTGAAAACTGAGCTAGCTCTGTGCTTTTTAATTGATATGAAGATCTGACTCTTGCTCTTTGGATCTTTACTCTGGTTTCGTTCCTGCCACGATTGACCCTAGGTAGAGCTGAGTCCCACCTTGGAATGATGACATTCTTAAAAGAGACAGGAGAATTAGAAAAACTTTTCATCCCTGGCTTGGTAAACTTGTCTTTGAGACTCCCAACTTTCAGAATGGCTGGGACAGAAAACAAAACAACAACAACAAAACTGCCATGCCAAAGCTACCTGCATTGTAAGCTGTGAGTGGCATTTTCATTCATGCCTGTATCCTGTGAGCCTCAGGGCTACTTAGACATCTTTGGACAAATATCTCTGAAGGCTAGTCACCAGGAACAAGAGTCCCGGGAAGCCTGTGGCCTTCCCGTGCTTCTCGCTGTAATGTGCATGTCTCTCTGTCTGTCTGCTTCTGCCCCGCTTCTGCTCTTTTCTTGTCTGTCTGCTCTGAAGCCCTGTGTGCTACAGCTGTATACGTGTGGTGTGTGGTTGGCACAGTCAAGCCTCACTTTTGGCAGTATTCACAGGGAAACGTGGATCCCCCCCATGCCTGCAAATACCAGCCAACCAGCTACCAGCCCCTCAACCTCAGCCTCCACTGCTCTAGGCAGACCCAGGGCAGCCACATGACCTGTCCCCACCCCCATGCTCACTTGTTTGTCCCTGCGCCTCACGCTTGCTCTACTCTACTTCCAGATGGCCACATTGGTCTCATCTCCTTCAGGCCTCAACCTTCATGCTGTGTTTCTGTAGGTTTAATGACATCTGGTAAATACTATGGTCACTTCTTTTGATGCTAAGACATAAGTTCTGTGAGGTGTTGGGTTTACTTTTTGTTCTGCTTGCTACACTCAGGCAGCACTTTATAGGGAATGATGGGTATACTGTCTGCCCATCTTTTAATATTATTATTATTATTATTATTTTTATTATTATTATTTACATAGGGTCTCACCTAGGCCTGGCTGGTCTCAAACTTGTTATGTAGATGAGGATGACCTTGAACTCCTAATCCTCCTGCATCTACCATCTGAGTAATGGAATTACAGGTACTGGGCATCATGCCCACTTTATGTGGTGCTCGGCATGGAAGCCAGGGTTCTGTGCATGGTAGGCAAGCACTCTACCAGATAAGCTACATTCCTAACCCTAGTCTACAGGTCTGTAGGCTGATAGATTCTTCCTGGCAGGCTTCTAGTTGGAGTGTGGGATTTTGAGCTGCTTTAAGAGCTCAGAACCACAAAGGGCCAGGATCCCACGCACCTTCTATGTGGGGCATTGCTGGGTTCATTCTCATTTCCTGTGTAACCTTGAGTCCTAAGTTTGTCCTTCTCACAGTAGTGAGACCTGCAAGATTAAAAGTGGACGAATCCTATGGGAGTGCTCTGGAGGGGAGATGCTGTGCACTTGCCTTAATCCTAGCTTCAGTGAGTCAGGCCCTGGTTAGTGCCAAGGCCCAGAGAGGGAGTGTAGCATGTGACAAGGACCTGCTTTTCAGCAGAGAGGGAATAGATGTCTGTAAAGTTGTTTCCTTTGGTTGGGCCCTGTAAGCCTTGTTTCATCATTGTATTGCATTAAGGAATATTAAAGGAGATTCCCGTGGAAGGCACATGTCTAATCCATTCTGGTGTATTCTTTGGAAATCAAGGAAAATGTAGTTCCTTGTCAGTCTTCAGTTTTGCAGCAGTATTAGTCCTGTCTGATCTGCAGTCTGGAGTCAGTGGGAGCATGCTGGTGGTTAACAGGCAGTCCAGACAGGGGCTGTACAGAGCCAGGTCACCAAGGTGGGAATGGGAAGGAAAGGGAAAGAAGAAATGACTGATTGTGCCACCAGCATGTCAGGTGTTAGAAATGCCATTGTAGAATGATATCACATTGATGCTGTCCTTTGAAACCCAGAATCATCTGTAAAATGAAGCACACTACTAGAGTGGGAAGGTTGCCGAAGTCACCCAGCTGATGCAGCAGCAGGAGAGATTGTTGCTGAAGTCACAGTTATTTGCAGTAGCCTTGATTGATCTGTGTATCAGTTGCCCGGGGGGAGAGGAAACAGGAGAGGGGGGTACCTCGGGTTTGGACTCTGGCCCTAGGTCAAAGCCTGGTTTGATGGTGACTGACTGTCTGAGAACCCTCTGCAGCAGCCTCTACTTTCCTCATCTGTAAAATGTGCATATTATTTTTTTCACCCTAGGTGGCAGGCAGGCAACAGGGACTTTGTTACCATCAGTGGATTTGAGTCCTCTTCATCTCTTCTTCTGTCACTTAAATATAAACAGGGAGGTCCTCAAATTCTAAGTGCAGGTTTTCAGGTAAAAGGAATGCCATGTGTTCTTTTGCTTTAGATGAGGCCTTTTGCACCAAAGATCATCATCTGGGCCATCAGTGAGAGTCAGTTGCATAACTCATTTTTTCAAAAATTTCACAGAGGTATACATTGTACATGGAGCCTATTCCCTCCACACCCTGCCTCCTTTATCTTATCCCCCCCCCCCCGTTATTCTCCTCCGTCACCCTAGACAGTTTCAGTTCAGCTTTTATGCCACATAAATATCCATCACGTTTGGAATGTCTGTTCTGAGCTTCGCTTCTTTATTCAGCTGCGTATTGATGAGACAGAGCAGGGTTCTTGCTCCTGGTTCTAATCCTCTCATTTCTTTGCAGTTTCCAAGTCCTTTGGCTGCCGAGTTCAGCCCTGGCCACTACAGAAGCCTAAATGATTAAGCTCTGATGTGGACTCTGGGGAAGGGTTGCAGGCCTGGGGGTCGGGGGGTGAAGGTGGACATGTTGATCGAAGTTGCTCTACAGCTATGCAGGGTTTGTTCCCGCTTTCCCAGGTGCCAGACCCCAGTGAGAAGGAGAACTTGCTCTTTCTAGAAAGTTGGAAAGGTTTCTGAAGCCTAGCCGAACATTCCTTGTATGTCATTATACTCTGGTATGTGAACCCAGGGTGTGTGTTTCTATTGGTTGGGTATCCCAGAAGTGATCAGGTTCCTCTCTTTGTGACTGTAATGAGCTCTGCTCTTATGAGCTGTCAGCACATGTGCTCTGATGCCTGTGTCCTCCAGCTTCTCTGGGTGGCACATGCACAGGGTGTGCTGGCTGTGGGATCTGCAAGCTTCATTAGGTGATCCCTGGTTGCACTCCAGAGTGGTTGCAGAAGTGTGCAGCGGCAGCAGCAGCAGCAGCAGCAGCAGCAGCAGCAGCAGCAACGCATAGATGCCCATGTCAGCCCATAGTTTGGTGTGAAGAGTTTTTCATTGCCCTGCTAGGCATGCTGTGATCTCTGTACATTTTCATTTCCATGGCTGTCATGGCCATGAGTTTTCTTCCTCCTCTCCCTCCCTGCCTTCCTTACATCTTCCCTAGTAAATAACAGCTCAACTGTTTCTTCATTTGTCTTGTTTATTTTAAAACCGTGCGTCAGTTTTTGGCTATATGTTGTAAATTCAGTCTCTCATTCTATGACTTCCACTTTACAATGTCTTTACAGGTCTTTAATGACTTGCAAGAAGACATTTAAAATGGGTTCTTAGGTTTTAGGGTACTGATTTTAGGCTGGTTGGCGGGGCATCACATGAATCATTAATAGGCTGTGACAGGTGCCTGGCTGCTGAGTCCCTCCAACCCTGGTGGCAGAGAAACATAGGTGTCCTGATGTGGACTCTGCTAGCAGAGAGTTGGAGGCCTAGGGTAGGGGCAGGTGGACATGCTGATTGCAAGGGTTCCTAGTGAGAAGGAAACTGGTTCTTCTGAGAAAAGTTGGGAGGTTTCTTGACATGTCGTATGGTGAGTTAACATGCTCAAGGAGTGAGTGTGAATATATGTGATGAATCTGTCCAATATCAGGCACAAGATAGCATGTGTACTATTAGTAACTTACGGATGAAAAAATACTGGAACAATCATTTTTGGCTTACATCTGTGAAGTGTGACAGCATAATCCTTCACAGCATAAGTGAAATCATTCACTTCGGTAGGGATGGGAAATGCCTTTAGAGAACGTGATCCTATGAACCATGCTTTGTGGATGATGTTTGATGCTTTGCCTGTAGTGAGTGGTTCAGCACTGAATTCATTTTGGGCTTCTTTATTCACATGGCTTCAGCTTTTTGTCATAGAGACATAGCATATAAGATATCACATCCCTTTCTTTTCTTCCATGTCACGTGGTGTTAGGATCAATTGATTAATGAGGATATTAAGAAAAAAGACACAATATGGCTTAGACAGCTCAAGCAGAAAGGAGCAAGGTCAGAATGACAGAGATACTTACAAAATAGATCATGAGGTACCCTCAGAGGGACAGTTCTATCTGCCCAGGCCCATTAAGTTGTCCTAGAGTTTAACAAGGTAGAGCAGGGTGAGGTGGAGTGTCTTTAGAAAAGAAGGAACAGCTCAAAGATGTGAGTGGAGCTTCAGGGTGATAATGCATGGAGCGAGCTATTGTGCACCTGTCTCTTATACACCCGGCTCTCACAGCACATGCCTCAAGGTCACGTGGGGCTTTATACATGCCTTTCCCACCAGATGCAGTGACTGCTTTATCACAGGAGACTCTGAGGAGAGCCTGCCCACCTCTCTGTAGGCTTCCTCAGACTCAGGAGCCTCTGAGCAGGAGGAAGTGGGGAACTTGTAAAGAGAATGATGGGTGAGAAGCAGTTAGGGGTGTAGCCCAGGACATGGTACATGAGAATCAGGTCAAAGTGACAGCAGTAAGGAAGGATGGGGTGTGACTGAACCACCCCAGGGACCGGGGTGACCATGGAGAGTAGTACAGGCAGAGCTGTGGACAGACATGGAACAGACAGGCCTGCAAAGAAAGCACATTCCCCACCCCCCCAGAGGGCAGAGGAAGCCACAGCTTGAGCAGAGGTATATATGGTCTTCTTTCATGTGTGAAAAGATTATTCTCAGGAGGTCCAATGCAGAAGGAGCAAGGAGTCTGGGCAATAGGGTGGTTTGTGCTGTACATGCAGGTGAGGGTCAGATTTCTTACCTGGCCCTCACTGACTGTCTAAACTCCTCCTCCCTTCTGGACACTCTGCTACAGAAGTTCAGCTCTGGGTCTGGGGCTGTTTTCCATCTTGATTGGTTAATCTATTTAACATAATGTCTACATATTTCTGATTACTTGACAATGCATTCAGTTGTAGAAAGCAGGGAAACGTGGCAATGTAAGAAGAAATAATTAAAGTAAATATAACCCGAGTTGTGCTTACTTAATCTTTTGGTATATTATATTCCATTTTTTTCTTGTATGCCTACAAGAATCCTGGGTGACTAACGTATCTTCAGAGTGCAGACGTGGGCTGGAGGGAGCGCTCATGTGTCACAGGTACAGTCAGCGCCTTCCCTCCTTTCCTTGGGTGCTGTGCTCGGGGCTGTCAGGTCGGTACACTGGAAAACAGCCAAAAGGAACTCAGCTCCTTGGAGTGCGTGTTCTCATGGGGAGAGTAAGAGGCAAAGTGTGTGTCATAGTACAGGATGGTGAAAGCCACGGCAGGGAACATTTCAGTAAAGCAGTTGGGAGGTAGGAGGGGATGATCGCTGAGCTCATGGAGCAAGACTCTAAAAGAAGTGTGTCTGGGAGAGCTGGGGTCCAGGGAGGACATGCCAGTTTCTGCAGTCATCACTTGCCATCAAAACTTGGGATGGGACAAGAGCATAAACAGTCATGGATTTGAACACTGTCATCTCAGCCTGGCAGTGGTGATGGAGGGTGTCCTGGAGCACACTGCCATCTCAGCCTGGCAGTGGTGATGGAGAGGGGTCCTGGAGTACACTGCCATCTCAGCCTGGCAGTGGTGATGGAGGGGGTCCTAGAGTACACTGCCATCTCAGCCTGACATTGGTGATTGAGAAGAATCCTGGAGCACACTGCCATCTCAGCCCGGCAGTGGTGATGGAGGGGGTCCTAGAGCACACTGCCATCTCAGCCTGGCATTGGTGATGGAGGGGGTCCTAGAGTCCACTGCCATCTCAGGCTGGCAGTGGTGATGGAGAGGGGCCCTAGAGTACACTGCCATCTCAGCCTGGCAGTGGTGATGGAGAGGGGTCCTGGAGCACACAGCCATCTCAGCCTGGCAGTGGTGATGGAGAGGGGTCCTAGAGTACACTGCCATCTCAGCCTGGCAGTGGTGATGGAGAGGGGTCCTAGAGCACACTGCCATCTCAGCCTGGCAGTGGTGATGGAGGGGGTCCTAGAGCACACTGCCATCTCAGCCTGGCAGTGGTGATGGAGGGGGTCCTAGAGCACACTGCCATCTCAGCCTGGCAGTGGTGATGGAGGGGGTCCTAGAGTACACTGCCATCTCAGCCTGGCAGTGGTGATGGAGGGGGTCCTGGAGTACTTAGCAGCACTGTCAGGCAAATAAACTCCCTGGCCTCTTACAGTAACTGTGTTTTGACAGTTTTTTGTTCTTTTTTCATTAAGTTTTTTTAATTAATTAAATTTATTTATTTTACATCTTGACCATAGTTGCTCCTCCCTCCTCTCCTCCCATCCCTCTCCTACCTCCTTTCTGCCCACCCTCTCCAATCCACTCCTCCATTTCTATTCAGAAAGGGGCAGGCCTCCCATGGATATCAACAAAGCATGACATATCAAAATACGATAAGACTAAGTACTCCCCTTGTATTAAGGCTGGGCAAGGCAGCCCAGTATGAGGACTAGGGCCCCAAACGTCAGCAAGAGAGTCAGAGACATCCCCTGCTCCCACTGTCAGGAATCCCACAAGTAAACCAAGCTACACAACTGTCACATACATGTAGAAGGCCCAGGTCTGTCCTATCCCACGCAGGCTCCTTGGTTGTCAATTCAGACTCTTGAGTTCCTATCAGCCCAGGTTAGTTGATTCTGAGGGTTTTCTTCTGATTTCCTTGACCCCTCTGCTCGTACAATCCTTCTTCCCTCTCTTCAGTAGGATTCCCTGGACCTGGCCTAATGTTTGGCTGTGGGTCTGCGTCTGTTTCTATCAGTTGTTGGATGAAGCTTCTCTGATGACAATTGGGGTAGGCACTAATCTATGAGTATAGCAGAGTATCGGTAGGCATCATTACATTGACATTTTTTTTTCTCTTGTGTTTGGCTCTATCTTAGGTCTTTGGGCTATCCAGCCTCTGGGTCCTGGCACTTCAGTCAGTCTGACAGTATTTTTTAACCTCCAGATTTCAGAGGAGGAAACTAACACATCAGGGGTTAGAGGAAAATGCCCAAGTTCTATGGCTCAGGAGATGGTGGGAACCATCTCCTGATCCATTGCTCTAAGGAGGCAGGAAGACACAGAAGGTCAGGTACTCCATGGTCCTACCACCAGCTCTTGTTTACCATAACTACTTGCTCAGTGTTGGTGGGGAGTCCACCTTGGCCAAGGCCTTGTTGGGTCTTTAGCAGGGAGTTTGAGATCCTTGAGCAGTATATTCATCTCCATCCTAGCTTCTTTCCTCTTCTGCTCTGTGCCTTCTGCTACATTCTCTGCTCCCATCGCTATTTCTGCAGGGCTTCTTTCCTGGTAGCTGTGGGCTTGTCATTTCTGATTGGGTGCAGGCAGTTGAAAGAAATCAGTAGGATGTCATGAATTTTGCTGTGCACAATCTTGCTAGAATAGGTGGAAATGTGGCTGTCTTCTTGACATTTCAGTGTTTCCTGATGCAACAAAAACGAGGCTCCGTTCTATCTGTGTAACTGCTGTGAAACTGTTCTCTTATTGCGGCTGTTAATTTCCTATTTCTTTTCTGTCATTTTCTTCTATAACATGTTGACTTCGAAAATAACGGTGGTGACAGCTCACACAGGAAGTACTTACCATGTGTCATATGCTGTATTTATAGTATCTTACTCCATCCCTACAGGAGCCAATGTTATATCCATTTGATAGATGAGAAAAGAGAGGCATAAAAAAGGTCAAGAGGCTTTCCCTGGTGATGAAATGGTCCAGCTTAGACTTGGGCCTGCATTGGCTTCAGAGGCTTTTCTTAGGTCTCTGTATCTCTAAGAGATACAGATCTCTCTCTCTCTCTCTCTCTCTCTCTCTCTCTCTCTCTCTCTCTCTCTCGTGTGTGTGTGTGTGTGTGTGTGTGTGTGTGTGTGTGTTATTGTTGTTTTAAGAGACTTGCTGTGTAGCCCAGTTTTGCCCCAAAATCATGATGCTTATGCCTCAGCTTCCTGATTGCTGGTATTAAAGCTATACCCCATCATACCTGGCTTCAAATGTCTTTTTGTTCTTAGTATCTTTTAAATTCTTACATTAATCTAGCATCATTCTTTTTTGTTGCCTGTAGGTAGTTTTGGCTGTATAAAGGAATATGTGCTCTAAATTCCTTGGGCATGTTTAGTTGAATTCATTGCTGTACTTGAACTTGGTCAAAGGTTTTGGAGTTAACTCAACATGTGTCTATGTCAGCATTTGCTCTTGCATATGTTTCCTCCTGTGTGACTTTAGGCAGGTCACATAATCACCGTTAAATTCAGTTAACTATCTAAATGAAAAGAAAGCAATGGAGGGAGGGAGGGAGGGAAGAAGGAAGGAAGGATAGAAGGAAGGAAGGGAGGAAGGGAGGAAGCATTTCCAGTTTATAAGATTGTTGTGAGGCCAACCAAGTACATGGAAAGTATCTCTTACCGTGGATTGTGTACACGGTGTCTGTGTATGAGTGGTCCTTTATGTGTGCAGGTCTTCAAGCTTACTCAAGGAGCATGTTGCTGTAGCAGTAGGGATTACCTCCTGAGGTCACCACAGTGACAAAACATCTCATAAATCCAATTCTAGAGTCTGTGGGAGAGGTAGCTCAGACACTGAGAGAACTAGGTATGGGAGCAAAAGCCCTCTGTAGGTGTGGCGATGACCTGATGGATCTAACTCTGCTGTAATCTTACCTCTGCCTCCTAACATAACACTTGGCAAGTGATAGCTTGTTTATGCACATATATAAGCATTTTATTAGAAAGGATATTTTGCCTCAGTTGGTTATATATTTTACAGCGGATCTGCCCTGAGCCTGATATATTACCATTCTCTCTCTCTCCCACACACACTAAAGTAATTTATCCATTCTTTTCCCTTCGCATCTCCCTATTTTCTTCCTACTTCCTACTGTTCTCTTGCCTCCGCTGGCTGTGGGGGAGATGGAGACTACCTAGTGACTGGCTGTATGTAAATCTGAGCTCTGAGATTCCTCTCTGGGCACTGTGCAGAGGGCCTGGCAGAGTGGCTTCTCCTGGTCAGCTTGAGAATAATCTGGAGCCTGTAAGAGCCAGGCCCTCTCTTCTCTGGCATCATTTAATACTAGGCATATTTTCATCAACGTAAAAGTATGATTGTAGACAAAAGATGAATGGATGTTTAATTGGGTGTCTACATGACAAAGCCGAACTTAGTTGATGGCTAAATAGACTGTGAAGGTGCTGTGACCTTTGAAAACAACTTCTGTGGTCTGATTATCGCACCATCAAAAAGAAGCATACCAGCTGTTCTCTGACTGCCGCTCACTCTGCTAACTCACTTAAAGGGCAGCACTAAGGAAGTGTCTTCAGTGGCTTGCGGTGTACCTCATTGGTTCGACCCTCAGCACCAGGGAAATAGCAAACTCTTTTTACTCCTGTTTATAGGATTGTGTCACAGGCATGAGTCATCGTTGGTGTGTACAGAGATGGTGCGTTGTGGTGATGTGGGAGGGATACTTTGAAGCCTTTGTGGATGGTGGGAGGATCATGGTGCTTGGTGAGGGGGTGGACCTTGCTTTGCACACCTCAGGCTGCCGACAGGCCTCTCTGCTATAGGAAGAGGAGGTCTTCTCTAGGGTGGAAAGGAAAGGGATGTTCTCATGGAAAGTTGGTAGGGCTTTCTACGGGGAGGTTTTTCAAGTCTCAGATGACCAAGTTGGTAAATGTAGGCATAGTTCAGCCTCAGCATGTGAGGAGCTTGCTTCCACAATTCCCCACAGACACCAGCATTTGCTCAAGTCCTTTCTCTAAGATGGCCCAGGATATGCACATGACTGAGGCACATTACAAATACTTTGTCTCCAGATTAACTTTCCATATCTAAAGCAATGTTACAATTTAAATAGTTGTTATAGACATCTGGGCATGCCCAAAACAGACACATTTTGAGAACCTAAAAGAATTTTGAGAATTTAAAAGAACTTTGGATCCTTGATTGAATCCCCAGAAATGGAACTTGTGACTACAAAGGCCTGACAGTGTTGTGCAACTGATTAAGCACAAATGTCCTGAGACCTGTTGCATTTTGTACTTCTCAAATTACAGTCCTGTTCTGTTTTGTGACCTCTTTGCAACCTTGGCAGGTGAGCAGAGGTTTATTAGGGAATTGAAAGTGTTGGGGAGGAGAGTAAAGATAGGCAGGGTGTGGAGGTGTGAGTTTGTAATCCCAGTAGTGGGGAGGTGGAAATCTGTGGATCTCTAGCCCAAGTGGTGACCTCCAGGCCAATGAGAAACAAAACAAGATGGTGGCTCCTGAGGAGCAACACCTGAGGTTGACCTCTGACCTCCACCCGCACACCGTACAAATGAATATGAACACACTTGAGAGTGGGCACATGCACTCCCCTCCCCCAAAAAACAACCGGAATTGTCATGGTTGACTAGTGATGGATCCCATATCTGAGCCCACCTCTTAGTTTCTGGTTTATTCATGGTTTTACTGCATTTACTTAATCTTGCTTGATGTAACAGTAATCATGTCATCATTCTGGGCCCACTAGAGTGTGAAGGTACTTGTGGTCTAATAATGCTGCATCTAATACATATCTTGCACCAACTAGTCCACTTGGTACAGGTTGCTACAGCAACATTTTCTTTTCCTGCATTTACCAGAATGTCAATCAAGTAAGTGGTTTATCTTCTGTTTTAATTTTCTAGGTCTATCTACCCAGGATGTCAAACTTAGGCTTATAAAATTGTGCTCCACATCCCCAGATTTCCCACACTAGAGTCATGTGATACTGTCATCCTCTGCATGGAAAGGTCCATCTCATAGGGGAGGTTCACATTTTGGTCTCTGAGCCATTGGTGACACACCCGAAACTGGAATGAAGCACTTGTTTGCACTGATGAGACTTTTTCTGATAAAAATCCATGAACTTAGGGAGCCACTGCCTTACAAATTCAATTGCACCTTTTTTTCAGCCTGCACTGAGTCAAGAGTAGATACCTTCTGAGAATTGGCCCATGACCCAGAACTCACTCCTGCCTCATGTCACCCCAGCAGCTTGCTGAACTCAGCTTTTTGTTTTCACCCTGTTAGTGAACTCTTCAGTGAGCTCACCAGAGCTGTTCTCTCTGTGTCTGTCCTGTGGACACTGGTAAGGCCATTTCTAATTGGGATTCTTGGTGTATTTGACTCTACCATCTCTCGCACTCTGTGGACAGCGGCCTTGGACCTCACAACTCCAGAAGCTTCTGATTCCTCTGCCTGAGTACGCTCTCTGCAGCCCTCCTTCCCGTCCACCACTCTGGGCCACCAGTGTAATACAGAACTGCCAGGTCTCTTGCTACAGCCACATTCAGTCATAGAGCATCTTCCAAGTTCCTGCCCAGAAGACATCTATACCACAGGAGTTTTTTTGTGTTTAAGATTTATGTCTCTACTCATTCTCTGGTCTGGGGGGGCTGGTGGTCTAGACTTCTACTTTTACACCCATAAGACTGGTATCATTTCTTTCTCTTTTGTGATCTAGATGACCCCTTTACTTGAGGCTTTTAGCCTCTTTCTTCCCACACATCATCTCAACAATTGGGTCCATCTGACGTCCCTTCTTCTTCTCTCTAGCTGCTCACATTCTTGCATGGGTGTTTGTTCCCCTGACTCACTGTGGCCCCCAGTGCCTGTTGCCTGTACCACTGAAGCAAAGGATGATTGGTTTGTGCCTCACTCTTGTTTCTTTCAGTCCATCCTCTTTTTAGTTTCCAGAGCAATAAAATGTGAACAAGATGTCTACAGTTCAAATACAGGAGTTTGATGGAATTAAAAACCACATCATACTCTAGTGCTTTCCTCTCTAAGCAAATATGAAGTTATTATTTTTGGAATGCTAGCATTTGCACAGACATCAAAAAAGACACTGATATGCTTTACTGCCCACATAGGGCTGTCACTCCCTTGCTTGACACCTAATGTTCGCTCCTAAAACTTAACATTAGTGTTTCCACAGAGCACACATTATCAGTTGGTGTGTGAGTATGTGTGCGTGCAGGCACATGCTCATACTTGTGCACCACAGTGAAAACCAGCAGTGACCTTAGTCTTTCCAAGTCTACCATGGCTGTTAGTTGATGGTTGTTATTAGTTAATGGTTATCTCTGGGCTGGCTCATATCTATGATATCTTACAAGGCCAGCCTGTAATCCCCCTGAGAAGAGCTGTGAGGAAGATAGATGCCCAGATGACCAGTGAAAAAAGCTCTGCCTGGGGCTCCAAAACAGTGCAGACTAGGAGACTATGAGGCTTTGGACAACTTCCTAAATCACTCTGTGCCTCCATTTTCTTATCAGTAAAATGGGAACAATAATTGTACCCATATAAAATGGTGAGACTTAGAAGAATGAGTCCATGAAGAGCATGGCTACCCAACAGACGGTAGGTCAGGAAATATTAGATGAAACAGCTTAGTTATGGTGGTAGAGCTCAGAAAGCTGGTTAGATAACCCCAGTGCACCTGAACAGAAGCTATGGCTGACAGCTCCCTGTCTTTTTTCTGGTCCCTTTCTCTTGAGCCTCAGTAAGAACTTTAGGCTTTCTTCCAAGTGAACTATGTGGATGCCATGAGTTATGTCTCCCTAACTCTTGGCTGGATTCTGTTCTGAAGTTTCAGAATAAATAACTTCCCTTATGAGGTCCGGTGCCATTTGCTATTTGAGAGTATCTCGTGTATGAACTAAGTTTTATGATTTAGTTTGCCTAGGTAGCATTTAATCTTTGGAAACTCATATATATTCAGGGAATTGCAAGCCTGCCTTCATTCATCATGGGATCTCCAGGTCAGAGAACAGTGTCTCACTCACAGTAGGAGGTCAGCAAATCGATGCCTCAGATATGAATTTTAAGATCTGAATCAGTAACACAACCAGAGTGGGTTAGCTAGGGTTTGCCTGCCTTCTCACTTGCCGTAGCTGCTGGAGAGTTCTCCGATTGACACTACCAAGGCTTCTCAACTTCAAACTTGGTTTGCCAGAAAGGTCCAGGTGTGGCTCAGTGAATGTAGTTTAGGACAGAGGACCCCAGCAGGAGATTTCATGGAATGATGGAAAAGGTTTAGGGAACAGAGTTGAGCCCAGGGAAAGGAGTCATTATCTTTCAAGCCCCAGAACAGTTCACCAGAAAGACATCTGCTCAGGCTAGTGCTGAGCTTACCGTATCCATTGGCCTGATACTGCAGTCTACATGGGAGGGTGTGTCAGAGTGCTGCCCCGAGCCTTCCAGTGGCAAGAACTGACATGTGGCTAAAAATCTGTCGCTTGGGGACCGAGCTCTCGTTTGGCCTCATCTGCACCTTCTCTTTCCTCGTGGCATACCTGTTTGCCATGTTTTCTTCTCATTAGAAATTCTCCTAGGAGTCTGCATGGGAACTAAAAGGCCTTGAAACCCTCATGTGGCAATTTATCTGCTTTGCCACATGAAGGATGGACTTGGCTCCACCGTCTGAATTTGGCTCGTAGGACCATTTCTTACTTTGATCGCCCCTCTCCTTCTCGGCTGTTACTTGCTGACCACCCCAAGTGGGCAGTATAACATTCTCAGTTTCTTTTTTTGATGTCTGTGTAAATGCTAGAGTTCCAAAAACAATAAATTCATAATGTTTGCTTATTTAGAGAGGAAAGCACTAGACTGTGCGTGGCTTTTAACTTTGTAATAGTCCTTTATTGGAAGTGTAGTCCTTTTGGCCCTGTGTGGTTGGTAGATGAGAAACCCCTACAAGTTTTGCCTTTGTTCCAGGCCTGTGGTCCAAACCACAAGGGTTCCGCAAAGGAACTGATGGCAAAATATAGCTCTGCATAGGACAGCATTAAATATTTTGTGTCCCAGGATGCTTTTGATGTAGATATTCTCTGGGGACCTCCTGCAGCTTCTTTGTCTTTCTTTTGTAGAAAAATAATAAATTCCTGGGCCTTCCTGAGGTATGACATTTCTTTCTTTTTTTTTTTAAGATTTATTTATTTATTATGTATACAGTGATCTGCCTGCATGTATGCCTGCAGGCCAGAAGAGGGCGCAAGATCTCAGTTATAGAGGGTTGTGAACCACCATGTGGTTGCTGGGAATTGAACTCAGGACCTCTGAAAGAACAACCAGTGCTCTTAACCTCTGAGCCATCTCTCCAGCTCCCAACCTTTCTCTTAAGAGGATTTGGGCTGGAGATATTGTCCAGTGACAGAGTGCTTACCTAACAGTGCAAGGCAACAGTGCAGTTAAACCTAGGTGTCAATCTCTAGTGCTAAAATCAATACAGTTGAAATGGCATCCTTCTCTCCACTGGCGTGACATGCGGAGAGGGGCAGGGGTGGATTCTAGGCAACAGAAGTGATTGAGTGTAAAAGTGGCTGTGGTAAGCGCCAGCTTTTTTGTCTGAATGATCAGCAGATTATGTAGCACGATATGAATCTGAAGTTGCTTGGAGTTATGCTTGCAGCATTTCCCTGTGGAGAAAACTAGAAGACAGTTAGATAGTCCTACCTATGGAAGAGAGGAGGGGTCATACCGAACATTCACATCCAGCCGTCAGTGGTGTAAAAATGACAATGGAAACTGGAGCAGACAGACATAACAGGCCTCAAGGCAGTGCTTTAGAGAGAGTCAAGCCTGAAAATCAGGGCTGAAAAGCCGATCTTGTCAGGCAGTGCCGAGGCCATCAGCAGAAGCTGGCAATAGCAGTGCTGCCATGTCCTTTTATACTGGGAGGTGGCACCATCTGACAGATGTGGGACATGGGGTCTGACAAGACGGTGTTGGCCAAACCTTTGGGAACTGTTTTCCCGGGAGATGACAGAGCGCTAAGTGGGAAGGGGAGGAGTGGAAGGCATGGGCAGAAGCTGCTTCGAAGGAGTGTTGGGTATACAGTAAGGAGAGAGAAGACTTAGGCAAAGGGCTTCCTTGTGTTTACCCATCCGTCTCTCCTCACTGCCTCTCTGTGGGAAGACTAGAAGCCATTGCTGGAGGCCGTGGACGCTTCGGGTCAGGGAGGGCATCCCCCCTGCTGGTTGGTTCTCTCCACAGCCAGTCATTGCTGTTACTGCTTTAGTGCCTGTGCATAGTAATGGTGAAAAGATGGATGCATTTGTCAGTCGCGGAGTCTAGGTGGACATAATAGACACAGTGACGCGTCAGCCTCTGTGAGTGCAAGAGTTGTTGTAAAATTGCTGATGGACACCATGGGGAGCTCTCAGCACGGTGTCTCAGCTGTTGGTTGTGTTCCACCCTTTCATCCAGAGCATGGCCTAAGAAGGTAGCTATTATCCTTAGGTTTCAGATGAAGAAAGAGCTCGGAGACGTTTTGCTACTTGTCTGAGGTTCCACTGCAAGGTGATTTCCACCTGTGAGGTTAAACATGCTTCATCTGAGCACCTCCTGCAGCATCCAGAGTACTGAAGCCATCTTAGGGGCCCATTGTAGCACGAATCTTAGAAGGACTTATTAATAAAACAAATCTGGGGCCAGGTAGTGGGGTAAATGCTGGAAGATCAGAGAAGCAGAACAAGCCACAGCTACCTCACCTTGCCAATTCCTCAGCTGATCCTGTTTCCTCAGACTGGAAGTCTCCGAGTCTTCATCCAGAATGAATCTCAGCTGAACTGCTGCTAAAAGCCTAAAAGCTTAACCAGCTCTAGGTCCTGGTTTTCACACCTTATGTACCTTTCTGCTTTCTCCCATTACTCCCTGGGATTAAAGGTTCTTGTTACCACTAGGATTAAAGGCGTGTGTGCCACCATTTTCTGGCCTCTATATCTAGTGACTGTTCTGTTCTCTGAAACCAGATATGTTTATTAGGGTGCACAATATTTTGGGGAACACAACACCACAGCCCATGAGCTGCTTCTTACTGCCTTGACAGAAAGCTGGTGTTGATAGATGGGCCCAAATGCCAAACAGGATTCCTGCCACTCTGTCTGAGCTACATGGCACCGTGACACAGGAGGACACTTTGGTATGAGAAAGAGCCTAGCATATGGCAGTGATTCAGGTACATATCTTTTTTGAGGCTGAAGCCAAGGTCTTCCTAAGGGTACCTGATGGGTACTCCTTCCCTTCCTTGCATTGAGTTCCCAGAGGCAGTATGCGAGGGGGTCAGACAGGGCTGTGGATCCATTTGTGACTTTATTCTGTAAGTGCTTCCTTTGGCCTAGGTCAGGCTGCACTGGCTTTTGCCAGCTACATGTCCCCACAGCCTGGCACTGTGCGTTGTTACAGATTCTGACAGGGAACTGTCGCTAAGGAAGTTGTTTGGAGGAAGGAACAAGAGTATCCAGGATTAGATTGTAACAGAAACTGCTTTTAATGCCATCCATTTAAAATAGTGATTGGTTGGCATATTACTGTTTTATTTATCTTCTTTGGTGCCAGGGCTCGACAAGAAGAGCAATCATGAAATACAGACTGCAGTTTTGTTTAGTGGCATCCCTGGGACCTACCTTACCCTGGCCACTTGGGGCTGCATGGAAGCAGGATGTGTTGGTTGGTTTTGATGTCAGCTTGACGTAAGCTAGAGTCATGTGGGAAGAGGGAACCTCAATTGAGAAAATGCCTGCGCCAGATTGGCCTGTGGGCAAGCTTATGGTACATTTTCTTGATTAATGACTGATGTAGGTGAACTCATCCCACAGGAGGCAGTGTCATCCTGGGTGATGGTCGTGAATAGTATAAGAAAGCAGGCTGAGCAAGCCATAGGGAATAAACTAGTAAGCAGCACTCCTGTATGGCCTCTGCTTCAGCTCCTGCCTCCAGGTTCCTACTTTGAGTTCCTGCCTGACTTTCCTTCCAGATGTACTGTGACCAGGGCATGTGAGCTACAATAAGTCCTTTCCTCCCTGAGTTGCTTTTGGTCATGGTAGTTTATCACAGCACTAGGAACCCTAACTGGGACGAGCCATTCCCCGGTGACAGGGTCTACTGGGCCCGCTCATTTGTAGATATGCTGGTGTCATACTCTCCCCGGAGGCACACTTGGGGAAGCTGGCAGAGGCTCACCATTTCTGTTCCTTGTCCCCCTAGCCTTTCCGCTGTGCCCATTGTCATTACTCATGTAACATCTCTGGATCTCTGAAGCGACATTACAACAGGAAGCATCCCAACGAGGAGTACGCCAACGTGGGCAGCGGGGAGCTTGCAGCTGAAGCACTCATCCAGCAAGGTAGGTGAGGGGCCCAGGCCTGCTGAGAAGCACTGCTAGACGCCAAGAGCTCAGGTCTAACCCATGGACTTGGCATCACGTTAGTTCTTCCCCTCTGTTGGTATGTCATCGCCACCCTCATTATTCGCCAGAAGGCACGAGTCAGAATTGCGACTGTAATGTCGTAATCTAAAAGGGTAGTGGCAAAAGTTTCAGTCTCTGATACTCGCCACAATATTTACCAATACTGTTGTCTGCTCTTGGTTTGCACATACTGTTTGCAGGGTAGAAATTTTAGGCCTTATTTTCTTCATTCAGTGTTATTGACAAGAACATTTTTTTGTTGTCCTTTGCTACAGTCTTTGACTTCGTAATTATAACTCCTGAGGACTGTTGGTAATACAGCATTGCATGTAAGAGATGAAAACTTCTGTGGCTGAAAAATATAGTTTCTAAGGTTTTTTTCTCTTTTTAACTATTACTGGTACATATACATATAAAAGAATAAGCATAAATATAACCTGCAAAGTCATTCAGTGTTATTAGGGTTGACTACTTGGTATTGTTTCTAGGGTATGTTTCTAGGTTTGACTACTTGGTATTGGATAATCAATTAGGGGGATCTTCTCCATGGAAGTCTAATTTTCCCTCTCTCAGGACTTGTTAATTGCTTTTAGCTCTTCATCCATGTGTTGGGCCCTGTGAGATTTCCCCCCATCTATCTTGGGATGTCAGCTGGTGGTGGAATTGTTTAGGTCTTGGGTCGGAAGCCATGTTGTTGAGATTTCATGGGTGTAGCTTCTGTAGCATAGCTAGAAGGTATGATCTCACAGAACATTTGATGGTCCTTTGGCTCTTACAGTCTTTATGCCATCCCTTCCTTGATGTTAAAGAAGACCCCATCAACTCCAGAGAGGGGGCTAGACATGGGGCAGGTAGGAGGGAAAGAGTGGGAAGGGAAAATGATGTAATTATATTTTAATTAGATTTAAAAATAAAATTGTAACCAGTGCTACTAAGATATATTTAGTAGTTGAACTTTGCAGGGGGGATTTATAGAAAAACACATTTTGAGTACACAGGTACTTTAGCTATCCTGAAAAATATTTTGAACATTTATTGAGAATTAATGAAAACCCCTGTAAATATTGAAAAATTTCATAGTTTTTCTTTTTGAGGTTTTATTGAAAATAAATAACCACACATTACCACCGAAGAGGGCATAACACACGTGCTGTCACCACACAGAGAAATATGGCTGTCTTTATGTCTCCATTCCAATAATTCAGCTAGGACTGACTGCAGTGAATAGCTTTAGTCACCGCTTCTTATTAGCTGGTGACTCTGTGGAGCTGAGGGAGGTTTTACAAACCTGTCTGGCTACCAGATGGAGGACTGAGAGCTGTGTCACAGCCAGGGATACTTATTTTTCCGATTCAGCACAAAGCATCCCTTGCTGAGTTGCCTAGAGATGCATCTCCATGTAACACAAATGGATTGTCTATATCCAGCAGCATTCAGTGACAGAGCAGAACAGGAATAGATGAGCAGCTAAGACTCTCAGGATCCTTTTCGAGCTATCCATCAGAAATTTGTCAGAGTGCAAGAGAGAAAACGGGCCTTTCGTTTTCTTCAGGAGAAGTTTTATGATGCTAGGAGCAGGATGGTGCAGCAGAGGGGCGGATCTTGGCTCAGATCTGGGTTTCCTCTCCTTGAGTTGCACTGTCTTAGGCAGTCACCTAGCCTGTCCTTGTTGGACTCCTTGACTACAGAGCACCATCTTCCATGAGGGTAGAGAAGATGCTGTTCAGGGGCATCTGGCACAAAAGACCATTTCATTCCTAGATTTGCTTTTTTTTTTTTTCTGAAAATATTTAAAACTTTGGGGACCATTGCTTAGAGTCTTCCTTTTCTGTGCTAAGGATGGAACTCAAGGCCCTGCACATGCTAGGCAAGCGCCTTCCCATTGAGTTGCACCACTAGCCACCGTTGCATTATTATTATTTTTTTTTACGACAGTCGTCATGTCCAGGAATCATTCGGGAGAATGGATTTGAGTTAGAGTTGCCGTAAATAATGAGTGGGAAGCTAGGGCTTAGTTTTCACATCCTTCACACTCTTGGATTTGATTGGCAGAAAATAGATGTTCAGTGTGGCTGGTGGGACAGGCCCATGGATCTGATTGATGACACTATCACTGCTTTTAGACTTTCATCACTGCCTTGCCAAAACTGTGCTGAACTTGAACTGTTTTATGCCCCAAGTTTTCTGTTCACTTTCTAAGGCTTTCCAATCAATTGGCATTTTCTAACAGGACCTGGGTTTCATATTTAAGCTTTGAAGATCGGTGCTTGATCATTTTCTTTCATGTGTCTCCATCCCCATCTCCCAGTCCCATTTTAGGGGCTTGTTGAAGAAGCAGATACCTAAATGTGTCTTCACCACTCTGGTACTATTTAGACATTAGACTTCTAAGCATTACATGAAGCAGTTTATTCCTGGCTTGTAATGTATGTGCATCTCATATTCTGAGGGTAGATTCTCTAAGTCATCACTTGATCATCAATACGGATTTGAAGCATTCTCCTATATAAATGTATATATTGTGCTGTTTAAGGAAGACATACTTGACAGTCCCCCTCCCCCAACTCCTGCCCCTTCACCAAAGCCTGATTAAAGCTTGCTCGAGAGTTAGGTTAGCAGTCATAGGCACTGAGGTGTGTAAGGTGCTTTGGTGCCAGGCTTCAAGAAGTCATAACTCCTTTCTAAGTGGTGTGTGATATGATGAAGATGGGTCTTAGCAAAGGTCAGTTTCCCAGTACCACAAAGTACCCTGTCAGATTTCTCTAGATTCTCTGGAACACGCACAGGGTTGGGAGCTACACAGACCTAACTGGGGTCTCTGCACAGCGTGGCCTTTGGACCAGGTACTTATCTTCCCTGGACTTGATCTTGCATTCAGAATCATCACAGGGGAAGCTAATACCTGCCCTCAACAGTAGTTGCCAAAATTAGATCTTGTTCTCTAATACTTGCAGCTATTTCCTGACATGAAGTAAATGCTTGATGAAAACCCTAAGCTATTACGTTTGTCTCCATGTTTCCTCATGCACATGTCTTTTCAGCCTCTTCTGTGCAGCCAGCCCAGTGCTAGCCACTGAAACTCAGTACTAAACTAGGTGGCTTTATGGTGGCACTCATTGGCATTCCTTCCTGAGTTGGAACCTGCTTGTCTCTTTTGTTCAGTAGCACTGGGACTAGGCAGCTCCTTTCAGGACCTCATGTTCTGATGGTGCGGCTAAAGGATTCTTCCCTTCCACATGAGAGGAGGTCCTGCCTGGGAGTACCATCAGCTGCTTCCACAGTGGCTGAGCCCTCTGTGGAGGCCCTGTTTGAGAGTCACTGAAGTGACAATAGATAGTCACGACCAGAGGAGAAATGACAGGAGGTATGTCACGAAGGCTTCATTTTTGGCTTCTGCTGAAGTCTTTGTTATTTTGAACTACTGAATTAGAAAAATGTAAATCTGTATCCATGGGAGCACATGCATATCGTATTATTCATGCTAATCTCAGGAAATAGCGTAGCAGAAAATCCAGAAACTGTGAAGTCGCTCATAAGTTATCAATTTAATTTATGGACATGTTTAAAACATCTAAAATCAAGATTCATTGAGTTGTTGGTAGAGGCTTCTAGTGGTGTGATGGTATGCCTTATTATTGATTATTATTGAATGGGTTATTTTTTCCTATGATATAGTCCTAAAGGTTGGTATCCTTATTCACCTGTTTTCAAATTAGAAGCTGACAGAGCGCAATGACGATATGACCAGGCTAATCCAGTCTCCTGATTCGATTCGGTATTTGGTGAAGCAGAAGAGGGGGATGAGGGCGAGGAGCGGGCGTGGCGTCACACTGGGATATTGATTAGGTTGCACTTTCAAAGTCTCATGGGAGGTGCTCTTTTTTTTCCCTCTTATCTTCATTCCTAAGGCTAGTCACTAATTTGGCTCAAGGTTGACTATGTGACCTGTTTCTTTTGCTCAGTCAGTTCTTCCCAATGGTCTCAGGGCCCAGAGAGAAGTGAAGAAGACCTTACTTGAGATGTGTATACCAGGGACTCCTCATTAGAGTCCAGGATATCAGCCGGCTAATGATAAAATAGGCTTGTTTTCCTCTGCTGTAGTTCTCCTATGCTGTTATTCTCAAGGATCCTATGGGAAGAGAGGCTAGGGTTTGACACAGGATTCAGATATCCCTGAGCCCTATGGCCAGGTGTGATCCAACAGCACTTTAGGTCACTAGGGGTAACACTTTCTTACTCAACAGGAAATGAGAATATCCACAAGAACTGGTGTTCACATTTCACCTACTCATCTTGTGAATTTAAACTATTCAGTATCCAAGTTCCTTAATGCTTCTGCTCCAGTCCCTGAGTGCCTGTACTAGTTTCCCAAAGCCACTATAGCAAATGACTTAAACCTATGCAGATCTGTTACCTTACACTGACGCTAAGCTAAAATAGGGATGTTAACAAATCTACAGATGTGAGGGAAATATCTACTTTCTGACCTTGTCCAGCTTCTAGAAGCTACCCCATGCCTTGGCTTGTGGACCCTTCTTCTACCATTGAAGGCAAAAATGGTCAGAGGAGTTTTTCTCCTATTATGCCATTATGATGACAGTCTTCCCTTTGATTATATTACATACATTCCATGTTCCGAAATGATCTTCATCACAGAGTTCTTAGCTGAATCACATCTACCAAGTCCCTTTCCCATGCAAGCTATGTGTTCACGTGTTCCGAGGGTTAGTATATCCATCTGGGAGACCCTATATTCTGCTGTAGCTTATGCTGTAGCTACTATGAGGATATGAGGACTGCTGTCTTTACCTTAGTAGAAGAGAAAGCTCAGACTTAAGAGTGTAAGGATGTTCACCAGACTCACACAAGTATGATCTATCTACCTGCCCGACTGCCTATCTGCCTCGTGTTCTGTGCTGTTCCCAGACTGATGTTATTGAACATGAAATGGAGTCTTCTATAACATCAGGCACCACAAAGAAGGGCAGATGTTTTAATGCCTGGAAATACTCTAGGTTTCCAATAGGTTAAGGTCTGTAAAGAGCAAGGCTGCCATGGTGAGCTTTTAAAGTTGTTCTTGAACTTTCTTTTGGTTAAGTAGTCCACGTGAGGAAATTGTGGCTGGCCATTTGCAACTTTACCGAGCACTTAATGCCAGGGTTGTGAGTAGCTCACCAGGCCTTCTGTTGACCTTTACTGTGCACACTAAGAAATTAATTAATTGAAGGAGAAATTATTTCTCTCTGCTCTGATGTCAATTAAATGGCATAGTTACACATTCAGGTGAGATTACATATTTCTATTTGTTGTTCTTTAATTAAAGTTGCTATGGCAAAGATTGAAGTTTTAATTAATGCCAGGCATTATCATATTAAGTACAATTTGAACATAATATGAGGTTGTTTTTTCTCCCTGAATTAGTTTCCCTAAAACAGTATTCTAGTTTCACTGTGAAGCCTCCATTTGACCTCAGGAAGTTTGCTGTTGGTTGTTTCTGTGTTTAACTCTTTCATGGAGAAGCAGGATTGGTCTAGCCATGAGCAAAGGTGGAAGACATGACTAAGAGAGGTTTTGCAAAGATGCTCATGAGGAAAGACAGCAGGGTAAATGACTAGTACATGATAAGAGGAATGTATATTAGTTCCCTTTCTGTTGCTGTGATAAGACACCACAACCAAGAGCAACTTACAGAAGAAAGAGTTTATTTTGGCTTACAGTTTTAGAGGGAGCATCCATAATGGTGGGAGAGGCATGGCAGCAGGTGGCTGGAGCAGGAAACTAAGAAATCACATCTTCAACTACAGGCAGGAAGCTGAGAAGTGGAAGTGGGACAGGGCCGTACAATTGCAAGGCTTGCCTCCAATGATGTGCTTCCTCCAGCAAGGCTTCACATCCTAAAAGTTCTGTAACCTCCCCAAACAGCACCACCATCTGGAGGATGAGGTATTCCAATACCCAAGTTTATGGGAACATTTCTCAATCAAACCACCATGGGAGGTTAAAAGGAAGTTTACTTATGTTCCTGACTAAGAAAGAACAATGCATTTGATCTTGTCTATAAAAAGAATAGTGTCTTTGAGATTCCGAAAATAACCATTCACTTTGCCTTTTTTCTTTTGTAGGATGTTTTATAACTTAAGAATTTAATGTCCATTTCTTTCTGGTCTTTCTGATGGTGACTAGTGTCACCTGGCTTTGTCTCTCCTCCATCTTGCTTCTGCTGTATGCTCTTAAACATACCCAGGATCAGGAGACTGAGGAGCAATGAGTGGAAGGTGGGAAGGGAAGTACTATTAGCTTCCAGTTCTGCAGTAGACAAGAAACTCCAGCTGTAGGCAATGTTCTGTGCAGAGTCCACTGACATGGAGTTGGTTCAGGAGAGGGCATGCATTGGAGCTGCATGTGAAACGAGGATGGAATTGAGTAGTGCACGTCCCTGAGATTGCCTGGCTCTAACAAAAGTTTTTCAGTCAAATTCAACATCTGGACAGAATTCCTCAGAATGAGCAATAAATAAATGAAGATAATAGCCTAAAACATACTCTTCAGTTCAGCTTCTGGCTGCCTAAACATAAGTATCCCTGTGATTCGCTCAGCTCACAGAGGCACTGGAGAAATGGGCTGCTTTGGGTATCACTTGATGTTCATGTCAGGGATGTGAAAATGATTGTTTGTGAGGCTTCAGGATTGAGAAAAAAGGTAAGGAACTGGCCCGGGTGTTTGAGTCAGAGAGATCTTGAAAGTGAGTGCATCATACTGCCCAGGAAGAATTTGATTGAAATTGTGATCACTATTGTTGCACCGAACTCAAGCTGGTTATAGTATTTGCTTAAGGCAAATACTACTTTATAGTCCAAAGCCTCTGTTTAAAATGAGGAAATCATGCCAGTATTGTTGAGGAGTGAGCGTAGCTTATGCCTGTGGTATTTGACATGTACACTCAGAGAGTAGATATATGTGACTATTTTGGCTATTGGTATTGTTATAGGAGGAAAACAGACAGTGTTCTTTTGCTTAGTGACTGATTTGGACAGTGCTGTGGTAGCCATGGCACTGGGCAGGGGAGCAGCTTGCCACGGCAGGAGGCAGGATTCAAAGAGCAAGGAAGATAGTATTAAGTGAACACTGTGACTTTCAAACTCTTTAACTAGTTCTCTCTGCATTCTGTTTGACACGGAACTAATTAAAGAGGAGGGGAGGAGCAAGCCTTCCTTGTGAAGTTAATGTTGAGTTTCATTGCTCTCAGGATACAGTCTATAGATGATATTAGGGAGGAAAGGCCATCCAGAGGGAAAACTTGGAGCAAGAGAAAGTGAGATCCAGCAGCTCCTCACTGGGGCATGAGCTGCTGGAACTGCACAGTCAGCAGGCTACAAAAACTCAAGCAGGGGAACTTTGGTGAAGACACCCACTGTCTGGGCCCAGCCCTATGTGGAGGCCCAACTCTGGCCTGGAGAGCTGGTCACCTAACACAGGACTGCTTTCGGCCTCCTCTGGCTAGAGCTGGCATCTTTTGCTAAGAGATTAGTGTCCAGTCTCCAATGTAGTGCTGCTTCTGATAGAATTTTAGAAAGAGTCTCTTCTGTGACCTTAGTGTTTTGTTTTTCTCTACCTTGAGTTTTACATTATCCCAATTAAGGCATCTAAACCCTTCCTGGAACATGTGCAAAATGTAATTGGTTCAGTAAACAGTGACACTTCAGGATGTGACCAGCCTTTTAATTTATTCTCTCCTGGGAAACCCACAGGAGAATTTATACTCGTGACTTAGCTTCTCTGGGAAGGCGCTTGAGAACTGAGCATCTGATTTGAAGCATTTGGAGGTGAAGGAGATTGACAAATCAACCACTGCTCTTCAGTGACTTTAAAAAATGTTATTTACAGATAACAACATGAAAGATTGATTTTAGCCACAATCCAGTTGGTCAAGGGGATTATGTTCCTCGTTTCTCCCTGGCATTTAAAATATCAAGCAGGTATTAAACTCTCTGCAAAGCCTATTCAATAAATAAGAAGAGTATATTAAGTTCCCGAATCTCTACCCTAAAAGCTGCTTTACCGTTGCTGTTTTATTTCAGTGCTGTGGTAAGCGTGAGTGACTGTATGTGCTGGAGACAAAATGAGGCACTTTGCAGATCCCACACATTTGGACAGAAGGAGACCCTTTATGCTTACTTGCTCTAAACACTTCTTTTTACCTGTCTGTTCTGTGCTTGCAGGTGGCCTGAAGTGTCCTGTTTGCAGCTTTGTCTACGGCACCAAATGGGAGTACAACAGGCACTTGAAGAACAAGCATGGCTTGAAGGTAGTGGAGATTGATGGAGACCCCAAATTGGAGGTAACACTTTAAGTGTGGTATGATCTCGACACATTGAAACACAGGTGACAAGTCAGGTGAGCCCAGGTGCTGGGCACAGTCTGCCCTGGAGAGCACTGGATGTGTTCCATGGAAATCTGCAACCACTTCAGATCATGGCTCTGGGTCCCTCTGAGTGAGCCACCTATGTGAAGCTTATTCCGGGTTGAATTTGGGCTTTTCTGTGAACGTTGTCTTGGCTTTTGCAGCTCACAAACCCCTTTTTTTAGATGTTGTACCCCACACAGTGGAAGGCAAATAGCCTGTTGCTGTCATCACTGAGAGAACTGGAAAGGCCCCATATCATGGCTCCTGGTCCTTCTTTTCCTCTACCAAATGCCCCTGCTCCTACCCACTGTCTGCTTCCCTTAGAAATTTGAATCTGTCACCATTACGAGAGCCAACAGCCACCCATCCTTTCAAATACCAGATGCCACTATCATGGACAGATTGCAGTCACTCAAAGCAGAGCTTCGAAAGCTCAGCACTGTTGATGTTTTGATCTGCATAATTCTTTGTTGTGGAGGGCTATCCTGGACCTTATAGGAAGTTTAGCTACATTTCTGGCATTTTCCTACCAGGTGCCAAGCAGTAGCATCACTCCGCCTCTCTGCACCTCACTGAGACAGTCAGCTGTTTCTAGATACTGCCCAGGTTCATCACTCTCCGGCAGTCACAGTCACCTCCAGCTGACATGTGGACTCACAAGCTACCTCCTTATAATCGGGCAGGAATAAGGTCTTTGAAACAATTCATAGCAAATAAAAACAATGAAACACCATGGCAGTGTGGAAACTACTTTGGAATGTAAGGAAATCATGACTCCATATTAGAACATATCCTTATATAGCTCACCATGAACTAGGGGGAGAATGGAATCATTGTCATGGATGCAAAAAGGCTTTTGACAGGAAGCATTGCTCACCTATTATACACCTTTAGGAGAGTTTAGTGGGTGCTCCTTAAGATGACAAAAATGTATGTATCTTGGCCATAAGCCAGTGTCTAGTTTCATTTGGAAATACTAGAGGGTTTCAACTAAACTCAGAAACAAGTAACTATGGAAACAGTATGTTGCTGGATATTTTAAGGCCAAAGACAAAGAGCTGATGAGTGCTGTAGTCTGGTCAAAGTGCTTGTCACAGTACTGTGCTTAAGCTCTGAAACTATTTCCTGTGTGTATTATAATTGAGCAAGTGTTTATAGAGGGAACTGTGCTTTTACTGTTGGAAGAAGATGTTACAGTAAGTAGAGGCCAAAGCTAGATGGAGCCTTAGTGCCAACTTGGAGTCAAAAATCACTAGGAATTTCTGTGGTTTGCTGTTGTTATCATCATCTTCAGCAGCAGCAGCAGCAGCAGCAGCATTATCATTATCATCTATATGATGAAAATCCCTAATTAAAACAAAAAATTCAGAATCCACAATACTGGCAATTCCAAAAGCTTTTGAATATCAGTGTACTACCTACACATGGAAAAGTCCACAGCTGACATCGTTTGTAATACTTGTGGAGAAAACAATGGTTCTGACTTGCTTCAAGGCCGTCAGGGTTAGAGTCACAGCAAGATGGCACAACGTGTAATTCATTTTCTGTAGTTTGATCCCTGGAACCCATATAAAGGGGAAGGAAAGAACTAACTTTGCAAAATTGTCCTCTGACCTCAAAAGGTGCACTATGGCATGCACACACACACACACACACACACACACACACACACACACACACACACATCCAAGAGCAAGTTGTGGAGGATGTGGGGCCATATGTGAAACAACTGATCATGAGTTGAAAATTGTTTAAATTGAGCAGTTGAGTGACAAGTATGTGGGACTTTATAATACTTCTCTCTTTACTTATGTATGTATTTGAAACGTTTTATAAATTAAGACTGGAAAAAGAGTGAGGTTTGGAGTGACAGGTTTTGAACTTGGCTCTGCTTCTATAAGCTGTTAGACCTTGAGCTACTATTGACTCACTGTAGCCTTAGTGTTTTCAGCCACACAGTAGGCTGGTAGATTGGAAAGCTGAGAGGAAGAATACTGTTAAAATGCTGGAGTTTGTGTGTGACAGAGAAGCCCTTTGCGGTGGTGGTGGTAATGGCAGCCTCAGTGTTTCATCACCATAGATGGTGACATGATTATTCTCCTGAACTGTCAAGTTTGCACTAGAGAATTTGCTGTCTAAAGAAACAGTCATTGGCCGGGTGCTGGTGGCGCACGCCTGTAATCCCAGCACTCAGGAGGCAGAGGCAGGTGGATCTCTGTGAATTTGAGGCCAGCCTGGTCTACAGAGCAAGATCCAGGACAGGCTCCAAAGCTACAGAGAAACCCTGTCTCGAAAAACAAAAACAAACAAAAAAAAAAGAAACAAAGAAAAAGAAACAGTCATTGCAATACTAATTCATAATGTTCATAATGGAAAACCATCCATCTCAGTCAGTTACCTCCAGCAGATTCTAGAACTATTAGCAGAGCTGTGAACCTCTTGAAATAGTACACAAAAAAATAGGCCCTTCTTCTCTGTGTTAGGCAGTTAAGCAGCGAGGGAGCTGGGCACAGGGTGGCCACCAGGAGAAAAGCACACTGGCTTCCTGGCAGTTCGAGTTGTCACTTATCTCCTAGGAATGCACAGAAGAAACATTACTAAATGTCACTAATGCCTAGGTCCCCCAGAAGAGCAGCTCTCTCACAAGTTAAGGCACATGGATCCATAGTTGGCTGGTACACTGCTTAACTATACTACTCTACTCTAAAGGAGAAATGGTCTTTTTTTATTATTAATTTTTGCATTCATTGGATATTTATTAGGTGTCTCCTTTATGTCAGGCAGGCATAACCTAACTGAGTTTGGCTAGTTGTCTGTGAAAGGACAAGTACATGCTCCTCTGAAACTGTCAGTGACTGATGGATGTTGATAGAGCATAACGTTGACTCCTATAAACTTTGGCCAAAGTCTTCCTTTTGTTCTTTATTGATGAGATTCATGGCCCACACCTTACAGTATTGGTTGTGTTCCTTCTCAGAAAGAGATCTTTATTAACACTCATCCTGTGACTATGTGCTCTCTCTGCTTCTCCCCTTGAGGTAGGAGATACCTTTGAAGATCACTTCAGCCGCTTCTACCTTCAACCATCACCTGATATTGCAGAATGTCCTTCCATTGTCTGTGTAATAATTTGATGGGTGTTGATAGCTATGGTTCAGTGGGCTTTTACTCTGTGTTAGGACCTGTGCGTGCTTTACATGCTAAGTAACAATGCAGTGTTTTCTACTTTCTCCCGTGGCTGTTCCTTTGCCTCTGTTAGCAGCATGGCCAGAGGTCTCCATGTCAGGGGCAGGTTAACGACAGTGTTGGTAGCAGTGGGAGGAGACAGAAGCCTGTAGAAGTACACGCTCAAATGTGTTCATTCTGAACAGTATGCTTCACTTTGTCCCGAGAGCATGAGGAGCAGCAGGCTTCCACTCAGAGCGGCTTGATAAAAAGTCTTGACCCTCCAGAGAAAATGTTCTCTTTGGAAATGCATGCATTGGAGCTGATGGCTTTTCAGGAGAGCTCTGCCAGTGGGTTGTAAAGTTCTATTCTTCTGTATGTGTTTATCTCATTCTGGAATTCAGAGGTTGCTGTTAATCTCTTGGAAGGATGCTGAGACATGATATTTTTCTTTAGCCGGCAACAGAGACTCCAGAGGAGCCCTCACCCAGTACCTCTACATCACCGAAGCCGAAGAAGATGTTCAGGGGACACAAGCCGCGGTGGCTGCCCTTCAGGACCTGAGATACACCTCCGACAATGGTGAGGGCTCACCTGGCTTCCTTTCTCACTTCAGCGCTGCTGCTCTTTACGTAACGAACAAATCAGGATGTCTGTCTCCACAAATGCTTCAGAATGAACCCAGCCAGAGTGGGGCCTACGTGGATCACACTTAGTTGCAGAGCAGCTTTCTTCGGGGGTAGCCTTGACATTCTCTCTTAACTGATGTGAAGGTGGCTGTCCACTGCACGTAGCTGGTGAGAGTCCTCCACTTAGGTAGCAGAGTTGGAGTCTGGTTCTCCTGTCTTTCCTCGGGCCGTCCCTACCACTTCCTCATACTTCCTCATGGCCATCTATTTTATAGGGCTTATTCCCGGGTCCAGAGTGTCCAGGTAGGTGATAACGGTGACTAGGATGTGATATACTGGTAGGTCACCCCAAGATACATAGATATATATATCTGTGTGCTCAGGCTCACTCATCTGTCTCCATTGCTTCCAGAAAGCCAGATCGTATTTTTAAATCAAATGTGACGATCTTGTATTTCTGGTCAGTTTACAAACTGGGCACTGTACTTGGAAGCCATTTTCCCACAGCTCTGGAAATGCCGGAGCACATGCATTATCGGACACTGAAACAAGTAAGCAGGATTAATGGGGAAGCATTAGGTGAGAACAAATGGTACTGAGGGATAAGCGGAGGGAACCGCTCCTCTCCTGACGTGAAATCCTTAATTTCCAGTCTTAAGAAAGCTCCAACTCCTGTGGGCATCCATTTCCAAGCAGTTAACTACTGCTTCCTGCCAGGCTAGAGAGAACTGGAGGCCACAGCACCTCCACTTCTGCAGAGTCAAGGCCAAGCTGTGAGGCAAGACTCCCAGCTGAGTCCTTATTTGAATTTGGGTTTCTGTCTCAGTGGTCAGTGACGTCTTCGTCTCCCATGAGCATATGTCCATGTGCCTACCAGTGTCTTCCCACGGAGCATCCATGCGCACATGCCTGCTTGCCTACCAGTGTCTTTCCTTGGAGAATCCATGAGGGTATGCCCATTTTCCACTAGTGTCTCTCTCCTTAGAGAGTCCACAAGCACAAGCCCATGTGCCCATCAGTGTCTTCCCATGGAACTTCAGATACTGTTTCACCTTTATAGCTCAGCAGACCAGACCTTCTACTTTCCTTCCTGGCTGCCCACTTTTCTTGCTTCTTGCCTCTAGGCTGTGTTGTCCAGGCCAGATTCTGCAGGTATCAGCATAGGTTGTGTTTCTCATCTGTATACTCCAGTATGCCCAGAGATATGGTGCGGCCCCCATCATGGAACCTCTCTGCCCAGCTTACCCCCACCTTCAGCACTTAGATTGCATGCCATCTACTGGGATCCCACTAGACTTTCCTATACTGTCTCCTAACTGCCCTCCAATACCATGTGTTATGATGATTTGCTTACACGTGAGTCTCAGCAGCCTGTCAGCCCAGGAAGGACTGGGGGTGGGGTTATATTTCATTGGTATTCCCATAGCTCCTGGCTGACTAATGGTTGGACTGGGTAATGATCAGGGAGGGAGTGGAGGAGGAATTAAAATCTAACCTCAGTGACTCACCAAAGTAAACATTTTAGTTTTTGGAATTTAGAGTGGTTAGCAGCAAGGCACATCTGAGTCATCTCCCAGGTACAGGTGTATTGTGGGAAACGGGGAATGCTGTTGGTATATTGTGAGTATATATATATAGGTCACCCCCTCCGTCTTAGGCCATGCTCTACCTACTACACTAATTATGTCAAAGTCTCTTTCTCCAGTCTCTTACTGGTTGATTCATGTTGGCTCGAGGCCTGCAAAAAGCTTGCCTGTGAGGGTGTAAACATTGGCAAAGACTTCATGACATGATGAAGCACAGAGACCAAACAGTAATTTCCATTGTAGTGAATTAGTGATCTGGGTAAGGGTGTGCTCAGGAGGATTACAGATGGGCAGCAGATGGTGAGAGAGAGCAAGAAGGGTATGCCAAGCTGCTGCCCTGATGGTGTGGGCCCCTGTCTTTTGACAAGATTAAAACGAAAGCAGGCTTAAATTGGTTTGTAGTTCACAAGCCCACTGGCTAGATAAGTAAGACATTCTTGGGTGTTCTGCCTGCCACTTGGCATGCTTTTCCCGCCCCTCTACCCTCAGGAGGAACCAGTTCTGCATTTGAACATGTCATCTGGTAATCCTCAGTTGTGACACTGGAGGGCAGTTTGTATAACATCAAGATTCAGTTCATCTGGGTTTTAGTTAAATGTTTGGGATGCCATCGCCCCAGTGACCTGAGGCAAATCCCTGCTTTTTGTACCCAAGTGACTGACACATCCAAAAAAAAAAATGGGGATCATATCATCATGCCATCCCTTATGGTTCCAGTCAGGCCTTGAAAACTTCTTGTAGGAAATGTTTAGTAAACTATAAAGTACCAAACAAGTTATTTCTCTGCCTGAATAAGTGATTTCTGAGAACCCAACCCATGAACTATCTGGAATAGGTATCACCCCATAGTCTTTCCATCTAGGGGCCAGTTGACATTAGGTGCCATTCAGTGCAGAGCTTAATGGTGTTCTTTCGCTCCTTTCCTGTAGGTGATCGACTTGACCCCACAGCTGTGAACATCCTACAGCAGATCATTGAGTTGGGTTCAGAGACCCACGATGCCACCACTGCTGTGGCCTCAGTGGTTGCTATGGCTCCTGGAACAGTAACTGTTGTGAAACAGGTGAGGTCCCTCTGCTCAGAAGTATTTCTCTCTTCAAACCATTGCCCATCTTCCCCCTTTTGTTTTCAGAACTTTAGCTTGCCTAGGGTAGAATTTGAAATGAAATTGGTCTTGTCTCCTTGGATTATTAAGGGATTGTATCTTCAGTGGCTGTTTGTGCAGATGTGTTGGAGAAAGGTTAGGATATTTTAGAAACACCCAGGAGACTCTTAATTTCCTTTCAGAGAATCATAGAATGCAAATAAACATAATGAGAACCTAGCAGGAAGTAAACTAGGAAGAAGTGTGGGAATAGCCAGAGATGCCCAGGAGCATTTCTTCATGGACTGTCCTTTTAAAAGAAACATCATCGCTTTAAACCCATACAGGAAAGGAAGAAAATGATGAGTTTGGAAAGAAAGGTTTTTCTACCAAGTTCATGGTGCTTGACTCCCTTCCTCCCCTGTCCTCAGTAGAGACTTCGCCAGTCTGTTAGAGTATAACACATGTGATCATCAGAGTTTCATCTGTTTACTCATACCTGCCTCTTTAGTACCTGCTTCAGGGTTTGAAAGACTGGAACTAGTTTACACAGCTACTTTTAAAGGCAGAAAACAAAGCCAGTAAGCACACCAGAACCAGAAAACTATCTACTTCAAGTTCATGAAGGCAGTTTAAATATAGATAATAGAAGTTGGCATGGCTATGTGCTCTTTTATGAGTCACTGGGTATTTAGTGAGCACTTGCTGTTGTCAGTCAGTTTTGTGGTGCTGGAGTTCCAGGAAGGAACCAATGCCTGCCCTCAAGGGTGGCTATTGTCTGTAGAAAGGAATCAAACAGGAATAAAGTGGTATGCCATGAAGAAAATGGTGAATGAACACAGAGCCAACGTTGACATCATGGGCTGAAGGCTGTGGTGACGAAGGGTTGTTGGGGGAAGATGTCTCTGAAATTTGTGGAGAAACTTGGAAGAGGTGTGGGCTACTAGTGATACCCAAACATTATTGTGAAGTTAGTACTGAAAATAAGAGCAAACCATGAGCCTTGTGACTTCAAGGGGGAAAAGTAAGTTTTCTTTGCACTAACCAAGACAGTTCTTGGAATGGCTCTCATGTATACTCTACTGAGTCATGTGTCCAGGCTACCCGCCTTTGAAGTTAAGAGTGGAGATCTCACTCTTGTCTCTATGACTGTACTCAGTGGGTACTCAAGTATATGATACAAAGCATGGAAATTTCATGCCATGGAACTCTCTGGGGCAATAGGAACTTCTGGTTTAACACAGATTTCTTGATCCATCGTCAAGACGTGCCGTGTAGTGGAGTGTGTGTCCTGAAACTCTTACTCCACAGTGAAGTTTCCCTCCAGGTCTTAGACAGAAGTCGGATACCAGAAAGATAGATGCTTATGTCTGCATTGTCCTGATTGAAAATATACATTCCAGCTTTTTACTTGGTGTTTGCTAGGTTGCAGACTCCAGATTGTTTCTGTATATCTTCGGGAACTCCTCACTTGTATTCTGATATGTGGAATCTTGAAGAAGGTCTGGTACTAACTGGTACAGGGTCTAACTAGGGCAGTATTGGGAGGACTTTGCTTAGTTCATACATGTAAATGTTGGAGAATTCAGAAGTTGTAGCTTATTATCATCTATATATTCTTTTTATGAAGAATATTGATTGGCTGCATGTTAAAACAGAATTGTCATGTTTTATGTGCATATTATATGGGGCCCAAGTGGATTCTAGTTTTTTTTATGGATTCATTTTTTATATGTGTGTATGGTATATGTATGTCCATGCATGTGTGTTTGTGTGGGTGGGTGTGCCCATGTGTGTACCTATGGAGGCTAGAGGTAGATACTGAATGTCCTCCTCCATCACTCTCCAACTTTTTGAGACTAGGTCTCTCACCAATTCTAAATTCTGTGATTGGCTTAACTTGTTGACAGCCAGGCCCTGGGATCCTCTTGTATCCACCCCCCAGCATTGGGATTCCAAGCATGCCCCGCCATTTCCCGCTTTCTATGTGGTACTTATAAGGTGATATTTATTGTGGCTCATGGTTTCAAAGGTTCGACTGTGCAGTTTTAGACACACCACTTGGGCCAAAAGTGCATGATGAAGCAAAGCTGCTCACCTCGTGGCACTTGAGACACAACATGAGAGAGGGAGGGACTGGGGATCCACATAGTCCATTTCAGGACCTGCCTGCATGATCTCACTTCCTAAAGGTTCCCCTGTCTTCCACCAGTGCCTCTTCCGTGAACCAAGTCTTCACGGCATGAGCCTTTGGAGACCTTCCACAGAATAGCGATAATTAAAAGTGATGAATCCCCACTTTCCAAGCTTGCTGAGCCTGCTGTCACCATCTGTCTGGCCTGTGTGTGCTACGAGAAGCTGCCCTGAAGAGGCCCTTCCAAGTGCAGCCCCTGGCCTGAGAGCCTGGTGCTCCGGAAGGCTCTTGCAAAGAGAGCCAGCCTGGCTTCTGCCCTGGCTCATCAAGCTGAGCATGACCTGAGACTGTAGCCAAATGAGGCGTGAGGCATATGGGAAAGGATTTAGATGAAGCTTCAAAGCCTATTCCCATGACCATTTTAAAGAAAGCATTCTCTTCTATTTTATTATAATTACGTGTCCTGCAGCCTGACCCGAGAACCCTACACAGTATAGAGGCTATCTGCCAACTGAAGTGCCTTAAGGTGGCTCAAGGTGAGGCCTCTCCTCTTGACCTGAGAACAAGCTAAGCAAGGCCCACCCACTTTCCTTTTGTCTGTTGTCCCTTTAAGTGAAAATACCATGAAATAATTTCATGGTTTTGTTTGTGCGGGTCACTTTTTGATGTATATTGGAAACAGTGTCCTCTGAGGTTCAAGACCTAGAGATGGAAGATAAGGTCCCAGCAGGCCTGGCCCCTGCTGTCTTTTCCTTTCCCCCTTCCTAGGCTGGGTTGACTTCATGTTGGTCTGCCGTGTGTACCACAGCTACCAGAACCATGATGTCTCAGTTGTGTGACTTTCAGTCCATCATGGCTTCTGTCATTGCTGTGGTTCGTCTAAGGGATTCTTCATAGTAGGTTAAGGAAACATGCATATTTCTTATTTGTGTGTGTGTATGTGGGGGGGGCGTTTCTCTCTGTGACAGACTTCTCACCTCAGGCCCTCATAGCCCTCTCTGTGACAGACTTCTCACCTCAGGTTTTGGTTTGTGTTGGTTGATCGGCTTTGGACCCTGCCTCAGAAACTTTGCCATAAAATGGACTTGATCGCAAGCCCCTGCCAACTTCGATTCTGTCCCGTTCCTAGTGTTCCAGCAGGTGGCCTCCCAGGGCACACTCCTGCTGCACCTTCTTTACAGAGCATTTGTTCTCCTGTTGCTGACCCGTGGCCTTCAGCATGGAGATGGAGGGACAGAAGAGCACTCTGCATCTTACCCGCCCTTGTCACTTAGTACCGCCTCTGTCCTCTGCAGACCCTCCTTAGCTCTCCCCCAGCCTTTTCAACTTTTTCTTTAAATGAAATTTCTTTCAGAGCGTTCTGCCCCTGGCATAATGTCGGATGGCTGATATTCCAAATGACTTCCTCTCAAAGCTCTTTTATTGCTTGCTGAGCTCTCTCATGCCTTGGTTGATGCTGAAAAGTCCATTTCTTTGTGAATCTTAGAAGTAAAAATAAGTCCTGTGATACATTTCTGGACATATGAGACACGGTCTGCAGAAATCAAATAAAGGCTTCAGTTTTTTTTCATTATGGTGCCAGTCCCCCACATATCCTACCTTTAGAGCTGAGGATGCCCGTCCACTGAGAATCGCCTCTTTCTTCCTTTATCTCAGCCCCAATTTTCCTACTGTTGTCCCCTACAAGCTACAGAGTCCCCCTCAAGTTTTGATACTGCCATTCATTCCAGTTTGTGTGATACTATTCCTGCTCCTCATCCTCAGTCCTGCTGATGAGTTTTGTTCAGTTCCAACTTTCCTCTCTGCAACTTCACTCTGGGAAAGTAAGTGGGTGGTTGAAGTCGCTCAGTCTATTTCAGGTGTAGGACTAAGGCCAGAGCTGTTCTACCCTGAAAGGAGGAAACAGGAGATAAGATGTGGTGTGGCCTTCCTTGGATTTGTCCCCGCATGGTACAACTTTGAGTTAGCCCTTGCTCCACATTCCCACTGAGTCGGTAGCTTCCCTCCTGGCCATAGGAATTCTCCTCAGTGGAAACCATCCACTTCTTACCCCTTCCTTCTCTTCTCTATTTCTCTAGCCAGTAAACATGTCTCTCGGGCTTTTGTTTTGGAGCCTGGGAACCACCTTGCTTCTCTTACTCTCTGTATGTCACCTACCAGCATGTTCCTCAAGTTCCACCTGTACAAGACACCTTAAAAACTCCTTGTCTATAGCTGCTGTCTTTATCTGTCCTCACTCTTCAAAATGTGCTCTCCAGGGCTAGTAGCATTGGCATTATTAGATTTGTAGTCACTGGTCTTGCCACAGACCTCCTGAGTTAGACTCGGCACCTCTCCAACTCTTATAACTCTTGTAATAACCTAGGATTGCCCATCAACTTAGAGCGGACCCTCAGTGTGTTCCTGCTGACCCCATGGCCACCGCCCTCATGTCCCCATCCCCCATTCCTTGCTTAGTGTGCACCATCCTATTTGGGTGTCTTCTCTTCCTCTTCTGTAGAACTGATTCCCACCTTGAGGCTTGTGCATCAGATGTAGGCATGGCCCCTGGGTATAGGCATATCCTGGCCTCCTCTTGGCAGTGAGCTTTCAGTAAGCCCTTAGTAGGCCTCCTGATCCACAAGGTGCTGTCCTCTAGAGCCTGAGAATGTGAGTGATCCTACTTCTTTTTATTAGGTGACATTGTAGATTCTAAAGAAGGAAGTTCGGTCCATGAGGCCTAATCAGATCCATGATCCATAAAGCACAGAACATCTCCACTTAGTGACAGTCATCTGTACAATTTAAATCAGAGGGGCTGGGATTGTTTTAAGTTACCACCTTTCTGTTAATTTCTTAGGCAATATGGATGATGGATACAGTCACTGAATAGTCAAATGAGAACCAAATACCCCATGCTAACATCAGACCTCTGCAGTACTCTGCCATATAGGGTTAGGTCAGAGAATAGTCTGCAGGTGCTTGTGGACTTCCTTCTTCTCCAGGGAAGAGCTTCAGGATAGAAGAGCCTTTGTTTTTTTCTCTGTCCCTGTCCCATAATTAACAAGAGAGAAGGAGAGTGGCAGTCTCCCTACAAGAAGACCCACCCTGCAAGAGCCATCCTCCCTTTCTGGGCAGTAGTGAAGTGTAGGAAGGCAGCAGGATCCTCTCCCCTACCCAGTTCTTAGAGACTTTGTCCACACCATAACCTAGTATGGTTGTGTGCCTGCTAGTTCTTACCACACTGAAGATTTATGAGGGTAGGTGGAGGTTTGGTCTCCTAGGTGTCCCTGGGTTGTCAAGCAGGCGACTCAGGGCCTAGTATGTTTCCCAGACATCGAAGTATTTGTAGTCATGAATGTGAGCTCAGACCCAAGGGTACTGAGCTAACCGGGCTGGAGTGCCGTCACTGAGCAACCTTATCTCCAGGCAGGCAGTGGTGCCTTGCTCTATGCAAAGTACAAAGGCATGCCTCCCACAAAGTCCATGACATGGGTGTCAACCTAGGGGGTGGCACAGTGGATAGGTCTCCCTCAGCATAACCATCAGTGCAGCCTAGATGGGAGGTCTAAACTGCCTGATTTGAACCTCAGATCTGTCACTTCATAGCCCATGACCTTGGACAAAGTACTTCTCATTGAAGTTCAGTTTCCTTCTCTGTAATATGTTAAAATAATAGAATCTCCCCAGTGGGGCCATTGAATATATTATGTAAATGAAACAGTTGGCCCTGTGCTAGTGTATGTTAAGACTGCAGTATCTTCGCTCTTGGCACTACAGACACAGCATAGCTCCTTAACTCCTTACGATTCGTGTGGAGTTCAACAGTGAATGCTTCTCTTTAGATGATTCTGTTCAGCAGGCAGCAAGCATTATCCAGGCTTCATACTGGGATTCCAGAAAGGTAAAATGGTAAAAGGGACACTTTTTCCTTTTTATCTTTTGTTGTGTTAGGTGTTGATCTGAGAGCCTAGCCCAGGCTAGGCAAGTGTGCTATCCCAGAGCTACCTCTCAAGTCCCCTTTTTCTTAGGAGAGCTTGTTGTGTGGCTCATTCTGGAAGATAAACAATTACATTACCTAAATTAACACATGCCTGTGGGCCCCTGTACAATCTCATGCTGAGTCAATTTGAGTTATTTCCACAAAGTCAGCCCTCCCTGAGAGAGGCCATTATAGAATGAATATTTGTATCTCTCAGAATGCATATGTTACATTTTTGCCCCAAATGTGATCATGACATTAGAAAGTTGGGCTTTGGGAAGAGACCGGTTCATAGAGATGGAATACTCACGAATGAGACAAATGTCATTCAATGAGGCCCCAAAACTAGTTCACACTCCTTCACCCATAAGATTACATGAAGTCAGCGCTGTGTAGTAAACAGAGTCCTCCCTAGACCCCAGCCATATTGGGACTTTGATAATAATCAGATTTCTTAGAACTGAGAAAACTATATTCCTACTGTTCATAAGCCACTTGGTCTAATATGTTTTTTTAGGGCAGCCCAAGATAAGAGGAGGATGATTTGATGTGACCAATGCTGAGTGGCATAAACCAAAGTAAAAAGAAGTGGGTAGGGGAATGTGAGCAAGAGGGCACATTGATCTAAGAGCTAGAGCACTCTTCTCTAGTAGAAATAGCCGAGAGGTGAGACTGTGCATTTGGTGAATGGGAGCCAAAAGAAACTCTTCCTTGAGTGGCTCTTCACCATGGTGTATTATCACAACAACAGAAAAGTAACTGATACACCTGCTGATAGAGCAGCATCCTCAGGATGTCAAACAAAAGTTAGGGACAGTCTTGGCCAAGACTTTCTTCCAGCCCCTAGCCACTAGGTTGAGAAAATGGTGGGCAATGAGAAAGGACAGAGTTCGGAAGACCTGGAAGTTTAGGTGGGTAGGGTAGAGATCTTTTCTCTTGAGGAATGTGCAGAGATGTATGAAACCATTGCTAAAGGTTGCTATTACAGACAGAGACTTCCTGGACTGTATGTATGGAATCTTTAACTTGGAGAGGCCCTATGGGAGGAGCCTGGCTGTCATGTGCACTCTTGAATGTACTGAGCAGAAAGGAGAGCAACATGACAGGTTTGATAAGGTTGTCTACGTATGAAAAGATGGTCAGTTAGCAAAAAACCACAAGCCTCTCCCGCTGACTGTGACCACTCTATCATCTGTTTCAGTGGGGCCTTTAAGTATCGCCGGGTGCACTGTGCTAGCACATTTCAGTATTTATTGGGCACCCACTGTGAAGCAGGTACCATGTACTCATCCTGTAGAGAGGCATGTGCCAGGTGTACATGGTTGAGTCATGGGTTGGAAGCCTAACTTTTGGGGATGGGACCAGATGTGTGCTCTTTCTCCTAAAGGAATGGCACTCAACTGTGAGTCCTGTTCTTCACTTAACTCTCTCTGAGACACCATGCTGCTCTCCCTATTGCTTATAGTTTACAAAACATGGGTCTCCTTTTTTTCCCTCTCAAGCAAATGATTGTTCAGGGCAGACTAAATGGGACTTAGAGTCCCAAGGCATAGAGAAGGGTGAGATGTCCAGTTAATGAAACTTCTGTTCACTATGCAGTAAGTTGGTCTGTTCATATGGAAACCATTGGTCTTTACCTTATGACTCAGAGGCCAAGAAGCCTGCCTACCATTTTCCTCTTCCTTTCAGCAAACTCTTTCTCAAAAGACAATTGGCCCTTCCCATTCAGATTGGGTCAGGAAACCTGAGTTGACAAACTTGTGTAAGAAATGACATCCTCTGCATCAGAGCTGCCAGCCCTGTGCTTCACAGACAGGATACAATTGTGGTTAGATACTCACCATGAGGTCCAGCATCTCAGACCCTGGAGATTGCTATAGGGACTGGGAACAGATGTTAGTGAGCGGCTGCGCCAACTTGCCTTGGGACTAGAGCTGAGCTATGTGTTCTCAGAAAAGAGAGCTATCAGCTGCCTGCATACAATCAAGAGAAAAATGGCAAGCAGTGGAGGTGATGTGCCATCTCCCCCATGAAAGATGGTTGCCTGGTGTAGGGTGAGTCATGACCTTCCCCGATCCTTGCATTCTTTCCCTTTTAAAAGGCTTTCAATCTTCAGTGACGTCTGGTATGACTTCTTCCTGCCTGTGAATATTTTTGGTATTTCTACAAGTTTCTTGCAGATAGCATCACCCCATTTAGTTCTTGTATATAAATATATAGTTCTAGAGTTAGAAATTTATGATATTTTTCCACAGAGCCCATGCATTTATCCTTTCTCTTACCTCAATAAATTTGGGATTGCATTTATAATTTCTCTGTTTCCAATGCATGGGACTTCACTCCTAAGCCAGGTTGTGACTGGGAATGTGCCTGCTGTGACTCCCTGGAAACAGATCTGCCTCTCTTCTGAGAGTACAGGGGAAGAAATGGCATGGTGATAATACAAGCAGTGGGAAAAACCTAGCTGCTGGAGGAGTGTGCTCCTTTCTACAGCTGAAATGTGCATGGGTATACCACATACAAGGGTAACTGCAGGCTTCTTTCTCACTCTTGCCATTTGGTTCTGTTGGGTTCTGTCTGGGAAATAGTTCTGACTGTCCGGGTAGTCAGGGCATTTTGGAGATGAAGGACCTTAGAAGATGCTTGCTAGCTCTTTGGATGAAATCATTCATCCCATCTTTTCCTTCTGTCTTGAAGAGTATATAGGAACAACTAGGTACCAGGACACAAGTCAGGCAGGAGTGAGGTGATGATAAGAGAGTGGCTCTGAGGACATCAGCCCCAGGCTGTTTGTTCTCCTGGTGACAAGCAGAGCTACCTAGTGACTAGCAGATCTAGCTGGCTGCTAAGAGGGCAGGTGATTGACAGCTCACAGGCTCACTAGCCCATGGACCTAGAACTCTCATTGAATAGTAGATGCTTTGACACATCGATTTTACTACCCCAGATACCCATACATACATGACAAAAAGAAACAAAAACAGTCTAGTGTTCTAACTATACCAAGGCAAAGTAAATTGACTCATTTATCATAAAACAGTGAGAAGTTCTCAGCCATAACTGAGATACAGAAGTCAACAGAATGATAATTTCCCCATAGATACAGAACCTGTATGTGTGTGTTTCTACTTAAAAACAATGCTAACGTGACTAAATTTAAGATGGGCAGCTGGCTATCTTGTCCTTAACCTGTGTAAGAGGGATGGAGAATGAGGCCAGAGCCTGAGAGATGAATGATATCATGAGAAAGACACCCCCTCCCCCACAATCCTAAATCTGAAACTTCGAGCCAAACAGGCTAGATGGCCTTGAGAACCCAAGGAAGTATTGATATGTGGTTGTCAGCTCACTGAGACCAACTCCAGACCTCTGAGCTCCAGCGTAGAGGGATGATGGATTTGAGTTGTTTTAAGTTGCTCTCTTGCCATTGGAGCAGAGTCCACCATGGGTACACCAGCTACCAGCAAGACTGGGAAAAGGTGAGGTCTGGGGCCAATGTACACACCCTGAGCACTGTGCTAATGAGAGGAAAAGCCCCTATATTTGGGAAGTGCATAGGACAGTTTCTACTCTGTTAGCTTCCAAGTGACTAGTTGATATCCATAGTAAGGAATAAGCCATCATATTTGGATTTCATGTGAGAGGGGTCTGGATTAGACGTATACAGGGGAGGTTCCTGAGCCTGAAGACAGTATCTGAAGTCATGAGACCAGAGAGATATAGGATAGATGGGGACAGAGCCCATTCACAAGCTGGGTGCTGGGCACCACACCACCATTTCCAGAGGGCGAGAAAGGAACAGTAAAGACCGAGAGGGACATTGGTAGAAGGAAATGAGAGCCAATAGAGGACCTAGTGAGGAAGGGGTCAGAGACAAGAGACCAGGGAGGCCTGGTTCTGCCAGCATCTGGATAGGATGCAGACTGAGGGGAACAGGGTGGAGGTCCCGGGCAGGCCATGGGAGCCTGCCTGGAGTGGGTGGGACAGAAATGGAGTTGGACAATGGAGAAACATCCACTGTGGCCTCCTTCCTCCTCTCCTCTCCTCCTCTCCACCCATTTGTGCATTGCGGCCCCACTTGCCTCCCATGAATTCTAGCCTGTCGCTAGCCTCTAGCCTTTTCCTGTCTCCTGTTCTTCATCACACTCTGAACATAGCAGGGGTAGATCCTAATCTGATCAAGTGTCTCTTCTGTCTGTCGGAGAGAGGCACCCATTGATTTTAATACGGTGAAGATCCCTGTAAGGGTCTTCTTAATGCTCTGGTGTCCTGCTGTGCCATCTGGTCATTTCCCCCTTTGTCCATTTCTTTCCCTGGCACTCCGCTCCGTTTGTACTGAACTACGTGGGATTGTGACAGGCCTGCCAGGGGGCTGTGTTCCCCTGCCTGCTTATTTTCCCACCACTCTGTACTTCTCACCGTTCTTCAGACCCCTGCCCTCCCTAGTACTCCAGACCAGGGTCATCATTTCCGGGATTCCTGACCACACGCTGCTTCTCTTCTGCTTTACTCCACCCTGACCATCCAAGATCGAACCTCCCAGTGTCCTGATGTAGGACAAGTCTAGTACCAGCAGGGACTAGTCTGGACTTGCGGCTCTGTCAGGAGAGTAGTTGGCGTGTGCTAATACTCCAACAGAAAGAGGCCTATAAGCCATCTGTGGCATATGGGAATTCCACCCGGGAGAAATGTGGAAAATAGATGGCTTGTCATAAACGGTGCATTCATTATCTGCTTCACCATTTACAGGTAGGTCAGCACCAAGGTCATTCTTTATTTGTCTTACAAACAATTGTTAGTATGTTACGGGCCCAGGTTCAGAGAGTGACCCCCCCCCCCAGCAGCCCAGTGCTAGCTTGTCCCTCTAGACACGGCTCTGACTTGGAAGCTTTTCTTGCTCTCTGGCTCCTTGGTCACTTCAGAACTCGGCAGACTTGACAGCTTGCCCATCTGTTGATGTTGCTAGGAGAGTAGCCAAGAAAACGCTTAGGTTCTATTAACAGCATTCTGTGCTGTGGAAATGAGAGCCATAGTCGTCCCTAGAAATCCCATCTCCAACTGAGGAGCTTGGTACATGGACTGTCTAAAGTACTGCTCTTTGATTCCTCTGAGATCTCAGTGCAGAGATGCTCTCTTGGCCAAGGCCCCTTCCTTTATCTCTGATAATAAACTGGGCCTTACTTGGTGCTCTGAGCACATTCCCTAGGCAGCATGTTCCATGACCCGTTCAAGAAACTGAGTTGCTGTTCACCATTTGCTAGGTGAGCCTGGGCTCTGGCAGACAGGGGTAGCAACATATGCTGTGTTTCTCAGAGATAGTTCAGTCAGTGCTGTGACCCCATACAAGATTATATGGAAACATAAATTCAAGAAGCCTGGAGACTTCTTAGAAGAGAGGACACAGATTGGAGCTCCCAAGGTCAAAATAGAATCTTTGGAGAAAGGGTAAGGGAGGCTGGAAGAACAGTATAGGTGGACATTCGGAGGCAATTGTGTGTGTGTTGTGTGTGTGTGTGTGTGTGTGTGTGTGTGTGTGTGTGTGTGTGTACCAGAGATGAGTGTGGAGGCAGGGGAGGGGAAAGGGCCAGGACAGAAAGGACCTTGCCAGTTCCAAAGGGGAACCTAGGCTCTGTGATGTGGTTGCTGTGACTAGTAAAGAATATTCACTAGAGTGACCATGGCACTGGAGGTTCAGTTCTTGGCTTTAAATGATGGATGACCTCTATCTATCTGAGGACCTCATCAGCTCAGGTGAGCCACCCCTGTCCACAAAGTGTGAGGGGACTCATTGAAGGACAGCAGGATAAGAACTCAAGCAGGGCAGGAATCTCGAAACAGGAGCTGATGCAGAGGCCATGGAAGAATGCTGCTTACTGACTTGTTCCTCCATGCTTGCTTCAGCCTGCTTTCTTATAGAATCCAGGACCACCAGCCTGGGGTGGCCATGCCCACAATGGGCTGGGCCCTTTGCCATCAATCCCTAATTAAGGAAACGCCCATCAGGCTTGTCTGCTTACAGCCAAATCTGAAGGCATTTTCTTAATTGAGGTTTCCCCCTCTCAGATGACTATAGTTTGTGTCAGGCTGACATAAAATGAGCTAGCACAGACAGACATATACACAATTCCATATGTGTGTGTGTATATATATATATATATATATATATATATATATATATATGCATGTACATGTGTGCAAATCCATCTTCCCATATTTTCTCACATAGAGTCACCCCACCACCACCCCACACACGAGCGTTTGACTCTTGGATTCTTGTGTCATTTGTGCCTGGTGTCATTCATGATGCTCTGTGAATTGTCTTGAGCATGGTTAGTCCTCCTGCCGACATTCTAAGCCCTGTGACCGTCTCCCTATCACAGAGTTCCCAGCAGGTTTTGAGCACCAGTCCTGAGCACCAGGAGTGCTAGAGAGGAGAGAGTAAGTAGTGGCTTTGTTCATTTGATGAGCTGCAGCCCGAGGTGCCTTCCTTATCATGGACACTAATGATATCTAGAGAGAACTGTTCTCCAAGGCATGGTTTAACAAAAAGGAACCTGGCTCAGGTTATTTAAAATGGATTTGCAGTGTGAAGGATGCCTGAAGTTGTGATTTCCTGGTAATGGTAGCAACAATGGCAGACATGATGGTGGACTTGACTTTATGTCTCTTGAAAGGCATACATGAGAGTCCCTATCCTGACAAGACCCTCCAATGATGACCCTTAAAGTGAAACCACTTGTCTGCTTGCAAGCCTGCAAGGGCCCAGGGGTTGGGCACATGGGCAGCATGTAATGGTAGGGTGCTGCTGGTTGTGTTCATTCAGTGGTAAACAAAATACGTGACAAGGCGATTGTCACACACTTAAGGCCTTCCCACTCTGTCCTTCTGGTCTCTTTTCATTGTGGGCAACTGAACGATGTTCATCTTCCTTTAACCATCATTTATTTATGTACCACGCTGGATCCAGCTTTCCATGTCCGAAAACTGGCAGTTCCAATGCCCATTGGAACTGAGCTCAAACTTGTTTTAGTAGATGGTTGAGGAGGATGTGGCCAGGAGCCCCGGCACAGGTGTGTGGGCATCTGGTGCCAGGGAGTTGTTTGCAGACGATTTGGAGATCTCTGGGTGAAGGTGTGCTGCAGCTGTGTCCTTTTCATTCTGTTCCCTGGTAGCTTTAGAGAGTACTCCTTTCAGTGGCAGCTAGTAAGAACATTTCCTCCTTTCCTCATTGCCGCCTCTGCGAGATTCAGCCATGAGCTACAGCTTTGTCTTCCCTTAATTATCTTTGTTTATCATATTTCCGTGACCTTGGCTGAGTCTCTGGGTTGTTTTGATGTCCCAGGAGGTTGTGGTTGCTGCAGTCTCAAACAGAAGGACATGTGCTCAGGTTGAGACTCAGAAAGTGTCAGGGGCTGTGAGCTGAAGGTCAAGAGCTGCCTTGAGGAGGAAGTACTCTGCAGGCTTCCTGTGGACTGCCGCTTTTCTGTGGTATTTTGTTGGACAAGGTGCCTCCTTACATTTTTCTCCTGGCCAGTGTTGGGTGCTGAGGATGCAAGGTGGAGTGTGCCCAGTCCATAGGACCATGCTCTGAAGGATGGTTCTGCTCCGTTTATGACCTTGAGCATGAAACACTCTGGCAGAGGAACCTCTCAGTGTATTCTTATTAAGAGACAGTAATGAGATTGTGCTTCAGTCCAGCCCAAGAAACTGATAGGAGACTCAGGAAGAGGCTGTGCAGTGGTCCCAACACTCTGTTGCCCACTTGGCTCAATCCTGTGTTATTTTAAGTACCAGAAGCCCAGGGACCTGGATGTAGCCTTATCATGCACTAGACCATCCATGGCTGTGGTAGGTAGGGCCCTGATTTTCATCTTCCCTGATCCCCACACCCTCTGAGGCTTGGTGCTAAGTTCCTTTGGGTGCTGCAGGAGTGACTGCTAGATCATCAGGACAAACATTGCTATTTAAGCTAGCATCTGCACAGCAAGTATTGCTGTTCTCACCAGATGCTACAGGTCTACAAGGAGAACTTGGAGGTGGATTGTAACACAAAACCCATTCAGGTCCATGGGGCCCTGAGGGAGTGACGCGGTGCTTCTTCCTTGAGGATCTGTGAGGAGGAGGGATTTCTAGGACTTTCTTGGAAGTTGGGAAGGAGAATATTTAAACTTGTGGGAATGGATTGAAAATATAGAAAGAGCCAGACAGTGGTGGTACACCCCTTTATCCCAGCACTCGGGAGGCAGAGCCAGGTAGATTTATGTGAGTTCGAGGCCAGCCTGGGTGTGTTCCAGGAAAGGTGCAAAGCTACACCTGTCTCGAAAAACCAAAAAAAGAAAAAAGAAAATATAGAAAGGAGCTGAAGAAGGGGGAGAAGGAAAGACAGGTAAGGAATATGGAAATAGACCATGAGGTGATTAGAAGGCCCTGGATGACATGACATCCTGCAGAATTCCCATCCATGCTGCAGAGTGGACCATGAGATGAAGGTGAACAGACAGGATCCCCACAGGAAGCTGCTCTCCAGCATCAATAGAGCTGCCAACTGTGGGACATTAGCAGGCTTCAGTCCTGATCCTAGAACACTTGAGACAGAACGCAGGACCTGATTTAGTGAATAATCTGTATAGTCCTGTGGGTTATGGTTTTCTATTAAGCTATCTGTGCTGCTAATAATTTAGCTGAAAGACATGTTAGATACAGCATTTGAGGAAAATGGAGTATCCATCTCAGGGGGTAATGACATTGTAAAACCTATATTATTTCTGCTGCAGAGCACAATTTTAAGCCTCTGCTAATAGATTAAGCTGCTAGAGTGATCATTTTGAACAAAGAGAATGGTTAGAGCTGTACAGCCAACCTTTGTCTGCCTCGGATGGCTAAGGAGCAATAATTCTATCCTATCAATCTGTGACATGTGATACCATTAGTCACTGCCACGCTGTACCAGCCGAGGAAGAGCTCTAGACTCATTCATACAGACCAGGTCCAGCTTTTGCTACTTGTGAACTGCTCAACCTTAGATGGGTCACTGGACCCCCAGGAGCTTCATGATCCCATTTGTGAAGAGGGAACAGATAGTATGTATGAGCATTGGGGTGAGGCTTGGGAAATATGCAGTAAACTGCAGACACTGGCAGCTGTTAACTTCTCCGGGAGCAGGGCAGGAAGTGCATGGCTTACAGCAATGGCAGAAAAGCCTATAGATCAGGTGACTCTTAGAATGCTTGAGGAGCACATGCCAAGAAAGGCTCACGAGCCCCTTTTATAAGCATTTCATTTCCCCTGGCTCATTATGGAGCTGAGTGTGTGGGGCAGGTACACCAACAGACAGCAGGTGAACTCAGGGAGCCCCAAGTTAGCTTGACCTGTGCTAACCAAACACATGTCTGTGCTAGGACTTCAGGGAAATGCACAGTCAGCATCATCCACCACCTTGTCTGGTGACTTAATCCAACCAAATGTGATATACCGTGCATGAGATATAGTACTGGTTTTGCTGGACATAACCAACCTGGGGCTGGAAACTGAAGAAGATAAACAGATGGAGAGAGAGAGAGCTCTTAAGAAGACTTTAACACTTACAAAAGGTGGCAGATAAATAGATGTAAATGTTCAACAAGGTGGTAAGAGGGGAAGTTTAGATGGGGTGAGGCCTGGCCTTCTCAGAAACCTCTGCCTTGCCCTGTGAAATAGAGGCTCCATCTATGTGTTGATGGCTAAGGCTCTTAGGTCTTAAGAGCTCATTGCAAACATTGCTTTAGACCTCAGCTGCCCTTTTCCCCAGGTTTCACACTGCCGTCCTGTGCACAGCCCTGTGTATCACGTGATCTCACCATGTCGTGATATATGATCCTGTCACACTTACCTGGAGCATGCTCTCTTTTTTACATAAGTGCAGTCCTGAGGACCTTAGTGTTCATCACCCGTCCCTTCTTTCCTCTGTAGTTTAACCTACAGGTAAGGGAAGAGATGTGTAGCATGATCCTTCCCCCTTCCCAATCTCCTGTCAGGTATTGTCTTTCAAAGTGACAGAAGTCTGTATTTACCATTACAGTCTTGGTTCCTGCTGCATCTTCCAAGATAAACAAAATGGATATAAACAGTTAAAGAAAGGGAATAAGTGTTTTGGTTTATTTGAAAAACGGGCTAGATAGTTTTCCCTCAGAATAGCTTTGCAGCTTCTGAATTCTCCCAGTCTCCTTTTAATATCTGTGATCAGAATGCCCAGACTCCCCGCACAGATTTCTTTTCCCCTGAGTCTCTAGGAACTGAACCTGCCCTACTTGTTCCTGCTCAGGCAGCTTCAGTAATTAAGCGGCTGAACTGAGACCCTCCAAGCTGGAGAGTCATGAATGGGCAGGAGGCCACTATCGTGCTGTCAGTCACAAGCCAGGAGAAGAGTCTGAGGTGTTATGAGTGGGAGCTTGTGTGACTGCCTTAGCAAGTTTTCCTCATCTCCTGGGTGTCCTTTTCCCTTCCCCCACCCTCCTGGAAACCCACCCCACACCTGCATGGGACCCAAAGTCATCTGTGATGTGGTCATGACTTGTTTTGTGCCGCCCCCATCCATCATCATCTCCTTGTGGTGCTATCTTACCACACATCACAGCACCTGGGATCCAGTAGACCATCCTCTAACAAATATTGGACACTTGCTCTGTGCCGTGCATTGACCTTGGATCTTGGGAAATCACTGTGACAAGACAGACACTGTCCCTACCCTCCCATGGTTTATGTCTATCAGGAAAAGTAGCAGTTTTGTCAAATGACGTCAGTACAGGCCATCAGAAGGTATTTAAGAAACTGTTTTCTTAAATGGATGAAGAAATGAATTATTCAGAAGACAGTGGTGCTAGGTAGTGCCTGCTTTGTAAACAGTTGCATTTCCTGTCTGCATGAGCGAAATCTTAAACTGTTGTGGCTTTGGCAGCTGGTTCTGCCGCCTCCTTGGGTCCGTGAGAGCTGAGCCTTAAGCTCCTGGCCCAGTCCCAAGGTGTGTCTAACCAGGAACTGCATTCAACCACACCAGCTCTAAGAAGTTGGCTTTTTTACTTAGCCTTTTGTTTCTACTTAGTGTCCTGGCTGCCCAAGGGCTTGCTGTATGGCAGAGACTCTGAAAGGAGCCCTATCCATTTTTTGTTTTTTCTTTTCTTTTCCTTTTTTCCCCCTCAGCTTTCTCAGGTCCTATGTGGAAATGTGGGCCCCACAATGGAATGCAAAAATGTACTAAGCCTTTTCTATTGAGCCACCAACCAGCTCCTGAATCATAACACAGAGACTTATTAGTTTTGAGTGCTTGGCCTAGCTCTTTTAACTGAAATGAACCTGTTTCTCTTTATCTACCTTTTGCCGTGGGGCTTTTTGCTTTTCTTTCTTCTGTGTATTTTTTTTATTGTTGAATTTATTTTTATTTTATTTTACAATACAATTCAATTCTACATATTAGCCATGGATTCCCTTGTTCTCCCCCCTCCCGTCCCCTCCCCTTCCCCTCAGCCTGTCCCCCATTCCCATCTCTTCTTTATATTTTTCCTTCATGGCTTCTGGCATCTGCTGGCTCGCTAGTGGCTGCCTGGCCTCTTGCCCTGGGGTGTGCCACTCATTCTCCTCTCATTCTTCTTTCCTTCCTCTCGGGCTTACATTTCCCCTCCTACTTATTCTCTCTGCCTGCCAGCCCTGCCTAGCCTTTCTCTGCCCTGCTATTAGCCATTCAGCTTTTTATTAGGTCAATCAGGTGGCTTAGGCAGGCAAGGTGATACAGATGCAACACATCTTCACATAATTAATCACATCCTTACATCATTAAACAAATGCAGTATAGACAAAAGTAGCATACCTTTACACAGTTAAAGTAATATTTCTCAGCATAAACAAATGTAACACATCTTTACATAGTTATAATTTTCTACCGCATATGATTCCCTCGATGGTGTCCTGAGGTGGGCATGCTGGTTCCTCTTTCACTGAAAGGTAGGCCAAGGGTTGTAGAGGGTCTTGCCCGAGCTTCCCAGAAGTCCTGGAGCTGACAGTCACACCTGCTCAGTGCAGTGCAGGGCACACCCCCTTGCCACTCAGACCCCAGAAAGGATAGCTACTCCACCATCCCCCATGGGCCAGTGGGTGTACCCACCAGCCCCTGGCCTATTTTGCAGTCCTTCCCTTAGTTACAATCCAGGCTCTCAATTCTTCCTAAATTTGTCTCCTATTCCTCTTCTTAGGTTAAAGATGGTTAGTATTAAATTTCAAATAGCCCAGAGATGATAGTCAGGGACATGTTACCTTAGCATTGGTAAGAACTTGGCCTTACCTGGACTATGCCGTCTTAGAGCTACCAAGAAAGTCCTGGCTGTCAGAGTCAGCTGGTTCTCGCCTCTGTCCGTGCTCCCTGGCCACCCTTGCTCAGCTCTGTAGCAGCATGTATCTATTGACAGGCCTCCAAAGAATGGGCAGGCATCCACACTGATAGACAGCCCCTGGAACTGTAGCAGTCAAAGTAGGATTCCCAGAGTGGTAAAAATGGAGAGTCCAGGAAGAACCTAGCCACTTTGTCAATATCAATGAGCCAGCTATATATTTTTAGGAGCCTTTTACCCTATATTGAGTGTTTGTGCACTCAGGAACCCCACGGTGCCTTCTAACCACCATGCTTTAGTGGCTCCACACCTTGTGGAGGTCAGAGGAGGCAGCTTGACATCAGGGTGGGAGTTTGGATTTGGGGTGTGGATTCTCCCATTTGCAGCATGGAAAAGACCCTGACCATGTCACTACCTGTCACGGAGTCTCATTCTCCTCTTCCATGGAAAGGGCCCAAGTCAATGCTGCATTGATGAGAGGATTGTGTGCAGCTTCCAATGCCACCTTCGTGATCCTGACATTACTGTTGGACCTGTGTCACCTTTCTCTTTCCCTCCTAGGTCACCGATGAGGAGCCCAGTTCCAACCACACTGTCATGATCCAGGAGACTCTGCAGCAGGCCTCCGTGGAGTTAGCCGAGCAACACCATCTGGTGGTGTCCTCTGATGACGTGGAGGGCATTGAGACAGTGACCGTGTACACACAAGGCGGGGAGGCCTCAGAGTTCATCGTGTATGTACAAGAGGCTGTTCAGCCCATGGAGGAGCAGGTTGGGGAGCAGCCGGCCCCAGAACTCTAGAGGACCCTCGTCTCCTTCAGCAGCCTTGGCTTTGTGGGCACTGGGGACCACCTAACCTTGCCTACTGGCCCAGATGGTGTTCTCTACACTGTCCTTGTGTGAGCAAGGCCAGTGCATCACCAGCAATACAGAACCCCAATCCTCAGCACAAATCACACCCCTGTCCCAGCATCCTCTGTTTCCGGAAGACTTTTACATCAACTGTCCTGCCCTGGCCCTCCCTTGCTTCAGGATCCAGAGACTCCCATCCCCATCAGCATCTTCTTTGGTTACAGCCCCAGCCCTTTGCTCCCCAGCCTCACCCCAGGTGCTGCTCCTCCTCCTCTGGGCCCTCTGTGCTGTCTGTGAAAGAGAGACAGACACCACACAGCAAGTGGCCTTACGTATTTGAAGTTAACCACTGGGTAGGGTGGGTAGGACCATCCAAGTGCTCTCCACTGAGCCCCACCCCTCTCTCAGTGCAGGAGCGCTGGGAACAAATGACTGACCCCCCACTCCTCTATCACAAGGGCCCAGCTTGGAATTCTGTATGCTTTTAAAATAAATGCATTTTCTCTCTTCACCTCTCATTCAGGGAGGTGGGGGAAATAAAAGCATTTTGTGCCTATTCCTCATCCTCCTTAGGGGGTGGTTTACACTCCCTCTACCCAAGTCCCCTCTTCCCAGTGGAGCTGTGTACAGGGGTGCAGAGACAGGTGAACAGACAGTGGCACTTTCTGCTGGCATCCTGGTACCCCTCACCTCACCCCGCAGGACCCTCTAGCACTTCAGCAGGAGGTCAAGCAATGTCTTGTCACGGGGAGATGAGAGAGTAGGTTGGCCTGGCCTCAGAGGAACAAAGGACCCTCTGTTGCATGCGTTAGTTAGAAGCAGTAGCCTATGAAAGGGCCGTAGGCCTTGCTGTGGGCTTATGGTGGGAGAGCAGCTGGGCTGGCCCCTGTCACCCGCTTACACTGGACAGTGGACAAAGAAAATTTCCACTTTGATCCAGAGTGGGGGTAGCTGCAAAGGGAAGGTGGGAAAGATTATCCATAAACCAGCTCCACAAAGGGGGGGAGGGCTCCTGACTGGGGGTAGCCATTTGATAGACTGAGGTGGGAGGGTCAGCCAGTGTTTGAGGAGCCACCTGTCCAAACAAATGTCTCTAGATATGGCCAGCGACCAAAGTGGAGGCAGAGAATCTGTCCCCAGTCTGGTCCTGCCATCCTCACCCTCACCCAAGTGTCCTCAGCAAGTTGCTAGAGTTCTCCTCCAGGTTCAGTTACCTCTGAATGAGGATGATTGCTTATGGACAGACTCAAGTGGGTGCTGAACCTTGAGAGGCTTTGACCAAGGCAGAGACCTTGGCTCACACAGGAAGCATCCCTTGCTTATATTCCTAGGGATAGGAGGAATATCAGACATCCTTCAGCTCTTCCCTGAGAAGGGTTTGATGAGAGAGAGAGAGAGAGAGAGAGAGAGAGAGAGAGAGAGAGAGAGAGAGAGAGAGAGAGAGAGAGAGAGATATGTGGATGTAACAGGAGGCTCTGGGGCATTCCACGCTGTAGGAGGAAGCTGAGGGCGTGGTGGTTCCTGGCTGTCTATATCTTTGTGGACATCCAGGATGGGCAGAAGGGTGGATGCCTCACAACTTCCTTCCTGGACTGATTTTGTAAGACAGGTGGAACATGGCAGTGGTAATAAAATACAGCTTTTTCCTACCTCTCTCTTTGGACCTCCTCACCACCATGGCTGTGTTAGATAGTTTTTTGGGCCAACTTGTATTTTATGTCTGTTTAAGATACAACTATGGGGGCTGGAGAGATGGCTTAACAGTTAAGCACACAGACTGCTCTTCTAGAGGACCTGGTTTCAATTCCCCAGCACCCACATGGCAACTCACACCTGTATGTAACTTGTTCCAGGGCGTCTGACACCCTCACACACACATACATGTAGGCAAAACACCAATGGATATTAAATAAAAATAAATAACTTTGGAAGGCTGACTGGACCCTGCCTTCAGGCTTCTTTTTTTGTTAGGTGTGTGCTTGACCAGATCTTGATGTGTTACGGCATTTTGTCTGCCCACTTCCTGTGACTCTGTAAGGTCAGACCACAGGTGCTTCCATGGTGCTCACCAGTGCCAGTGGCACAGCTGGGCTTTGTCTCAGCAGCAGCCCAGGGAATTGGGGCCAGCAGTAGAATTTTCGTGATGGGGAATGCTAGAACCGAGAAATCACTTGAGTCTGAATCTGCTACATGGTGCTAATAATGAGTTTGAACAAGAGCCAGTGGAAGAAGAGAGAAGCCCATGACCAGTCTGAGACCAGACACAGATAAATCAGTCAAGAGTATCTGTGGTACCTGGGACTGGGCTACAGGAACAGTGTAGTGTAGAGCAAGCCTGGAAGCTACTAGCTCTGTTCTCCAATGCCCCTGAAACTCTTCTGATGTCATCTACGATGCCTGTCACTCTGCAGCTAGGACTTGTTCGCCAGGCTCACCTAAGCTGGCATTTGGCCAGACGGGAACAGCCCAATTTCCCTTCTCTACAGGCATATGACTTTGGTTGGGCGAGCGCTTTCACTCCCTCACTGGTGCTTGGGGGTGATGAACTAGAGAGTGTCCTGAGGTACACACAGCTCCTGTTGCATGCCAGCCTGTGAGATGCTCACCATCCTGAGGTCAGTCCTCTCAATGGCACTGGGAAGGGTGAGTGTGCTTCCTTACATGGTGTGCGTACAAAGATGTTCATAGAATGAGAGTATGGGGAATAGTCTCCAGGGAAGAGCTTCCAAATTGCTTCTCTGTTAATGAGTGGTCAGCCCTAAAATCATATACATACAAGCAGCATTATATGAACTGAGCCGGGTACATGTGTATATTTAGAAACACAGTAACAACATGGACACAATTAAGGAAACAGGGACCATGAATTTCAGAGAGAACAAATGGGGCATACCTGGGAAAGGTTGGAGAGAGGAAGGGAAAGGGGAAAATGACATAATTATTATATTTTAATTTCAAAAAATAATTTTTAAGAAAAAGAGCCGAGGAAACCCACTGAGTAATGCTTGATGAGCTCAGCAAGCGTTGGGCAGAGGGCAACCCTGCTTAGTTGTGGACATGGTCTCCCACCTGGCTGAGGACCCTGAGCTGCATTGATCTGCATTTCATGCTTGGAGGTGACAGTGACTCATTTTTTAACCTGTATCTACAAGACTAATTTAGCAAATTAATTTCTCTTGTACCAGCTATTTAAAATTCATTAGCTTTTGTGGCTGACGACTTTCTCCTTGCTATTCGGATCTGTCTTTCAAAAAAGGCTGGAGCAAAAAGACCATGTGGTGCTAAGCCCTCTTCCTGCCGTGTCCCTTTGAAAGGTTCCCAGTGAATTGTCTATGCTGTCCCTGGAAGCACCCTAGTGCTACATCAATCTTTCCCAAATGGTAATAATTTTAAGTCCTACAGGGATGCCTTTGGGAATCAATCAACTAATACTTTGCTGGAAAAGAAAAAAAGGAGGGGGCTCTTCTGAGGGAACTTAACTTACCATGTACCACAAAATTTTCTAAGTAAATTGTTTTGGAGTAAACCCAGCCCCCTTCTTAGCCATGAAAAGGACATGTTTGGGTTTGATTTAAAAAATTCTCGTCTATCACTTTCACCATTCCGGCCCTAATTTAAAGCTTCGGTGACTTGTAGTAGTAGATAACAGTTGTTACACTTCCTGCGGGCTAAGAAGGCAACGACAGCTTGGTATATTAAACTACCACAAAACAGACAAAAGAGAAAAGTAAGGTCTATGGGGACAGAGGAGGCTGTGACAGGCCAGAGTTGCCTGGGGGAACTGGGTCCAGGACAGTAGTGCTTGTCACACAGCTCTTGGTCTTGATTCTTGTGCCCACACCTCCTAAGTGTTTCCAGTCATATCTGAGAGGCACAGACACTTGGACAGTAGCCCTGCCCTAAGGGGGCTGGTAAGGGTGAGCCACCTCTCAAGGGGCCCCTAGTGAGGAAACTACCCAACCCACTCTTTGCTTTGTTTTTCTCCCCAGCCATGACATATGCAATTTTCCTGTGCTCTGTGCTCTTACCATGATGTACTGTCTCACCACAGGCACAAAGCCATGGGCCAATTCATCAGGTGCTGGAACACCCCCCCCCCACACACACACACACAAAGCTGGGAGCCAAATAAACTGTCCGAATTCTTATCTCAAGTATTGTGCTATAGTGACAGAAAGCTAACTCATTTGATAACATAAAGCCGCATTTTCATAGGAAGTGCCTTAAAATTGTGTCCTTCATGGCAGGAGGATGAATAGGCTCCTTTCACGTCTTTTCTAGAGAGCACTGACCCTCGCTGTCCATGTGGGCACAGGCTTTATGGCCTCATCACCACTTCCTAATAGCATCACTTTAAGAGTCAGGATTTCAAACTGGAATTCAATCACAGCAGTGAGTTATTTCACTACCAAACCAGTTCCAGAGATGAGAGTACATGGAAAGTTCATCACGTCACATCTTCCCCCGACCCCCACCCCCCACCCCCCATATATAGAGAGGAGAGACCATGTGAAGGGAATGTGAATGAACATACCATATCCATGTGCGGAGTGTTGGGGCTATCAGTGTTCTATGTGTGCAAGCAGGCTCAGAGGACGGCAGACACAAGAGCAGCGAGCATGCAGATGTCCCCTCTTTGGACCCACTGAGGAGCTGTGCATCCCACTGAGGGTCTGGGGAAGCCTTGCCCTGGCCATTTCATTCTCATGCTGCCGTTAGTTCTTGCTGCTGCTGACCTTACCACCTTTTGTCAGAACAGGACAAGGGAGACCTGGAGGAGGGCTTTAGAAAGCCACCCCCAAGCCCCACTGCGAGAATCAGCCCTTCCCACTGTGGGGCTCCACAGAGGTACAGCTGTTCTTTCTTTGGTATGCATTGGGTATCAGGAGCCTCCAGAAGGAAAACATCCAGAGCCGTCGACACTGTTGATCTGGATGTCTGTTCCTGACCCTCCAAGATGTCACTACTAACCCTAAAGTGCCTTGTTTCTTTGCAGTGAGCAACAGTTTTATTGGAATATTTGCAAACCTAAGGCTCTTGTTCCCTCCATGCTTTTATATTCTCCAGTGCCAGACTTACCTTCTCATAGGAGCTGATCATGTGTTACCCAGAGGGACTGCTGTCTACAGAAGGGAACACTCCAAATAATCTGGCTCCCTCAGTGACTGTTTCTACACTCTCGAACTGTACATATTTAGTGAAAGTAATTTCAGGTAGGTGAACTTGTGTGAGTAGGAGGCTGTGAATCAGAAACCCTTGGGTGGGAAGAGAGTTAAGTGTCTTGTACTTGCACCCAGCCCACTTAGCAGGGACCTTATCTATGGGAGGCTGGCCAGAAAGATGATCAGAACACAGTGTGTACTCTGCTATCCACATTCAGTTCACCTAGACAATGTCTTAAGCTGCTCTCCAGAGGAAAGGATTCTGGATGAGCAGAAGGTAAAATTTGTATCCACCATCATGCTACTTTATCCATGAGGGGTGTTACAGGCTGAAGGAAGGGAAGAACTGCCCACTTGTGGAAGCCAGTGTGCTGGCACCTCTGCCAAGAAGTCCCCTCACACACCTGAGCGGTGAGCCAGTGCTTTGGGAGTCCTGATGAAAGGCACAGACCTGCTGCCAGGAAAGTGCATACACACAAATGGTACTGTACTTGCAGGGCATCATCATGGTCCCTAAGTTAAGGATCTTTGATCTAAAGCTGTATAGCTTTAGGCAAGTTTTAAGTTGTCTGTGCCTCAGTTTTCTTCCCATACCATAAGGCTGACAGTGAGAATATTTGTCGAGTCTGCATATGTTACCTCCTAGTCATGGCTTCCCAGTTGCAGAATGCATGAGCTGTGGCAGTGTAGAACCAAGCGATGATTTTCACACTTGTGTGTCCAGTTCCAGCTCCCCTTCCACACTCCTCTGGCATCTATCTGCAGGTGCAATCTGAAGGGGAATGTTGTCGGAGGGAGATAGAATGAAAAAGGAGGCATGCTATCAGCTGAGGCAATGAACCACCACTAGGGGGAGTTAGGATCCCCCTGTTTGGTCCAAGCTGACCCCAAGCTGGTGTCTGCAGGCAGCTAGTGTGGAGGACCTCTGGAGTGTGCTGCAGAGTGAGGGAGATGGGGCCCTTCTTTGCCTCCATGGCAACTCCATTTTACCCTGCAGCCTGGTGTGGAAGAAAGCCACTTGCGATCCAAGATGTCTTTCATTCCTGCCTTAGCTTCCCTGGCAGTGTGCCCTGGGACACGTGCCTTTGGATTGCTAGGCTTCAGTGTCTTCCTCTGGAAAATGGAAGCACTCGGGCATCTGTGGCTGTCATATAGATGGAGATAAGATCCCACCTCTTTCTATGGCCTCATATGACTCAGAGAGCATGCTTAATGAATCCCACTGTGAATACTGAAGCCACCCTACTGGGATGGACTAAGAATTCAAGCCAGAGCCGGGCGTTGGTGGCGCACGCCTTTAATCCATCCAGCACTCGGGAGGCAGAGCCAGGTGGATCTCTGAGTTCGAGGCAGCCTGGCTACAAGTGAGCTCCAGGAAAGGCGCAAAGCTACACAGAGAAACCCTGTCTCGAAAAACCAAAAAAAAAGAAAAAGAAAAGAAAAGAAAAGAATTCAAGCCAGAAGGCTTGAATCTTTACTCCAACTATTCCGTGGTCTCTAAGTGATCCTGAAAGTCTCATCTCGTTGGGCCTCAGTTTCCCTGCCCAGTAAGAAGTGGTACCACAGGGTCTCTGCACATAGCTTTCAACACTGCAGGAAGACATTTGCTTTGGATTGTGTCTAGAGAAAGGCAACAGTTTGGGTCAGAGAGCATGGCTGGCATGGAGGCTGAGGCAGAGTGAGGATCCTCTTCACGGGTCACAACTTTGTAGCCTGAGGTGTGTTACTTTACCGCATAGACCTTAGTTAGCTTGCTCGCAAATGATGATTTTTCTCATTCTGTTGGGCCAAGGCAATGATAAAGTATAGCAGTATTATAAAACTTACCAACTAGTATACATACTATTGCTATATATCCATGTATGCTTGCTAGTTGGTGTGTTCATCTGGTCTGCTCTAAGATAGTATTTTGGGTCTTCTAGACCTGGCAGGAATCCTGGTGGAGTCATCAGTTACTGGAAACCTATAGAGGTCAACAAATGCTTTTCTGTAAGGAGCCAGATGAATGTTAAATTCTGTAAGCAACACAGTCTTTGCTGCAACTCCTCCCCTGTGCAATTCCATTGTGAAAATGGCCGAATGCAGGAGTAAGTGCAATTGCATTCCAATAAAACTTTATTCATAAAAATATGAGATGGCTCAGTTTTGACCCACAGACCATAGTTGACTGACCCTGTTCCTAGGCACTTGGGTCTACAGGGTTATATTTATGTTTCATTGTTATTTCCAACAACCAAGCACGTTTACTGTCAAAACCTAACCCGGTTTTCGCACACGTGTTGTTTTCGAGTGGAACACACTGGTGCCATTGGTTGAAGATGACAGCCCTTCCCGCTTGATGGAGGGGAGGGAAGCCCTGTAATCTGGAGCTGCCTAGACCCCTGAGGGTTCCCCCTTAGGTCTCCATTTCCTGCTTGAGGTACAGGAAAGCAGGGTAGACAGTCACCCTGATGACTCCTTTTTGTTGGAAGAGTTGGTCATATCTGCTTTAGTGGCTTCTAATTCCTTTAATGATGCTCTGAGAAAAATAAGACAGCATTGAAAGGGGAATATCTTTTAATTAAAGTGCTGGAACATGAGAAGGACTGAGTGATTGAAACAAGGTGAGGTGGAGGCACTGTCTGTGGATGAAGAGGCACCCCTGTTCCCTGCTTCTCGTGATCACAGATTTCAGGGTCCGTGCCCCTCTAGGACACCCTGCCATGGAGGATTCTTCCTCCATACGGCTGCTTCTCCCCACTGTTTCCTTCCTCTCTCCCTGCTAAGCTTCCCTCCCTCCCTGCTTCACCAGTTGCTGATGGATGTTCCCTTGATGGGCCAATCTTAATTAAGTTGGATGATCTTCCTTGAGCATTCAAAATGCAATTAATTCTTTCAGCCCCAGCCGGGGATGGGGGCTCTGTTTGGCTCAGCTGTCCCTCTTGAAGAAAGTGGAGAAATATGCTAAATTCCAGTCCCTGTGTTGCTGCCCTGAGCCCATGTCTGATGCTCACCAATAGATCCATTCAACCTCTGGTCCCATTGGAGTGGAGGATGAATCATGACTCAGGCTTCAGATTCAACTCTAACCACGGGTGTGTTCCCACATCAGGTGTCCTGCACCACTCCAAAGCCTTTCTCCTGGAAACCTTCCCTGACTCTGGTCTGCTGGGGCTATCTCTTTCCTCTCTCTGGCACCACAAACTCAGCACAAAGGACCCTGACCTTGTCTTCTCCTAGCTGTGCAGTAGTGGTTTTCCAAAGAGAAGGCTCTGCCTGCTCTCTGAGTCTGTGGGTGGCATACCCTCCTATCCAGACAAGCATATACAGCCCCTTGCAGATTTACCAAGAACCCCTTCTCTCCAAAAGCTTCAGCATGCACAGGAGATAAGCCTCCACCTAACTAGATTTTCAGGGCAGATGGATTGCTGGGAAATGGCAAAGCCAAGTGCTACATACAAGGTATCAAGGGCTATAGGGATGCAAACAAGGAGCCCAACTTGTCCTGGAAAGTGAGTTGAAACATTCTCAGAATGCTGAGTAGTCCAAAGGTACCCCCTTGAAGTGGCATTCGATGATTGAGCTAGATGAAGGACATGACATGCACAGAGACCTGAGGTCAGCAAGGGTGCAGTGTAGAAGAACATAAGAAAAGAACCACCCCATGCCCAAGGGGAAAAGAAGGAAGGAGGAAGGAGATGGGAGAGAAGGGGAGAGTAGAATGCCTAGGAAATTTAGGACCTGGTGTCTCCTGGCATGTCAAGAAGTACTGTACTGGCCCTACATGCAGAAAGTCCAAGTCTGTCTCTTCCCTCCCTTCACCACTAGACACCATCCTTCACAGACCTCTTCTTCCTTGCCCCATGCCTTAAAGTGGACTTGGAGAGGAGCTGAGCAAGGTTCCTTGTCCTGGAGAATAAAACAGTTTCCTCATAGTGAGAGGAACTTGTTCTAGGCTAGAATGTAAGCACTGCCTTTCTCTCTGGGCACAGTGGGGTTTGTTTCATGATCTGAGTTCCCTGATGAAGGAAATAGGAAAGTGTGAGTGTGCTTTTGTCACGAGTTCCTTAGGTCTGCATAGACTGGTTGTCTGGATATCACTGCCATGAAGCATGTGAGAGGGTTCCACATAGCCTGACTTCTAGCTTAGTGGTCCCTGGGTCCCTTTGTGAGGCTCTTAGGGGTTTAACTTTGACATGGCCTCTAATTGTGTTATTCCCTCTGCTGGAAACAATCTTACTGTTCTTCCCCCATCTCACATTCTCCACCACCTCAATTTGATTGTCATGAGTTCCACAGCACAACCACATGGAGCCCATCCCGATGAACTGTGATGGTTTCTCTCTAAATGCTTGTTGATGTATAACTTCACAAGCCGTTCACAAAGACCTCACATGGTGAGCACCAAAACCATGTAGATAAGCTCTGGGTTCCCTGGGCTACCTTCCAGGACAGCCCTATCCCATTCTCAAGAGCCATCTGCTGAGTATGGCTTGGTGTTCATCATTCATCCAATCAATTCATAAGTAATTATGGAGGACCCACTGGTACGAGAAATATTCCCAGTCAGCTGTGCATAAGACCATTCATAAGCCTCATAGAGCTCACACACTGGAGCTGCAAGCAAGCAATGGAAAAAAAAAAACATGTTGGATGATGAGTGCTCTGGAGCAGAAAAATAGAAAGAGAGGAAAGCAACTGGGAAGGAGAGCTCTCAGAGTGGTCAGGATTCCATACCACAGTCATACTACACCAATACTGCACATACACACTCTATCTTCACACCATATATACCGCACCATGACCTATCCCCACACTGAACACACATCCAATTAAATAATGAGTATAGTCCGCATTCACATACACAAAAATAAACGTCACAGTGCACCCCCACAACTTTACTCCATCCTCACAAACACTACACACAGCACTTGTACACATGCTGTGTACCACACATATAAAACACCCATATGCACTTCACATATAAAATACCTCATCCCCTTCTATATGACCTGCCCTGCCCACTATGCACGCTACCCAGAAAACACACACCTCATCACAAACACCATGCTCCATACATCAAAAATACAAAACATTATAATCTAGTTATGTCCACTGATGTCATACACCCCACAGATATGCCCACACCGCACAAAGCCACGTCACGTCAGGCTGTGTGGTTTTTCCTAGGGAGACTTAAATTTCTATTCACCCCGAATGAGGCAGTGAGGCTGGAACAAAGGAACAGTTCCAGCCAAGTCTAACACCGTGACTCCGTGGGTTTACTGGGTTACAGAAGCAATGGGGAGGCGTGTGGGGAGCTGCAGCACTTGACAGTCTCTCTTCCTCCACTGACTCTGGACTGTCTATATCCTTGAGGAGAAGAGGAGCCATGTGTGCCTCCTGTGCAGCCCATGGCACCTCATGACACTTCCCCTGCCCATCCAGACAGAATCGTCATGGGCACAATCTTGTTACAACCTCATTCAAGCAATCGTACTCGCTCTGATTTCAAGAGGGTGGGTTCCATGTCAGGCCTGAATATCACAGTTAAACGCACACTATGTACACAACACCCATGCACTCCTCTCCCAGAACACATGACACACCATGCACATAGACCATCACACATCACACAAAATGTATACACACATCACATCATATACCAAATGCACACCATACACCCACATAGTTTGACACATACACATGAGAGAGGCAGAAGACTGCCTGTTTTTCTACAAACCCTGGCTTGTTAATTGGCTGTCTCGCTGCAGGCCTGTTTATCATCTTTCTCCAGAGCTTGGGCACCAAATGAAGATAGATTCCAGGATGCTTTGAAACGTTCCAAATGCAGAAGCCTGAGATCTGCACACTTTGAAGATTGGAACACATTTTAATTCTCCTCGCAACGCTGGATTATGTTTTAATTATCCCTCATGAATGTTCTGTTCCCTGTGACTCTTGGGAGTAGTACAGCTTGGTGGGAGAGCTGTTGTTCACTCTGTTCGCTGTCCTGGCATGTGAATCTGTGGTCCATCTGAACTCATCACCATGCAGCTTAAGGACAGATCCTTTGTCCTGGCAGTTGTAGGCAACTCAGAAAGTAAAGAATAAAAAAGGACACACAAAGTTCTTGAGAATTCTATCTTTTGTAAGTTGGGTGGGTTTATTTTCAATGTATTAAGTACAAACAGTTTATAAATGGGTTTACTTATCAATATGACTTTTCATTCAGTCATTCCTGCTCAAGACTCAAACCTGAGGGAAGAAGAAGCCAGGAAGGAAGAGCAGAGGGGACTGTCCATTCCCCTGGGAAAGCTGAGGCTGCTGACTGGTGGTGGACAGGCCCTTCTACACAAGGCCAAGAAAGGGAAACTTAGAAATGTCTTGGTGGGAAAGGAAGTGGTTAGGAGTCCAACAGTCCTGGTATAGGTGTGCCTTCACTACTGCCAGGACTCTGGAGCTGGGGCGCCTGCCCACTGGAGTTTTCTAACTTGTCCATATGCCTGGTCTGTGGAGCAAGTCTGGCAGTTCCACTCACAGGGTCAAGGTGAGACCTCCTAGAGTGTCATCCTCCAGGGATGGCTGACTGCTGCCAGGATAGGAAGGTTTAATATCCTTGTCTTCTTCACATTCTCCTCCAGGAAGAATGAAATGACATCTCACCCATGCCCAAGTTTGTCACCTTCACTAGGACCAAGGGCTTGCCCCCCTTACTTCTTCAGTGGGAGTGAGCCACAGGTGGTGAGCTGGAGTACTGTTCTTCCATAATATAGTACTATTCGTCCATAATATAGAAGAGTGTGGTTCTGTCCAGAGAGACAGTCTGTCGTCTCCACCACTCAGTCCTTTGCAAATCCTGCAGAGGTATCACTACATCTTCACAGCTGCTAACATCACCTTGCTATTCCCTTAGCCCTATCCCTTAGCTCTATTCCCTTAGCTGTTAGGCTTCTCTGTTTTTGCCTCGTCCTTTGCCAGTCATCTCAATGCAGCAGTCAAAGGGGCCTGTGAACGTCCAACCAGGTCAGATGGCTTCTCCATCCAACATTGTCCCATGGTTCCCCTCTTCCTGAGGAGCACAGAATCCTGAAGCTGTCTTGCTCCTGGAGACACTCTTTGACCACAGGTTATCTCTGATCACTCTGTAGCAGAATAACAATGCTGACCACCTTTTGCTGCCTCTGTTTCCATCAACCTTGACCTCTGCCTGCCCTTGCCTTTTCCCCTGCCCCTCTGTAGTCTAATTGTCACATGAATAGACTGTATAGACCAAGAGGGCTCTGTTTTGCTCACTACTAAAGCTAGCACAGCACCTAGCTTGATGTGTGTGTGTGTGTGTGTGTGTGTGTGTGTGTGTGTGTGTGTGTGTACGCGTGTAACCTACATTTCCCAATGTAGGTAAATAGAGAAAAGATGAAGGCATTAAAATAATTTACGAGACCTGGTCTGAAATGTGCTGCCCACTGTATTCCCTGACCTTTTCATGAGATCTTCTGTAGCACACCCATCTCACCACCTTGGGGGCTGAGCTTTATAAGTTGCATGCTGCTCTGAGTTTTTAAGTCCTATCATGAAAGGAGTGTGGACAAGACAGGCTTCCCTTAGGCCGAGTCATCTTATCCACTGGACAGTGGGGTCAGAGATCAGGTCTCTATACTCTGTCCCATGGGGACCCCATGGCCACCACCATGCCAGAGTGCCAGAGTGCCAGTGTGCCAGTTGCCATTCGAGAAGAATGCAACAGAGACAGGGTATATGTGCTGTACCTCTTTTCACCCAAGGGGTGGGAAGTCTGCCCAGAGTTTAGTGGGACAAACTGTCCTAAGAATAGGGGTTGGAGGATGGGAACGACACACATGTACCCATTGTTCTTACGGCACACCCTGCACATCACAGCACCTGGACTCCACTGAAAGCTATCTTACAGAGATGACAAGGCTGCTCTAGGCAGGGCAGGAGCCAATCTCTCTGTATCCCAGGGGATGGCTCCAGCCGTCCCTCCTCCCCTGAGGCAGGACCAGCCCCGGGAGGACAATGGGAGGGAGGATAAATTGCCACATTGTAGCTCATTTGATTTTGGATGGATGGATGGAAGGAAAGGCTTGATGCCGGGTGTCGGAGCCTGTCAGGCGCTGCATGACGAGGTAGGCAGGCACTTCTGGTTCCAGGCAGAGAGAAGGACAGACTGGCAGCCTTCCAAGAGGTCACAGTAGGGACCAGGTGCTGGAAGCAGGGAGTGTGGGAGGATGCTGAACTCGGGTCATTTAGTCACAACATGAATATTAATGGATGGCTGCAAAGCACACATGGAGCCCAGCCATTGAGTTCAGCACCATTCAGCTCCTGACTCTTCTTTGCACTGTGATAATAAAAGCTGCATTTGGCTGAAGACGGGAGTGGCACCAAGATGACTTGCATTTCCTCTTAATCATCTCCAGGGATAAGACAGGCCCTGTCTGTACTGGGTTCTCAGCTGCCCTGCACTCCGATGGGATAGAATGGCTCCTTCCCACCTCGTCATCATTTCTGCGCCATGCATCTTCCTTCCAGCTGTTCTCAATGCCTGAAGACAAGCTTTGCCCCTTGGCTAATGTCTGCCTGCCTCTTGCCGGTCCCTGTACCTCGAGCTGTCTGGCATTAAAGTTTTCCAGAGCTTGAAACGTAGCCTTTAATCTCACTGCCTCTGTGCCAAGAATTACATCCACAACTCTGATTTCTTGATGTGCGGTGCTGTTGGTAAAACAGAACAGGAAGAGAAAAACAGATTGGTTTTGTTTCTGTTTTTGTTTCTCAGACAGCCCCCATCCTCAACCAAATCAACCAAAATGGAAGCAACAGTCTCTTCTACAGATGAACATTATAGAAAGTTCTCATGAATGCAGGGATGTCCCTGTTGACGGAAGACCAGAAACTGAAAATTTCCAATTTGAGGTTGGGTCTCATACATACCTGCTCTCCCTCTGTCTTCAATATGCTGATACCACCTTTCCAAGAGATGGACACTCTGGTCACCAAGGCTGTCCAGCTTTCCTGGCCTCCAGGTTCTCTCCACTTAGAACTCTATTTTCTCTTCAAAACCCCGCCTTATTCATAAGGTCTAGGTGGATCCAGCCCTTCCCTCCTACTGATGCTTACCTTCTGAACAGGGGTCTTCCTTCTTCAGCGGCAGATCCTGCACTTGAAGGGAACCATGTCTTAGACCCCACCTGACCTCAGCACTCTTTCCCACTTTGTGGCTTTTGTAGTATAATCATGGAGAGCACTTAGCTGCTGAGATAGCATCACAAGCAGACAAATGAGACTAGAATTAGATATGTAAGGGAACATGCCCTCTGTGACTACTTCTAACCTCCTCCTCTCTAGCCCACACCCTATGAGGTACAAGGCATCAGACTTCTGAGTTGTCAGTTAACAGAGTATCTTGCTTTATGGTTTAAATACATTTCTTCATTATTTATTCTGCCCCGTCTAGTGTAACATGTGTGAGACTCAATCTCCTCCCATTCTAGCCTCTCCTTTCCTGGGCCAGCTTCCAGTGTATAATGTCTTTTGGGCCTATGATGACAAGGCAGTTGGGGAATCTATATAGAGTGCTGATCGTGGATTCCTGTCCCATTCTGATGAAGTTTGCCATGAGCTTCATGGCTCTGAGCTTCTTTTGGAGAGGTGACCACTTACCTCATTGTTCTGAGCGTTTCCCATGCCTCTCTAGATTTTCACCATTCCCCTTCAGGAACCATGACATGCATGGGGATGAGAAAGGAGAGGACTCTATTTTGACCTCTGCCTGCCTCTAACCTTACTCTCTGACATCCTTCCATTACTGCTGACCAGAGAGAAGAGCTTCCCTTTTGCTTCCTCCTCTACAGGATGAATTACTTTGGTCAGGTTCTTTATCCGGGCTGCAGGGAGAGTAGACACATTTCCTAGGGTCTGAGAACACGGGTGTGAGTCCCTGATGCTGTCGCTATAGTGGAACCAGAACATGTGTTCTGTAGCTGGCTATCCTGGGCTCAAGTGTAGCCCTCCACTCATCCATCCATTGAAGGTCTCTAAAATGTCCCTCCTTGCAGGCACACAGTCCTGACCATCGTGAACTGATAGATCTGTCGCTCATGGCCTTACCTGGAAGCACTCAGGAAACTGTAAGGCAGTAGTGAACATGAAGTTCAGTGTGCATGGTAAGGGCCTGGCACAGAATGAAAGCTTCAAGTGACTTACCATAGTTAGTTTGGGATCATATTTCCTTATCTGAAGTTGGACAAAGGGATATGGCCTGATGGGTGACTGTGACATGTAATTGGATGACAGGCTTGATGGAAAACATATGAAATGATAAATGATAGACAACGTAGTTCTGGCCCATGTGATTCCTGATAAGTAGAGGCTTGGCTTCCCCAGAGTGAATAAGAGTTTATGCTGAACCCAGAAACCTACAACCCCAGAATGTTCCCTGCAGGGTATGGCAGCATCGTGAACTCATGATGCCACATGGCAACGCATAGCATGTGGTGGCATGTGATGAGTTTACCCAAGGGAATCCTTGTGATATAGCTGCCTTTTGGTCACTCCTGCTGCCATAGGTAATCCCCCAAAACTCATTGGTTCAGCAGGCTGGACTTGGGTGGAATCCTCTCTTGGTCTGTGGATGCCCTCTCATTTGGTATGAATTGCTACTTCTTTATGTCTTCCCAGACTAAAAGACTCCCAATGCCATCAGCCAACCCTTCCTTGTACTTTGTTAGGTTTTAGAGTAGTAACTATCCATCCTGTTGCCAGTCTCCATCTATCACACTTTCTTGGGGATTTCTCCATGCCCTACAATTCTCTTTGTTGATAATTCCATTTGTATCTTCCTGTTAGCCTAACACTGGTGGGGATGCCTTCCCCACCCCCATGCTGATTTATAGAGTTCGCACCCTCCTCTCCTCCCATGGCTCCTTCATACAGGCTCCACAACTCAGGTAGAACTCCTTTCTTCCCTGATTCCATCTACAGTGCTCATCATCCAGCCCCATCATCATCCCCTCTTGCCCAGGTTTCATCAAAGTGTGTTTCCTTTGGCAACTTTGAATTAACTCTCCTGGTCCTGCCTGGTAGCAGCAGACCTGTTTGGCCTGGCATGGTGGAGACTGTCTGGCTTGGGAATAGGCTGTTTGTTGGTGGGTGCAGCTCTGAACAGGGTCTGTCGGGAGATGTGGAGATACAAAAGACAGAGTCCAAAATCTACTACAGGAAAGAGAACATTCTTATTTCATATAAGTAAAGAAGCATGGACCTACAATTGCCCAGTGTCAGTTAATTTGGCTCCTTTATTTTGTCCTTGATATCTCACTTTGTTTTGATCAATTATCTTGCAAGAACACCCTAATCCAGGCACCCATGACAAGAAATCCAATAGAGAAAAAAAGGGAGTACCTCCTAATTGACATCTCTTTTTATGGATGAAGAAAATCTTTCCGGAAGACCCTTGGATGACTTCTGTTCCTCTTTAGTTGGCTTTGCTCACCCAATCACTGTGAAGGGGATGTGTTGCTGTGTAAGGCTTAAGGCCATCATCACTCACCTCAGGAGCTAAGAGAGAACAACCTTCTCCAATAATCAAACCAGTCAGATACCATGGAAATAACCAACAGTGTTTGCCACAGTGTTGTACAAGATATGCTTGGGAGTCCTCAGTAGAACTAATCAGAAAGGATGTGATGGGATTGTCACTTCTGGGAGAAGGGAATGGGGGCACAAATGAGGTAGGAATGAGCCTGCATTTGAAGACCACGTGTGATGGCTATGATATTCTACTCTGAATCTGTGTCAGTTCCTTATCTCATTGCTGTGCTGAAATGCCCAATAAAAAGAAACTTGAGGGAGGAAGTAGTTTTTTGGGGTGGGGTGGGGCGGTTGGTTCATGATTTCACACTGGAAGGCATTACTGCTGAACTGGCTTGGTCCACAGCTATAGGAGGCTCAGACTGCTTGCTCATATCCGGGGGGGTTAAGAAACAGAGAGAGAGAAACTGGGCTGAATGAGAGATTTGGCTATATCTCGTAATGTCTGTATCCTGGCACCCTTCTTCTATCTAGGCACCTCTTAAAGGTTCCACAATGTCTAAAAATGGGACTGCCATCTGGGGACCAACTTGTTCAAGCACATGAACCTGTGGGGAGCGTTTTGTATCCAAACCATGATTCAGCCCATCCTCAGCTCAGAGCGATAGCAGTCTTTCCAGTGTTCAAGCCAATCAGTTCAGTTGGGACCAATCAGTCTAAAGTCTAACATCATTTTGCCAAATAGTGAGAGTAATAGCAAACCCACATGGATCCAAAACATGTTAGCTTTTAAATAAGGATGTCACATAGAACATAAGAAGCATTTTCCTTTCAAAATTTTAAAAGAAGGTAGAATAAGCCGGGCGGTGGCGGCGCACGCCTTTAATCCCAGCACTCGGGAGGCAGAGCCAGGTGAATCTCTGTGAGTTCGAGGCCAGCCTGGGCTACCAAGTGAGCTCCAGGAAAGGCGCAAAGCTACACAGAGAAACCCTGTCTTCGAAAAAAAAAAAAAAAAAAAAAAAAAAAAGAGGTAGAATAAGAAGATATCCAGACAAAAGGACAAGGCCCCGAGGGGAAGAATTTCAAACAAGGCATTCATTTGACACATGGGACTGTGAGCTGGTCTTTTCTACGAAGCATTTTGGATTCTGTGTGAATGCAGATCCAGTGCCTGAGCCAAGGTGCTCCAGGGCTGCTGCAGCTCAGGTTCCAGAAAACTCCACCCAGAAGTGGCAAGGAGCCCAGAAGTCTGAGGACAAGGCCTCTAGGTGGTGGAGTGGCCTGCTGCTGAATTCCTTCTAAGTGTCTGTCGATGACTTGAGAAGTAGCCCGGGGAAGCATGGCTGCCTGGGTATCTCAGCACTTAGGACTGACAGTCCTTCAGATTGAAGCTCAATTTATATCTACTTCCTGCCACCTCCACTTCCTCTCAGCATGCTACCCTTGCTTCTTCCTTGATGATTATGGTAGCTCTCCAGATTCTTCTTCCTCTTCTGCTGTGGGCCCTTCCAATCCAATGCCCAGGAGCACCAGAGCCATCTGTGATTTTTAGAGAAGTTACTTCTCTCCTTAAAACCACTTGACGGCTTTCCCCAAAGCTTATGACCAAATCTAAGCTTCTCCACTGACTCAGGGGTGTAACTCAAATTCCTAAATGATATTTTTTATTAAAAAAAAAAACAAAAAAACAGTTGCCTGACATTGGGTAATTGCTGAAAGATCAGAGAGACAAAGGAACAAGCCACAGCTACCTCTTAACTCTAGGATTCCTCAGCCTGAAAAGCCTCTAATTGAAAGGGACGCTTCTGCTGAATAGCCTTTGGTTCCTGTCTCCTCATGCCTTAAATACCTTTCTCCCCCTAGCCATCACTTCCTGGGATTAAAGACGTGTGTGCTTCCAAGTATTGGGATTAAAGGTGTGTGCCACCACTGCCTGGCTCTGTTTTTTTCTCCTAGACTGAGTCAATCTCATGTGGTTCAGGGTGGCTTTGAACTCACATAGATCCAGATGGATCTCTGCCTCCAGAGTGCTAGAATTAAAGGTGTGTGCCACCACTCCCTGGCATCTAGTGGCTTGTTCTGTCTTCTGATCTTCAGGCAAATTTCATTAGGGTACACGATATATCACCACACAGGGGATCCAACCCCACTCTCTCTTCCTATCTCATTTCGTATCAGCCACCTTTGTCTTACTCCTGTTTCTGTATGGATTCAGCTTCTTCCCTGAATTCTTAGAATGTCCTCTTCCCACTTCCTTGTGACAGTATGTCACTGTCATCTTCAGGTAGCACTCTACTTAGCTGTTACTGTCCAAGAAGTCTCCCCTGATTGCCTTGTTTGAGTAGCTTTGAGCCTGACAGTATCTTTCACATCAGCCAGTTTACTTTCATCAGAGCATGGATTATCCCTGATGACATACCATTAATTTTGGCTAGGTTCTCTGGTATTGAGCTCCATGCGTTCACCTCTGTCTTTCTACAGTCCTTATTCCTGAGATCAGAGTCCCAGACCTTCAGTCCAGATATGATAAGTTAATGAGTGGTTCCTTTAAAACAAAGAAACATACATAGGACTAATATACCATTCCTTAGATTATAGTAGGCAAGGAATAGGGAGGAGAGCAAAGTTCCAAGAGCTGGAAGCCCCAGAGCTGGATACATTCAGGCTACACTTGGCTGTCCCTATATGCTGTCCAGAGTAGGTCACAAGGAGTTCCCCAAATTCTCTCCCGGGGAATATTCTCAGCACATTAGCACTCTTTGTTTAAAAAAAGAAAAGAAAGGTATTTATGTGAAAAGCCACTTATCTCTGCAGCTCCTGCAGATAACTCTTCTAATTTACAGTGAGCTGACACCCTCCAAGAGCCAAAATCAATGTGTGTCACCGTAAATCCAGGCTGGGCCTCAGCATCAACTCACACCAGCTGGATAATGCCTTCGCTCTTTCACTGGGTCTGATTGGTGGACGGATAGTGCAGATCTTGGTGGGAGGGTTCATGGAACCAGATCTAGGGTCCCCATGCTGGTGCCTTTCTCCTCTCAGATACCATGTCACTCTGAGCACTAAGACCAATGCCTGTCCTGTGAGCCTGTCAGTATTGGGTTCATAGTTCATTCTAGCTAGGATGCCTTCTTGAGGCTATTCACTTAAAACCAACTCTTTTTATGTTATTTGAGAAATGTTACTGTTACAATGAGCTCCAAATGGAATGAGCATGTTTCTGTTTTCTCCCAAAGGCAGCGGTGCTGTGAGCAGGGTACTCCAACCCACCAGCATGGAACCCCACTTTGTAGCACTTGTTCACTAAGCCCTATCTATGTGCCTGTCATTCTCTGAGCCCAGAATTGAGACTACTCTGGGTCCAGCCACAAAGACTAAGACATTGAAAAGGACAAGTTCTCCTGGGTTAAAGTAGGGGTGTAGAACACAATAATAGTACACCGGATCATACTAAGAAGTTGGATGAGCTTACTTAAGGGGTCAGTGATGGTATTGCAATTTAGAGGTAACCGGGACTTGGTCAAGTGAGCAAATGTGAGAAAAGAAAGCCCTAGGCTATGTTGGTTGGGTCTTTGGTTGGAGAATGTAGCATCTTTCTTGTCAGCCTAAAGAAGGTATATGTGATAGTTAATTTTAATTATCAACTTGATTGGATTGAGAGTGACCTAGATTTGAAGAGTACACTTCTGAGTGTGTCTCTGATGACATGGTGTTTTCCATTAGTGCGGGCAAGCTCTGGCTTAATGGATAAATTAATACGATGGGTTCATAATAAGATGGAGTGATTGGTAGTATACTTTAGGGACATCAACATACTCTGTTTCTTCCCATTTGTCTGCTTCCTGTGTGCCATGGAGTGAGCTGCTCCACCTGACCCTCAGTACTAAGCAGGAGAACCACAGCAAGTTCTCCTTCCTTTAAATTGTTCTCTCAAGTGTGGTGATATTTTATTTGTGCTGAGGTGTGATATTTTATTTGTGCTTTCATAAATAAAGTTTGCCTGGAGATCAGAGGAAATAGCAAATCATGATAAGTAAACAAAGAAGTCAGGCAGTGGTGGCACATGACCTTAATCCTATCACTTATCAGGCAGGATCTCTGTGTGTTCAAGGCCACACTAGGGAACAGAGCCAAGCGTGGTGACACATGCCTTTAATCCCAGGACCAACCATAAAGAACTGGAGGTCTGTACAGACAGACAGACAGTGACAGAGCTGTGTAGGAAGAGGAAGTGAGGTAGCTGGGCTAAAAGAGCCAATGAGAGGGCAGAACAGCAAGGCAATAAAGGTCTGGGTAGACAGGTAGTAACTCGCATTTGGAAACTGCCGAGTTGGTGAGATAAGGTTAGATGTGGCTTTCCCAATTTCCTGATCTTTCTCTCCTATATTTGGCTCTGTGATTTTTATTTAATAAGACCATTTAGAAATTTGTCTACACTCAAGTATTTTGGCCATAGCTGTGTGAAAGCTACTGGTATAGTGGGAGTGCTTGCCCAGGTGGTTCTTTTCTCATCATAATTCAAGACTGTATGTAGAGGTCACCACAGCCTTTCCATTCAAGAGCTTTTGACTAGGTAGGCATCATCACGCCTGTGTTATTCTTGTTTTTAGGGTAAATCTGGCCACACATTCAAGCTAAGGATTGTGGCTCCAACTTTTGCCCCAGTAGAGGGAAGACTCCAAGCCAAGCCTTAGCAGCAATGAGGTTCCCTTGGGTGCTGAAGCCCTTTTTCTTTTCAACGTTATTCATTAAAATGCAATTGCTCTCTGGATAGGGATAACTGGTTTGTCCAAATCATCTAATTAATCACTCAAGACAAGATTAGTAGTCAGGAGCTGAGAAACTAGTGGGCCATTGGGGATAATTCATTTTTCTTTTTTCTTCATTTTTTTGAGGATTTTACACATGAGTACAGTAAATTTGTATCGTTCCCACCTCCCCTCTCTAATTCCTCCTGTGTTCCCCCAACAACCCCTACTTCAATTAATGACCCCCCACACCAAAACAACAAACAAACAAACAAAATAGATAAAACTGGTTCTCTCTCCCTCAGCAGCCATTGACTGCCTGTTTTTCTTCACCTAGGGCGAGGCCTTGTCAAATTTTCTTTTATCCACGTTGGCGTGTCAACTGGTGTGGTTTGGGCAGGTCTTGTGAAGGCAACCATATTGTTGGGAATTCATGGAGTATCTCTGTCCCGTTCAGACACTAATATGTAGCTGTGTCCTCGGGGTCTTACAATTGTGCCAGCTCTTCTGTGATGTTCTCTGAGTAGTGACTGTGAAGTCAGAGCCTGAGACAAAGGTTCTGGACCCTCAGAATTAGTGAGGTTTGGCCTTCAGGAAAAAAAAAAAAAAACAAAACTGTGAGATAGCAAAGGAAGTGGGGGAGCCTTGGGCGGGCTCTGGTACCTTGCACAATTTCTGCAGTGGTTGTGTGTGCTTTCTCTTATGGCCATGCGTGCTTTCTATTGTATCTGCACATGCTTTCTATAGTCATCCTGCACACTTTTTATTATAACCCAAGTTTTTCCCAGTTCCTGTTTATTTGTCAGTTTTCTGCTTAAAGTGCATCCTGGAGCTGAACTTTAGTGACTTCTGTGGGGCTCCAAATTCTGACTGGTTCATGATATTCTAGTTCCTTAGATGAGGCCCTGATCTCAAAAAACTGGGGTACCTCCGAGCTGCCTCTGTATGCTTCACCACTAATGCAGTACCTTTGCTCAACACGTGTTTGTTGAATGGATGGATTACAGCAATTAGAATACCACAGTTTCTGGAATTGCCATTGTATAGCATGAGCCTTGCTCCACTCAACATTCATCAGATGTCAGCTTCTATCTGAATCAAGCCCTCATTTTCCTAGATCCATTGACACTAACATTTGGTCATATGCCTCTCTTTACCAGCCAGCTTTAAACTGGGATCATTGTATTCATTTCCAGCTCTTACTTCTCCCAGTGCTTGTGACCACCATTCCAGGCTATCCAAGCCTTTGAACAAAGCTTTCTTACATGTCCACAGGATAGTTAGAGACTACTGTGCCACCCATGATGTTATTACTTACAGGGCACAAGGAATAGATTACCCACCATATGTATGTAGGAGAACAGGGTGTGCTGAACACTATTCAATGTTTAAAACATGGCAGTTTGCTTGGGACAATAACATTTCTATACTGTTTTTCCCCAGGATAAATTATTGCTAGGATCGTCCTCATTCTCGCAAGTGCTCTGTTTCAGATGATAAATTGTCTTGTCCTATAGTCCTAATCAAATATGCTAGAATCCTTTCCCTGTAGGAACATATCTTCTAGTACCCAGAGGCTCTAGGTAACAATATTTCTTAATGGTCCCTTCAGCCTGCTGCAAGGTCGGTGAACTTTCCCAGAGCCTGTAATGACATTCGAGTTGTGCCAACTTCCTGTGGGTGGGGAGAGGTTTTCCCAATCTGATTCTGAGCACAAGTGTATAACCCTTGTAGATCGCTAGCCTCTGGCTCCTTCAGCCAGTCTCCATAGACATTTACTACAGCACCAGACTGGACAACAGTCAATAATATGTCGATTAGAGCCATGTTACAGTTGTACCAATCAGTTGCTGAGATCCTAACATTTGTCACTCAGCACAGTTCATTGATTCAGCCCCTCAGTTAAGCAAACAGTAGAGACTGCCAGTGGTCCTTCCCTAATGTTTGGGAGTTTGATTATTTGAGTTGAAGCCACCATGAGAGAAAGGGCCAAGGTTCTGTGAAGAGGTCACAGCTACCTGCAGCTGAAAGTTTGCTTCTAGTGGCCACGGAGTCAAAAATAATTACAATCTCTGGACAAAATATTAAAGTAAAGTAAAATAAAAGTGAACTTCATATAGGGATAAAACAGGTAGAACTGAGAGCCCAGAAACCTGGAAGAAAAAAATCAAACCTGAGCATCTCTCCTTTCTACAACTTTGCCCTTCAGGTCAGGTTCCAATCTTGAGCATCAGAATGATTAAATATTTAAAGAGCTACTCCAAGTATCTCTTACTGGTTAAGGGATCAAGATGACTGGATTGGAATGATTATCATGTCTCTAAAGTGATGGGGGAAAAACTTATAAATGAGAGCTGTACAAAGGAGCTGGCTCAAGTTCTGTGAATAAATTCTTTCCAAATCTCTGGCACAACTTATTTAAGCTTAGGGCAAATTATAAGTTGTTCAGATAAAATGGTAAGAAGGAGGTAGAAATTTCACTAGTGGCTATTGGAGAGGAGACAGGATTTGAAGTTTGTATCCAGCCAATTAATGGTTGCTAAAATGCAAATTGTAAACTTGAGGGGAACTTGTCTAGTATAGAATTCACAATGTGCCAGGTCTAATTTAGAGTTCTAAGCACACAAAGAAACAGGAATATGTGCCCCACAGTCAAGTTGTCTTTTACTCAAGTATCACGAGTACTAAGAAATCATAAATTAGTCTTGATAGCATGCAACAACAGATGGTTGTAGTTATGTGTCACACAGGTCAGCTGACTGGCTCACTCACAGGTATGTGGGGAGTTGAAATGTGATTAGGTGGCTATTGGCTGGACTCTCACATGCCTGACTGACCTTCAACTTGGGCCACAGTGTTGATTTGCCTTTGTTCAAAGTGTCACATTCTATCTTATGTCAACCATGATAGGTAAGGCTGGAGAAAGAGAGAGAGAGTGGGTGGCATGAGGCTTCTTGAAGTTCAGGCTCAGAACCGACATTCTGACCTTCTATAACATTCTTCTGACTGATGGAAGCCACAATGCTAGATGGAGAACATGGAGAGTCATATCGTTGAAGACTTAGATATGGGAAAAGGCAAAGAATTCAATTTTTTTTCCTATTTGCCTTGTGTAGGAAAAATGAAGGTCGGGGCATATGTATACTCAGTGAGCTTATTATAAACTTTATATAAAAAATGGGGGGCACATAATTTATAGATGATAATAAAACATACAATATTCATTATTATCTGTGCCATATATTCAATGGAATCTTATTTAAGGTTCAACCAATGTCTTCTGGTATCTGTATGAAACCTGTAGCTGCAATTGAGAATTGTACAGCTTCCCTATGGATATGGATTGATGGCTTTTACCAACGAGCAAGATGAATGCAAAACAAATAATGCTGTGTGTCAGAACTTTGCTCATTTTTAAGAGGGGGTAGTGAGTACTTTCTTTGCTGAGTGAGGAATTTTTAAATAGCAGATAATTTAATTAGCTTTTTTATGCCACTTGCAATATTAGGGGGAAGAGACAAGATGCCTTTTGCATTTACTCTGCATCTCTGACATTTTCTCCATCACTTTCTTAAATCTGGACTGTCAGTAAAACCATAATCTAACTGCTCCTTTGTAGAGCTGGCAGATTCCTGAGTGAAAATATCCCCTCAGCTAGAGCAGGTTGCAATACTCTGGATGTTGGGCTGGGTAGAAATATGGCAATGCCCACTGTGTGGTATTCCCATCCCACATGTACTATACTGAGCCAACTACCTCAGGAACATAGACATCATAGGGATGTGGCGAGTTTTCAGTATTTTGTATCTTTGTTTTTCATATAATTTGTCATATGTTTATGCAATTTAATTTCAATAATGGCCGGGTTTAACAGCCAGCATGCATAATTTCAGAAAATATGTTAATTGGCTTTTGGGAGCTTGTGTGAGCTGGCTTCAGTGCAATGTCAGGACCTTTTCCCTTGTCTTTCGTGGTTAGCAATTCCTAGCGATAACAAGTATCAGGAAAATGTATCCCTTTTCTTTTCATGTTTCAGGCCCTGTGCCTGCCATAGAGAATATTCTTGATAAATGTGCATTGAATAAATAAAATCTTAGTCTTTCTTTCTTTTTCTTATTAAAAGCTCATGCTCCTAACTGATGATTTTTACCCACCCCCTACTCATTCTGCGTGAGCAGCATGGTGCAAAGTTTAGTGGGGCCTGAATTCAGCTCTCAGCTGTGTCATTAACTACAGACTGTTGAGTTATTAGTAATCAAGTGATTAGTAGTCATGGTATTACTTTCCCTTTAGGGATGTTACCATGACACATGCATTACAAGTGCTTGTATCTTAGGTGTCTAGCAGAGTACCTGGTACCTATGAACTCTGTACTAACATTTGTTGTTGTTACCAAAAATTAGCTGTATCGTTTCCTGGACATTTGTAGCATGTCTGACATACTGCAAGAAACTTTCTATCATTTCTCTGTAATATTTTCAACAATATTTCAAAGAGGAGATTACTGAGGTCTAGATGGACTGTGTAATGTGGCCAGGAGGGTACAGAATTGAAGACAGGATTAAAGCTGTAAAATTACACACACACACACACATACACACACACACACACACACACACACACACACACACACACACACACGCGCGCGCGCGCGCGCGTGCGCGCGCGAACGCTGGTGGCACATGAACTAAAATAGCACCCGACAAAGGCATTTTAGGGAAGGTAGGGCTTATTTTGGATTAAGATTTTAGTGTGCTGTTCATTATCACAGCCAAGGAGATGTGGTGGCAGGGGCAGGAAGCAGAAGGTCACACTGTTCCCACATCAAGAAGTAGAGAGAGATGAATGCTGGTCCTTGGTCAGCCTTCTTCTCTTTATTCGGTCTAAGACCTCAGCTCATGGGTCAGTGTAATCCACATCCAGAGTGGGTCTTCTCAGATAAACCCCTCTGGAAATGCTGGCACAGACACAAGAAGGTGTTTGTCTACGTGATTCTAAAGCCCTTCAGGTTCACAGTGAAGATTAACAAACACACGCCTTGTTTTGACTCTTCATCCAGGCCACTGCAGTTGGTGTCCAAGCTTTTGCATTTCTTTTAGAAGAGCTAACACACTTATACAATCCAGCAAAAGCCTGGCAATGGTGGTGCATACCTTTAATCCCAGCACTCAGGAGGCAGAGCCAGATGGATCTCTGTGAGTTTGAGGCCAGCCTGGTCTGCAGAGCGAGATCCAGGACAGGCACCAAAACAACACAGAGAAATCCTGTTTCAGGGGGGAAAAAAAAAGAACCCAGGAACCCAGCAAATGGCAGGATCGTCACCATCTCTCTTGCACTAAATCTCAGATAGGTGCCAATGTTCCCCAAACATCCGTGGCCCTCCTCAAAGCTCTCACAAGCACAATGCCACCTCCTGCCTGTTCTCTGCTCTTTGGGCTCAACACTTTCTTTTTTTTAATGTAAACAAACTTTTGAATTAGAGATGACATTTCACCCAGGAGACATATACAATTAGATAGATTTAACTCCAAGTTTATTTTATAACAGTTCCATCAACTCCATTGGCTATGAATCCCCTACTTCCCCAAACACCCCCACAGCTCTAGCCATCCATGGATCTGCTTTCTGTCCCCCTAGACTTTCTGCTGGGATTTTAGCTCCAGTCACTGTTGTCAAGCATCACAACCATTGGATTTTTCCTTTCTTCCTTCCTTCTTCCTTCCTTCCTTCCTTCCTTCCTTCCTTCCTTCCTTCCTTCCTTCCTTCCTTCCTTCCTTCCTTCCTTTCTTTCTTTCTTTCTTTCTTTCTTTCTTTCTCTCTCCCTCTCCCTCCCCCTCTCTCTTTCTTTCTTTTAATTATTATTAAGAAATTTTTCTATTCATTTTACATACCAACCAAAGATCCCCCCTCCTCCCTCTTCCCACCCCACAGCCTCTCCCTCAACTCACCCCCTGTTCCCTCTTCCTCCAAGTCAAGGTCTCCCATAGGGAGTCAGCAGAGCCTGGTACATTCAGCTGAGGCAAGTCCAAGCCCTTCTCCGCTGCACCAAGGCTGCATAAGGTGTCATAGCTTAGGCACTGGGCTCCAAAAAGCCCACTCATGCACCAGGGACAGACCTTAGCCTCTGCTTGGGGGCCCCCCAAACAGTTCAAGCTAAACAACTATCTCGCATCTCCAGAGGGCCTAGTCCAGTCCCATGGGGGCTCCACACTATTGGTGCACAGTTCATGGGTTTCCACTAGTGTGGCTGGTCGTCTTTGTATGTTTTTCCATAGTCAAGAGGATGCCTGAACTGGTCTACTTCGGTAACCAGATTAGTGAATACCCTAACTGTCATCATAGAGCCTTCATCCAGTTACTGATGGAAACAGTTGCAGAGATCCACGGCGGAGCTGCTGGAGTCCAATCGATGAAGGAGAGGAGGGACTCTTTAAGCAAGGGCCACTGGATTTTCTTCCCCTCTTTTCCTTCTCTCAGAGCCACTGCATCCTAGAGTCCCAAGGCTAGCACCGCAGGGCAACTTCCTCCCTGCAATACAGAAGTGCTGGTGCCATGCGGGGGAGGGGAACGCAATTTAATATCTTCTCGTTTCACAGTCATCTATGTAAACAACTCACTCCATCAGGGCATAAATTGAATTACTGCTTTAATAGAGGCATAATCAGCAGGCTTTGAAAAAGAGATTGCTTCCTCCTAGGAGGTTAGAGCAGGATTTCACAGAGCAGTGGGATGGAAGCTGAAATGTGAAAGATAAACAAGGAGACCACAGGGTCAAAAGTGGGGAGGAGCCTTGGCATGTGGGGCACCAGGGACGGCATCTGCATCTGCAGGGGTCCTCGTGTTGCATGGGGGATGGTGCCGATCTGCGCTGAGGTACACGGCAGGTCGGTGCTGAGGGCTAAGGGCTAACAGGTAAGCCTTATTGTAGGTTTTCCAATCTTTATGTTGTTATTGTTCCTTTAAGGAGAAAAATTCAGTTTAGATTTCATTTCTTCCTAATGAAACAGATTAACTAGTAAGAGATACAACTTGGTTGAACAGGATTTAGCTTTGGTATGCCACAGATTATTATATTGTCATATTTTTCACCTTTCAAGAGTCAACCCCCTTGGAGGTAATATGTCCCATCAAGAACACATGGCAATTTCAGTCCTTGCAAAACTCTTATATTATCCCTATGAGATGAGCACCTATATTGACCTCCCACATACAGATGAGGAACCAGTAGCAGAATTCAAACCACTGGACCAGTATTCCCCATTTGGTAAGGGGCTTTGGTCCAAGTGTGTAGCCGGTGTATTCCTGTGTCTACTCGGCTCCCACAGCCCCTCAGACCCAATTAAACACACAGAGACTTATATTACATATAAACTGTATGGCCATGGCAGGCTTCTTGTTATCTAGTTCTTACATCTTAAATTAACCCATTTCTATTAATCTATAAGTTGCCACATGGCTTGTGGCTTACTGGTACATTACATCTTGTTTCTCATGGCGGCAGCTGACAGAGTCTCCTGACTCAGCCTTCACTTCCCAGAATTCTCCTCTCTTTTTGTCCTGCCTACACTTCCTGCCTGGCTACTGGCCAATCAGCACTTTATTTATTAACCAATCAGAGCAACAAATTCACAGCATACAGAACATCTCACAGCACAAGTGCTAGCTAAAGATTCAAGACAGTGGGAGGCTCTCTGTGACCTGAGCTGGTGGAGGAAGTCTGGACCCCAAGCTGGATCTCTGTCCTCTGACCTGGATATACACTACCTCTACTGTGTATCTGTCTGGGAACTCAGTCACAGGTGCTTGGGCTTGGTCACACCACAATGTTGAGGGTCCCTAGAAAATTCTCAAAGGGAAAGCATCAGGTGGTAGAACATTCTGGAGCGATCCTGGGCTTTGAAGTCTGGCTAGCATGACTTCCTAGCTAGCTGTGTGGCTTTGGAACATTTAACTTGACTGAAGCATTCCTTCCTTACTCTGGGAGATGGGTTTTGTTTTCATTTTATTATCATTTATTAATTATTCAAAATAATGGGATTCATTATGACATTTCAGAGATGTATATAATATACTTTGATATTCTTCAATCTCCTATTATCATGTCTGGCTCCCCTCCAACTATACCCCTTCCTCTATCTCCAGCCTCTTCTACTTTCATGAAGTATTTCTTTGTTTTCTTTCTTTTGTGTGTATTTTTATCTTTTTATTTAAATATTATTGTTACATGCATACATACATATAAATACAACTTGCTGAGTTGCTGTTTTCATGTTTATGTTTTAGAGCTGACCACTTGATCTAACTACTTAGTGGTTCATCCCTAGGGGGAGACTGATTATTCCTTTCTCAGAAGTTGTTAGCTGCCTGTAGATATTCATCGAAAGGTGGAGCCGTGTGAAATGTCCTCCATTAGTATAATAGCAACTGGTGTCGTTGTTCAGGCCTTGTTTAAGCTATCATGTTGTTGAGACTTCATGGGTGATGCTTCTCTCTCTATAGAAGACATGGTCTCACTGCAGACATCTTGGTCCTATGGCTCTTACCATTTTTCCATCCTCTCTTCTGTGATGTTCCCTGAGTCTTAGGTGTATGGATTGTGTTGTTGATGTATCAATTAGAGCTGGGCACCCCACAGTCAGTTGTTCTCTGTATTTTGAACAGCTGTGGCTTTCTGTAGTGGTCTCTGTCTGCTGTAAAAAAAAAAAAAAAACTATTTAATGAGAGATAAGAGCTACTACTGATCTATGAATATAAAGATAACTATTTAGAATGTAGTTGGGAGTTATGCTGGTTTAAAAAAAAGTTGCAGTAGTAGGTTCTCCTCAAGGTTCTGTGACTTCATTAGTTATGAGTATATAGCTAGGATTACAGTACCAGGCATGAATCCCCTCCTACTGATGGGGCACCAAGTCCAGTTAAACAATTGTTGGTTGCCCCAAGACATAAGTGCCACTATTGCATCTTTGGGGATATTTTACCATGTTGTCCATTGTTGCTGTTCATAGGCATTATAGCTGGTTAGAACTATTGATTGGATTTTTCTCTTGGCATCTTTGTAGCATGAATTTTAAAGGTTCTTACTAATAAAATCAAACCCGGAGCCAGGTATTGGGGTGAACTGGAAGATCAGAGAACAAGCCACAGCTAACCTCACCTGGTCAACTTCTCAGCTGGTCTTGTTTCCTCAGACTGGAAGCTTCTGTGTCCTCATCCACATGGATCTCAGCTGAACTGCTGCTCGAAAGCCTGAAGCTTAACCAGCCAAAATGCTTAACCAGCCAAATGCTTCTAGTTTCTGGTCCTCATGCCTTATATACCTTTCTGCTTTCTACCATCACTCCCTAGGATTAAAGACTTGCTTCCTGAGATTAAAGGCATGAGTCACCAAGCCTGGCTGTTTCCAATGTGGCCTTGAACTCACAGAGATCCCAGATGGATTTCTGCCTCTGGAATGCTAGGATTAAAGGCGTGTGCTATCACTGCCTAACTAGTGGCTTTTCTGTTCTCTGACCCCAGATAAGTTTATTAAGGTACACAATATTTTGGGGAACACAATACCACCACATTTCCTCTCTTTTTGTCTAAAATTAAAGAAAGCTTATAACTAATACAAGAAAAACTATCCAATAAGTATATACAATATACACAGCCAAAATTACATTAATGATGTCTAGTCCATTAACATTTGACAGATTCAGATAAAAACTCCATTATATATATTAACAATGTCCAGTCCAGTAACATCTGATAAACTCAGACCAAAAAAATTTTCATTACTTATCTTATTTAAAACAAGTTCCTTTTTAAAAGTAGATTCCATAATCTCCCTTTTTATCTTATCATATCCACATCTTCTAGAACTATGAGAGTTAGTTTACAGAAAGGAGGGTTCCAGGTCAATTCCAGATCATGTCCTTTAAGTATTGTGTCCAAAGTGGGTGATGTCCTCAAGTCTCCTATTGGGACTTACTTTCAAATTCTGGGAAGCAAACAAAGGCAGCATCAATAACCTATATTGTTTTGGGGGTTTCTTGGGCTCCCCTAACCAACAACTAGAAAAGAGCTTTCTCATGCCTAATACTGGGGTTTTGCTAGATAGTCTATGGTTCTTAAGAGGAGCATTATCACCATAAGTGGATGGTACAACTTCATGATATGTAACTGTGGTAGTCTGGAATGTAATTGGCCCCCATAAGTTCACAGGAAGTGGCACTATTAGGAGATATGGCTTGGTTGGAGTAGGCGTGGCCTTGGTGGAAGAAGTGTGTCACTGTGGGGGTGGGCTTTGAGTTCTTTTTTGCTTAAGCTATGCTCAGTATGGATACAGTTCACTTCCTGTTGCCTGTGTATCAAGATGTAGAACTCTCAGCTCCTTCTCCAGCACCATGTCTGCTTGCATGCTGCCATGTCCCACCATGATGACAATGGACTAAACTTCTGAAACTGTAAGCCAGCCCCAATTAAATACTTTCCTTTATAAAAGTTGCTATTGTCATGGTGTCTCTTCACAGCAATTGAAACCCCAACTAAGACAGTAACTTCATTTAATGTATGTATATATAGATATAGAGATAGAGATATATACATGTATATGTGTTATTTAAAATTTGAGGCACATATAAAATAATGTGATTCTCTATGGCTTTTGTGAAATGTTCGTGGGAACTGCTTTCTACACTGCTGAGCTCTGAACAGGCTGGAGGTAGTCTCAGAGTGGTGCAGCTTCCTGACTTTCCCTTTCTCCCCTGCTGAGTGTAGAAACATAACCCCCATGGGTGGATGATGGGTGTGAGGGTACAAATGATTGCTTGTTCATTATGGAAGACAGAGCGGTGAGAGTGTATGCTTCCTGCAGGGGCTGCTGATGAGTGTAAGGGTCTCCCCTAACATGGAAGGTACTGAACCAGTGGTTGGCCTGGGCTTCCTGGGGTCTGGAGAAAGCAGAGTAAGTAGCCTGTCCTAGCTCTTCTTGTCCTCTGGTAGTTCTAGCTCCCTGGGAAGCCTGCCTCTCTGGCTCATCCAGACCTGATGTATGCCTCCATGGGAAGTAGTCAGGCAGAAGGGAGTCCATAGGCAGAAGCCTGTGACCTCTTTTTGGCTATGTTTTATGTGATGCTTTTTTTCACTAGGTTCGTGAAATCACCAAAATAAACAGAAAGGAGGCAAGGAATCTGTGCTCAGCCAGCTGGAAGGGAGCAGGTGCACCACAGGAGAACTGGGGTCACAGCATCTGAGAACTCTGCTTGTTGCCTCCGATCCTGCCTCCTCCAGCTGATGTGCTTCTGAGCCCATGCCACTCCCAGAAAAAGGCAGATTCTCATAAATGGAGGCTCTTCAGTCTTTGCTCGTGATGGTGTGTGTGTGTGTGTGTGTGTGTGTGTGTGTGTGTATGGTGTGCATGCATGTGTGTGTGGTGTGTGTGTATGTGTGGTGTGTATGGTATGTTTGTATGGTGTGTGTGGCATGTGTGCAAGCATGTGTGTGTGTGGTGTGTATGTGGTGTTTGTATGGGTGTGTGGTATGTGCATGCATGTGTGTGTATGTGGTGTGTGTACATGCATGTGTGTGTGTGGTGTGTGTGTGATGTGTGTGTATGTTGTGTGTGTATGTGGCATGTGTGCATGCATGTATGTATTGTGTGTGTGTGGTATGTGTGTATTTATGTGTGTACACACATGCATGTATGCACAACTGCATGTGGAGACCTGAGAACAAGCCCAGCGGTCATTGGTCATTACTCTGTCTCTGTCCACTTGGATGTTTATATAGATAGTTCTTCACTGACCTGAACTCATCCAGTAAGCTCCATTGTCTGGTCAGCAAGCCTCAGCAATCCACCTGTCTCTGCTTCTCCAGAGCCGGGATTACACCAAGCCTGGCTCTGCAACGGCTCTCTGAGTTTTAATCAAACTCCTATGTGATTCCGACAGTGAATGAAGTCAGAGAAGCTGTATCATAGGAACATGAACCTTTGTGACCAACAATGCCTTTTGTGTGTGTGTGTGTGTGTGTGTGTGTGTGTGTGTGTGTGTGTGTGGTCGCAAATAAATCTTATCCATCGTTGGCTTTCCTGAGTCTTTCCTTCTTTCTTTTCTCACGCTGTATTTATAGGCACTGTGTGTTGCTCTACTTCAGAGTAGTGATCAGGGGGAGACTGAAGGCTTGAGTTTTAACACCTCCCACCCCCACTCTAACAATTCACAAGCCATGCATGCAAGGAAGAAGATCAGAACTGAACTCCAGGCTGTGCGGAGGATTTTCCCCAGAGAGTGGGTGCTGTGTGTGGTGCGTGCATGGTCATCTGGCTTTTGGTACTGAGGAAGACAGGCAGTGTTACTCTGTCCAGCTGTTCTGTGACATGGCAACGTCTCTCTTCACTGCTAACTGCTGCACAGGCAGGGTGCTTCCTACAAGTACATCTTCTGTGTGCTTCTTGGTGAGATCTCTGCTTTGGTTTGGGAAGGTGATCCCAATGCACTTTAGACAAAAAGTTTGACCCGGCACCGAGGGGCTGTCAGCCTTAGAAAGTGTGTTTTTTACAGGCTTGTTTGGGATCTGAGGCTGTGATATCTTTTCAGCCTCCCCCATTCATGTCTGCTTACCTCTGCAGCCTTTGCACCCATTCGGGAAGCAGGAGTTTTAACTGAATTTCTAGGATTCAGAAAGCTTATGTTCTTAACACATGCCAAGGCATCTCTGTACTTGCCCCCAGCCTTGTCGTGTACCACTCTCCTATGCACATCTCTATGTCAGGCGCACTGGCATTCTTCATTTCTCCAAAAGGTTAAGGAAGCATCATGCTGCCTCTGGAGGCAAGCATTTGCCTGACCTGTTACCTCTGCCTGCAATGGTTTTTCTTATGGCCATGCTCAGGTTAACTGCTATTGTGTCTTGAATCTCAGCTTATGTCAACACACCATTACCTTAGTGCCTGCACCAGATACTTCATTGATACACCTTATTGGTGTTTTGATTCTTCACTAAGCTTACCAGGGATGTAATGTTGCATTCATCCGCTATTTCTGCTTCAGATGTGTGCCTACCGATTTTGGCATGGACTGTTGCTCACCAATCTCTTCCAGCGTTTGCAAGGAGGTGGTGCATGGTAAGGTATCAGTAAATATTTACTGAAATAAAAGTTTACAAAGAAAAGAAAGGGAGGAAGAAAGGAAAGACAAACAGATGGCTTGCTGACATTGCAGTTTAGTAGTGGGTGGATCTAGATTTTGTATCTATCTGGACATTAAAACTCTGGAGTTCTTATTACTTTCTCCCAACAGAGGCTACATCCCAAATTCTACTCTTTGACCATCTGGCCGTGGCCCTGTCTGGCTTTTCTTTGGCCTTCTGACTCCTCTGTGATCTCTTCAGATGGAACATGAGAGAGCCACTCACCCAATTTTTACTGTAGCATTTTCCTTTCTTCCACGTCTTTATTGCACATGGCACTTGATTTAATAATTTTAATCAGGAAATTAATTGTATTTATTCCCCCAGGCAGTTTTTAGGGAAAGGGCACAATTTTCTGAGCATCAAGTGAAGGAAGAAAGGAGTAAATTAAATTTTGTTCTGGGAAGCTGATCTGCCAACTCAGTGTTCATGCTGGAGGCCATGATGCCTCCATTCACTTTTAACTCCACTAGCCTCTGGGAGCTCAGGTTCCCTAGTCTCTTGAGTTATAATCAAACATGGGGACAGTGAGATGAGGGCCCCATTCTTTGCCAGGGCACAGCAGTTATTCACTCTGTAATTCATTCACACACTGCATAAAGGGATCCAGATTGGGTTGTGCCTCCCTTTCTGCGTTGGAGAGTGGAGATCCTCTCTGAAGACTAATTTATTGAACAAACTGTCATCTGCCACCTGCCCTGTGTGCCACCGTCTTTGGCAGTTGACTTAATTCCTGGGACCCCAGTTTTCCCCTTTGTGGAGTAGGTTTCATTCTGTCTTCCTCCAAAGTGGCTGTGATGCACAACTGATGTGCACAGCAAGAATGATATAATGCACTCACCCCATGCCTGCCCCCAGTAAAGGCTCTGTCCCTTTCCTCTGTGTCATAATCAAATAATAGGATATGCCACAGGTTTTGCCACACCATCTAGCAGTATGAAAGATGGTTTCCTCATGTGCAGAGCCTGCTTAATGCTTTCTCTTTTTCCTAATTCAATGAATTAATGAGTGGTCAAATCAAGTTGTGAAATTATTTTGTAATGGACATTCAAGAAATGACTTCCCACTTTAAGTAGAACTATGGATCTATTTCCATAGATGTCTAGTCATCTTGCTAAATATACGGAAGTGCTTTTAAAGCCCTTTTCAAAGAAACCCCTGGTGTAGTAAAGTGCTACATTCTATTCCAAGCCAACTGGAATATCCTTTCCGAACTGCCCAGTATGTCTCAATCACATTTGTTTATTTCATAGTCCTTAAAACACCAATTAATGGCTCATGGAGCATTTAGTAAAGGTTAGATCTGGAGGAATCACACTTCTATTTCAAATGGGACTTCATGTGGTCCCATTGTCTTCTAAGCATTTGCAGATGGCATCATCATTTGTCACTTGAGCTCTAGAAACGCTTTGGGATGTCCTACTTCAGAACAACCATTTGTCTGTGGAGCATGAACTTCCCCAATTTTGTCTTGCTGAGTTCACACAAAAGTAAAAGCCCATCAATGTCAGTAGGTGAAGTACTCCCTTTCTTAACATAAAGGGGGCATTTCGGTTTCTTGTGAGAGGCTCATGAGAGCTCCTGGCATCTCAAAGGCAATTCCTCCACATTGCTCTGTGCTTGTTATGGAATAGAATAATTGTTTAACTATGTAAAGATGTGTTACATTTGTTTTACCTTGCCTGACTAAGGCATCTGATGGGTCGAATCAAAAGCTGAATATCCAATAGCTAGGCAGTAGAGAGATAGGTGTGGTTGGTGGACAGAGAGAATAAGTGGCAAGAGGAATCTAAGCTCAAGAGAGAATGGGGGAGAAAGAGAGGGAGACGCCTGGGGCCAGCCAGGCAGCCACCAGTCATCAGACATGTAGGAAGCAGGAAAGTAGGGCATAAAGGATGAAAGAAAGGTAAAACGTCCAGAGGCAAAATGGAGATGAAGAAGAAACAGGTTAAATTAAGTTATAAGAGCTAGTGGGACAAATTAAGACTGAGCATTCATAACTAATAATAAGTCTCTGTGCCATTATTTGGGGACTGGCAGTCTGAGAAATCCTGCTACATGTGCTGGTCATTGTAGGTATCAGTCCATTGGCTTGCACATCCACCACAGAGGGGATGTTCTGCAGTCTTCCTGATACACAGTGGTAGCACACCTCTCCCAGAGTCGGGCTATGCACAGGTGGTGGTTCCAGACTGAGGTGGCTCTTTCTTGCATCTGTGTCTCACTAGTGGGATGGTGGATGAGGTGCATGACAACGCTTTACTTATGCCATTCTACTTCTCACAAGTCACAGCAACCAAATAAAGGTAGGTATTTTTATTTCTACTTTGCAAATGAGAAAATTAAGACTCAGACTGGTTCAGGCCCTAGCCAACACCCCTCTCTCTCTTAGCTAATAGCTGTTCTGGGATTCCATGGCAGAGCTCTCTACTTCCTGGGCTCCTGGGTTTGACTTGTATACAGCCTGCTGGTTTAGTCCCAGAAATTCAATGGCTTTCAGTGATGTAATAGTTTTCTCAGTGCCAGCTGAGGAGCTCACACCCTCTTCAGGATGGAGAGCATCATTAGAGGAGCTGAACATAAGTCCCACAATGCATTGCAGGAGCACAGCAGTGGTATCTGACCTAGTCAACTGAATCACAAAGAACAGACATCAGCTGAGATTTGAAAAGAGAGAAGCTGGGTCATGTGGGCTTTACAAAGATGTGGATATTTGTGAGGACATACTAAGTTCAAGGTGTGTATGACTCAAGCAAAGCCTCCTTCCTGGGGACTTGAGAGGCTAGCCTTGGAAAGTGTCTTATATGGGTTGGCAGGGAATCAGAAGATGAAGAGATACTACAGGAATTAAATTGTGATGTGGCATATACTATAGAACAATTACTCTTGGTGGTGGTAAGGATAATGGATTATTGGATATGAGATGGATCAGGTGAGAGGTTATGGTGGGCTCCAGTAAGTATGTAGTGATTCTGCTTGGACTCTTTATAGCCTTCAATGTTGCCAAGATTATCTTATAGCCAGTTGCACTGGCCAGCATCATCTTAAGAAGGATTGTAATCATTGTTTCCAGGTTCCCTTCGAAGGAGACAGTCTCATTATTTCTATACATAGGCACAGTTCTACATAGTTGTGGCTCCTCAGCAATTAATCCATGCCTGATTAATTGAAGACATTAGTGATCAATACAAGTTTATGCTTATTAAGTGCTCAATTGTGTGAAAATACCCCCAAAGCCATGCTCATCCACATATTTTCTTGGAGCATTCATTTTAGAGGATGGTAATAAATATTTATCAGATATTAAAGGGCTCCTAGTCGAATATGCTTGGAGGTACAGGGGTATCCCCAGCAGAATGATCTGGCAGAACAACCCGGATCTCAGTCACCAGACAAAATAGGTTTGTGTAGGAAGGATCCAAATGGGAGGGAGAGCCTACTCCCAATACCATACTCCTTCACTCCTCCATCATCTGCAGAGGTGGCTGATTTCTGTTTTACATCCTTGCGCTAAGCCTTGGGAGATTCACATCTAGATGGCAGAATCATCGCAAACCATGCTTTTGATTCAGCTCTAGATTGTCAGTGACTTGTGGGCATGCACGTGTCCATATTCTCTTTTAGCTTCTCTAGGGAAAAGCATGTTCTGTGATGCTATTTGCCTATCACTGACATTTCTAGGGTCTGAAGTCTACGCCCATAATATGAATCTTGTATCATGCCAATTTCTCATTATTGGAGACCCCTTAAACACTCTGTTAATGATTTTGTTAGTGAACATTAAACCCTTGTACAACTCTTCAGGATCATAGTGTGCCTTGATCTGTTCTTCCCTAGTCTTTCCTGTGTCTATAGACCTTAGAACCAGGAGCTCAGAAAGCCCACTGAAGTTAGGAGTCTACGCTAGAAGTTAAGGTTAGAGGAAGATCCTTGGGATATAGGGAAAGGAAGAGCCAGTTCTTTAATTGCTGGCCAGAGTTCTTTGTGTGGAGCACAAAGAAATGGTCTGTGAGCAAATCTCTGAGTTTAATCTTGCATTCCCAAAATAGCTGCTATAATAGCATTGTGCTGTGATTATTGAAAGCTTGAGTTAGCAATTGATTTTCAGCCTGAGAGATCAATGTGAAAAGAGATTGCAATGCAGGATTATGAAGAAGCCATCTGTGACCCCTACACTTGTGAAGCAGCCACATCTACCCTAGCCAGAGACATCACTACCTTATTGTAATTGTGGGTCTGTAGGATGTTTGTGCCACTGTAAACTCCTTAGGGGTCACAACAGGTGTTTGTCAAATTGCAACTGACTTATAGTAGATTTTGGATGTGGTGCTCCCATCAGGTCCTCCTGTCACCTGAAGTGACGAAGCAGAACAGTTATATTAGTTGGCCACCACATTAACAGAATGACAAACAGGGTTTTAAGCCTATACTAATGTCAATGGAAAAACCTAAGGACCTCCCTATGCACTTGGAGCTAGCTCTATGCAGCAATGTTCCCCGGTGTCCAGGCAGCCCTGGTGACCTTGGTCTTGGAGGGATTTTCTGTTCTCAATCTTTAGATTTTTTTACATTTAAGGTAACCCCAAAATGCCATCTGTCAAAATAAATGCTTAGTGGTCAGGTGATAAAGTCTTAGCTCATGTCCACCTCACAATGATCTCATTGTTCCAAAGACCCGCCCCATTGCTTTGCTCAGTTATTTATTGTGCCTGGAATAGTTACACTCAGCAACTTAAAGAATACATTTGTTGATCTTGGACCTAAGGTGTGAGGTTCTTTCTGGTAGGAGGGGCTGAGTAGAGATCCTGGGACTTTTACCCTTATTCTTCCGAGATTGTAACCAGAGCAATGCCTCATTACTGGAGGGATTTTCAGAGTTCCATGTCACCATCAAAGTCTTTTGAAAGCCACAGACATGGTGATCTTTATCACTGTCCTCCTCAATTCTCCAGCTTGTTCTTTTCAAAAGTCAGATGGATACTAGAGAACGTCCATGAGCTATTCAGATTGGGTTTTGATTGTCATTGCTGTCCCAAGTACCATCTTTTCTGGAGGAGTCAATATGACAACATATCATATAGTATGTAGCCACTGACATGACCTTTTTTTCCAATATCAGTTTTCAAGACCATGAGCAGCAGCCTGCAGGCCCAGCATGGACCACCACAGGTGTGCTAAGAGGCCACAAGTCTCTTGTTTCCAGTTATTGCATAACTCACAGGACTCTCGATGATCTTGATATCTCATAAAATATACCACTGGTTGGGTAGGTTGTTGACATTGTACTGGCCATAGCTTGTGAGACAAGAGTAAGCATTTTGGATAACTTAAAAGGATACACATGAATTACAGGGTAGAAGACAAAAAGTCCACCAAAATTGAGGTCTTTCTTCTTCAGTGAGGTTTCTAGGTGCTCAGTGGTCTTGAGAATGTTGAGATATTGCCTCTAAGGTGAAAGACATGCACTTACTTTGAAAATTGAAAAGAAAAACATATGGCATATTAATATTGCATATGTCCATAGATTAGTGCAGCTCTCAGACTTCATTAAAGAAGTTTCTTTGTGCAGTGGACAGAACTTAATGCAGAAGCTCGCAACTGGTGAAAGAGCAGAGAATAAGTGTCAGCCATAATGACATCCACATCACAACCCTTTCTCCCAGAGCTTAGGAATCATTATGGAAGGTGGAGCAGAAAGATTCTAAGAATCAGAGTTTGGGAAGGACTGGAGTAAAAACAGCATCTTTAGGATGTGACAGAAAGGCTGTATACAGTTCTTCTACCTGGAAACCAGAGCAAGGGAAAACTGTAGCAAGTTCCGGTCAGAGGGCAATTTTCTCTATCTCTGGGGTCTCCTAATCCATCTGATTCATGGTACTCGTGGTGTCCACGGAAGTAGGGAGAATGTATGATATCTCCAAACAGCAAAGGCAGAAAATTCACTGTTCAGATTTCTAAGACCTTGGAAATAAACGTATTTCCATCTTCTTCAAGTATTTTCTTTTTCCTGTGAGATGAGCAGAGGCTTATTGCTGGGCTTTATAGAAAACGGAGGCCTGCCTTTATGGGCTGAGCCCTCAGTAATGTACTGAGTATTTAACACTACTTTAATACCAACTCCTGCTGTATTGCTTCTTTCTCCTTGATATAGTGGCTAAGCATCTGACCTGCTACTATTAAGGATGACCAGGCTTAAACCGGGTGGTGGTGGCAGCAGTGGTGGCAGCGGAGGCAGAGCCAGCAAGGCCAGCCTGGTCTACAGAGTGAGATTCAGGACAGGCACCAAAATCACATGGAAAAACCCTGTCTCAAAAAACCAAAAAAAAAAAAAAAAAAAAATGACCAGGCTTACCCTGTCATAAGCTACCCACTTTGCCATGTAAACAGAGCAGTGTGCTTCTGATACTCCACCATTCTCTGAGGTCTCAGTCAGCCACTAGCTGGCATGTTGGTTATATTGGACTTCTTCCATCATCAAGGTCTATTTTCGTCCAAATAGACTATCATTCTCAGTTTAGATTGTCTTTTATTGCTCATGCTAGTGCTTGCACCAGCATCCTTCCACTTAAGATTGACCTTACGTGCAGCCATGCTATTACACACACCATTGCTTCTGACCAAGGAACACTTTTCACATCATACAATGTACAACAGTGGCTCCATGACCATGGAATGACCTGGTATTATGACAGCCCTCTTCAGCCCAGAAATCCCTGGCTTAATTAAATGTGAAATGGCTTATTGAATATATATATATATATATATATATATATATATATATATATATATTTAGAGAGAGAGAGAGAGAGAGAGAGAGAGAGAGGAGACAACTCCTTGGGATTTTGGACTCCTCTATTACAGAATAAAATATAATTATAAAAATGTATATTAATACAAAATTTAAATTTTGTATTAGAGGCAATTATATACCCCTCTCTTTCCCCAGCCAGAATATATGGATTCATAAATGATGTGTGTGTCTATGTTCACAGGTCACTGGCAGAGATTTTTCTGTGGATTTCAACAACTTAGACCTGTGCTAACTTGGAATTGTAGTCTCTGTGAAGAGAGATGATGTTAGGAGGAGGCACAGTGACTGACATGGAAATGATGGTGGTATTTACAATTCGGTACTGCAAAATACACTGAAGTTGTATGTTTACCCATTGCAGTGGTTACTGTCACCAAGTGGGAAGCATCTTTACTGTGAGTGACATGAACTAGTATCTGACACTATTAAAATCCTGTAGTGCAAAATAATAATGTCACCAGAAAGACAAACCACATATTTGAGGGACACAGTCGCTGTAAAAGAAAGACAAGAATCTGAGATTTGGTTCTCCTATAAGAATAAAAATTAATGGCGTAGACAGGTCATAAATTCACAATAAGCACAATAAATTTTCCTGCAAAGATGAAAGAGGACATTGGTGATGGGAGACAAGAGCAAGAAGTTAATAAAACAGAATCAAATTGAAATTGCATGGTTGGAAAATAGGATGTGAAGATAAAGAACAATAGACGGATGACAGAGCAGAATGCCTATAGTTTAAGGACAAATTAGCTAGAAGGCCAGCTGGAGGGACTCTCCCAGAAGGCATTAGAAGGGAATATAGTGTTGGAGAAATGTTTGTAGTGTTATGCTGCATCTCTGAAAGAAAATGCAAAAATAAATAGGAAGACAAAAGATGAAGCAATAATGGCTTGAAGTTTTCTGGGCTTAGACAATGATTTAAAAGAAATCTTAGTTGAAAGACTTCATTGAATATAAGGCATGTTGGATAAAGAAAAAGACATTTTTACAAGTTGAAGCAAAATTTAAGTCTATCAGAGAGAGATGGAGACATAGAGATACACAGATACACACACAGAGAGAGAGACACACAGAGAGACACACACACACAGAGACACACACAGAGAGACAGAGACAGACACACAGAGACAGAGACATAAAGACACAGAGGCACAGAGACACAGACAGACAGACAGAAATACAAAGATGATCACAGACAACATTGACTCAGCTCTGGTATCTGGCAGGCACTGTCTGAAGTGCTTCATAGACTGAGTATATTAGCTCTTACAAAGTCCTAGCAACTGGAGTTCTTATTATCTCCACTTTACACATGAGGATGCTGAACTACAGTGAATTCAAATAACTACTCAAGATTACAAGAAAATGGAGAAGGAGGGAATAGAGACCTTCACTGTCTTGTAGGTCCTGAAGTCTTATGCTGTGGGATGTGTTTCTTCTTTCACAGCTTCCAAACGAAGAAGTACATCACCCATCCATCACTGAATGCAAATTGTCAAGAGAAAAGAAGGCAGTGAAGAAATACTCTCAAGCTGCTGCAAGAAAAATAATTTCCAGTGCAGTATTAGAAAACTGGATTTAAAGAGAATAAGCAGATTGTATGAGGAAACATACAGGAAAGGTCAGGGCAGTCTTGGCAGTGCCCATTAATCTTTAATACTGCCTCTGCAAATGTTGGGGAGGACTGGGATGTTGATGGTTATTTTCTCTGGAAGTCCCACTCACTGCTTGGAAAGGATAGTAGAGGATAAATTATCTTCCTATGAGAAAACTTTAATCCTCTTTACCTCAGAGAGCTGCTGAGCCATGGCACCAAGAACTGAGACCATCAGACCATCATTTATGTTTGATAAACTTAGCTGCCTTCTCTCCATATAGCTGGCTAGCAGAGATAATTGAAAAGAAGATCATACAGATATATGAATTTTATGATGAAATGTAAGGCTGTAAAGTAGACAGGAAGGACATTCTAGAAAACCCCTGAATTGGTTAGACAGTGAATGAAAGGGTTTCATGTCTGCCCAGACTAAACACTCAACTGGGCTCTTGCTGATCAACTTTGACCTTAGATTTTGTAACTTTAGTGTTTGTATGAGGGATTGTCATTTACAAAGTGATCACAGGGTAATTTCTCTTTATTATAGTATCCACCAAAGGCCTAGCTTCATGGAAGCATGCTCTTTTAAAGTTAGATATGGTTGTTTGCTGGAGTTCTTAATGTTTATGGATAAAGAAACAGAAGCACAGAAAATGAATATTTCCCCAAGGTCCCCAAGGTCATTCTAATAACAAAGGACAGCCAGCCTGTAAATATCCACTTCCCTCAGGGTTCACATAGAACTACTCTAGGTTATGAGGAATAACACTGAACAAATGCTTTTACCTCTTATTTTTTTTTCAGAGACAGGGTTTCTCTGTGTGGTTTTGGTGCCTATATTAAATATCGCTCTGTAGACCAGACTGGCCTCGAACTCACTGATATCCACCTGGCTCTGCTTCCTAAGTGCTGGAATTAAAGGCATGTGCTACCACCGCCAGGTTCTACCTCTGTTTTTTAATTTTTAGAAAGAGAGAGACATTTGTTCAATTTGTGTGAGAGAGATAGAGAGAGAGTACACATAGGTGCAAACCCACAGATACTCCATTAATATGATGATAGGTGAGAATGCCACAGAAAAGCAAGATTATTTTTATAACCAATACTAGGGATACAGTTAAGCTATGTTATACTATCAGGGCAGGAAGGGCTGTATAACAGGTGTTATTTGAAATAAGACTGAGCCACCTGGAAATGTGGGAGATGATTGTTCCAACTGGGAGCAAAACTAATACAATGTCTCTGAGAAGAAACACTTGTTGGCAATTTGGAATGAAAGTGCATGTTTCTGAGACAGACCAAGCAGAGGTCATGGCTCCAGATGAAGTGAGAGAGATTCACTTGGGTAGATTGTAGAGGGCCTACGGGAGGTGATGGACAGTTATTGAAGAGTTTTAAACTAATATCAGGACATAGACAGTCCATTTCCTAATTAGAACCCCAACCAGTACTTGTAAAACTGAAATCAAGAATGTTCTTCCTTTACTTCTTGTTTCTCTCTGCATGTGTGTTGAATATTCTTACTGAAGGCAGATGCAGCTACTTCTTGGTCACCATGGTCCCATTAATATCTTCTCTTTCTAAGATGTAAGATGATGTGGGGATAATAGATGAGACCAAAATTCAAAGGAAAAGCATTATCAGAGCAATTTGAGTAAAATGATTACTCCAATAATCTGTTGCTACGAGGGCTGTAGGGCAAGTTCTAAAAATCAAGCTTGTGATCAAGTGACTCATGAGGCAATTAATGTAAAATTATCAACAATATTCCCAACATGTTGTGGTGGTATTGTGTTCCCAAAAATATTGTGTACTCTAATAAATTTTTCTGGGGTCAGAGAACAGACAGCCACTAGATACAAAGGCTAGAAAATGGTGGCACTCACACCTTTAATCCTAGCATTCCAGAGATAGAAATCCCTCTGGATCTCCGTGAGTTCAAGGCCACATTGGAAATAGTCAAGCATGGTGACACACGCCTTTAATCCCAGAAAGCCAGCCTTTAATCCCAGGGAGTGGTGGTAGAAAGCAGGAAGATATATAAGGCGTGAGGACCAGAAACTAGAGACTTTTGGCTGGTTAAAGTTTTGGCTGGTTAAGCATTCAGGCTTTTGAGCAGTAATTCAGCTGAGACCCATTCCAGATGAGGACTCAGAGGCCTCCAATCTGAGGAGACAAGACCAGCTGAGGATCCGGCAATGTGAGATAGCTGTGGCTTGTTCTGTCTCTCTGATCTATCAGCATGGACCCCAATAACTCGCCTCGGGTTTGATTTTATTAATAAGAACTTTTAAGATTCATACTACAACATGTGGTGTTTGTTCCATAGGTGTTTACATAAATAAAGTTAGAGATGTAGAGATGTAGAGATGTTGTGCTAGAGTCCACTAGCAGGTAATAGTATCAAATATATCTAGCGCAATGGATATCACAGAATAGAGGGGTCTATAAACTATACCCATTATTGTTATTGCATCACAATGTCTTGTTTGTGTTTTGTCTTTCTGTTTGGTTTCCAGGTTACTGAGATTTAGCTTTGTTCACTGATGTTTCAGAACCTCGGACAGCAATGATAGTCAGGATTTTTCACCTTTCTGGAATTATCTATTACCTTCCATTTCCTTGCTCTTAACCTCAGACTTGTGTGTGTGTGTGTGTGTGTGTGTGTGTGTGTGTGTGTGTGTACATGAGTATGTTCATTTATGTTGGATTTTTATGTTGGTTCATATGTTTGTCAATGTGGAGGCTGGAAGACAATCTTGACTATTGTTTCTGTCCATTTTTTTTTCTAGGTCTTCATTCCTTTATATAATTCCTCTTATCTCCAGCCGTGGAAGGAGGAGGATCAGGAGTTCAGGGTCATCCTTAGATACATGTTGAACTGGAGGCCAGTTCTCCCTATCTTTTTTTAAAATTTTTTATTTATTTATTTTATTTTACAATACCATTCAGTTCTACATATCAACCACGGGTTCCCCTATTCTCCCCCCACACACCCTCTCCCCTTACCCCCAGCCTACCCCCCATTCCCACCTCCTCCAGGGCAAATACTCCCCTGAGGACTGCAACCAACCTGGTAGACTCAGTACAGGCAGGTCCAGTCCCTT